>NC_139661.1:17122752-17175252 GCF_951799395.1 Argentina silus
TGTGTGTGTTTGTGTGTTAGTGTGTGTGTATGCGCGCATGTGTGTGTGTGTGTGTGTGTATGCGTGTATGCGTGCGTGTGTGTGTGTGTGTGTGTGTGTATGCGTGTATGCGTGCGTGTGTGTGTGTGTGTGTATGCGCGTATGCGTGTGTGTGTGTTAGTGTGTGTATGCGCGCATGCATGCGCTTGCGCGTGTGTGTGTGTTCCTCACCAGCATGCGGTAGCGTACGGTGATGGTGGACGCTGTGCTAGCCTCCCTGTACACCTGTAGACTGAGGCGGGTGGTCTTGAGGTGGGCTACAGGCAGTCTGGACCCCACCGCGAAGTAAACCAGCCCCCGCGGGTCGTCACTCTCCAGCAGGGTGACGTTGGCGAAGCGGGCGCTCTGGTTGATGGCGGCGCCAACGCCCACCTGGTAGATCTCCACCAGGAACCACGCCTGGTACTCCGGTTCCTATGGAAAACACAGTCACGGGGGGTTAAGAGAGGTTATTGGATACATGAATCACCCCACATGTCACAGCTACACAGCAGACACGCAGCAGCTCGTCAGCCCATAAATAGCCCACCCACAGAGAGAGAGAGAGGGGGCTTCTGCCCACACTACCAGACCCCCAGTGGAGCAGGGCATGGGGAAGGCTGTTCGGACACCTGGGGAGAGGAGAGGAAGGAGGGATAAAAGAGGAAGTGAAGGGAGGGGGGGGGGGGGGGGGGGGTCACACAGCAGGGACTTCCTGCCCTCCTCCTGTGTGCTTTCTCACATGTCATCGTTGCCACCCACACTCCTAATCCTCCACAACACACACACACACACACACACACACACACACACACACACACACACACACACACACACACACACACACACACACACACACAGACACACACACACACAGACACACACACACACACAAGGCGCAATACATTGCAGTGTGAGATAAAAGGAGAATAGAACTATATTACTGATTGATTTCTGACCCTTGGAAGATATAGTACTGTATATATCAATACCCACACTAGAATGCATGGCCAGTACAGTTCACCGCTTCATTCTACAGTATGTAGTATGCCAGTGAGGATATTAGAACATAACCACAGACTGACCTGGTCTTCTCGGACCTCCATGGTGAGGACACAGAGGACCTCTCCTCGTCTACACAGCACGGCGCCTGACGTCTGCTGTAGCTCCCTGGTCAGGTTCACTCCGTTGTTGACCAGGGACGGCCCCGCCCTGCTGAACGTGGCTCGCCAGAACACCTGGACGTCCTCAAAGGCCCTAGATGGAGGGAGACGAACACGCTTGTCAAACACACAGCGCCCCCAGGTGGTTAGGGGTGATAACGGATCAGGTGACTTGCACTTCTATTACCACTGGTTTGGTGGAACTGTTAGTTAGCTCTTTGGTTTGGTTTGCTTTGAGGGACACTCTTATGGACTGTGAGGTGTACACAGTGTGTTGAGGATATGAAGTACCTGTTCTCCTGTCTCTGCAGGTAGAGCACAGCGGTTCTGTTCACTGAGTCCTCGTCCAGAACCTGACCCATCAGAGAACTCAGACTGAAACCCAGAATCCCGTTGTGGAAATCACTACCTGAGAGAGAGAGAGGGAGAGACAGAAAAACATACAAAAAGACAGACAGACAGGCGAAGAGAGGAGAAACAAATAGTACTGAAGATTAGTTAATCTAATTTTAGTTTCCTATCCTATCGTAACCTTACATAACTGATTGTATAATCAAATCCTCAACTTTCAGTGGTGCCCAATTACCAAATTTAGGTATTACCTATCTATATATAGCGACCAAAATAGGGAAATATTGACCTAAATTAACATAAAATTGGATTAAAGAAAACACATGACAGTGAGTACCCAGTTCATTGACCATGCGAACTGTTTGATAAAGGAGCCTGAGATCAATGTTCACACATAAATGGCTGTGAGTCACATGTTTACCGAGGATGATGATTTTGGCGTAGGCACTGAAGCCTTGCTGGTCTGGCCCATCTGTGATCAGAGCCCCTCCCTCTGGGTCGCTGAGGTAGATGAAGAAGACTTCCTGTCCCTCAGGCTCTGAGTCATCCAGGATGAGGAGGCTGACCTCCGCCTCGCTCTCCCCCTCCTGCAGGGACACCAGGGCGGACTCCAGACGGAAGTCCTGCCCCTCCCGGGCCAGGGTCCCGTTGGGCTCTGGAGAGAAGGGTAGAGTGGGACGTCCAGGGCTACCACCGCCGTACGCCTGGACCCGGACCTTCACAGGCCCGGTTAGACCAGCGGACCTCCGGACCCTCAGAACCACCCTCCTCTCCTGCTGCGTCCCCTCGTCTCGGTCCTCGGCGGTTTGGACCAGCGACGGCCCGATGCTGAGGACCCCCCCGGTGACATCACTGGCCAGGATGGTGACGGTGGCCACGCTGTGCTGGGGGGCGAGGCGCGGTCGGGCGTCGGGCGAGGGGGGGTCAGCCGCCAGCACCTGGACGTCCGTTAGATTGACGTAGAAGTTCTCATCGGGTTCCGAGAGTGCGTCGTCGAGTACGGAGACGCGGAACGAGGCGGAGGTTTGGCGGGGCGAGTCGAAGAACAGCTCACCGTCACGTACGGCCGTGTAGTCCTCCCCCGCCGCGGCGCTACCCGAGGCCGTCTCGTAGGACAGGCGGGTGCGGTTGCTACGGAAACCGTAGAGCCTCTGGACGTAGAGGGTGATGGTCTGCACGTCTTCCTCGATGACCAGCTGGCGTGAGTCAGGAGAGAACTGGTACACCCCCAGCGGCTCGATCTCTGCCACCGTATAACCTGGCCTGGAGAGAAAGAGAAAGTATATACAGTAACATCACACGCATCTTACAATGGATTTACTTACAGTGAGTAGAGTGAGGTGGAGGCTGGGGGGGGATGTAGAAAATCTGAGGTGTTTGATACCATTCCACATTCCACTGCATGCATTACAATGAGCCTGTCCTCCGATTTCAACCTCCGCCAGCCTCCCCAGGTGTGTAGTGGGTAGTGAATTTTGGAAGCCAGTAGTGGATAGTAACCTGAGTCTGGCCCCTCCGGGCGCCGCAGAGCTGGAGCTGGCAGCAGAGAGGTGGAGGGCATAGGCTGCAGGGTCAGACACATCAGGCACCGCTGCCAGGGACACAGTCCTACTCCTCTCTCCATGAGCCAGGGTCACTGAGCCTGAGGAAGAGGACCAGATACACACACACACACACACACACACACACACACACACACACACACACACACACACACACAAACAAACAAGTCAAACAACCCCCTCATAGGTGATACTGACAGAACAATAGATTATCATCAGGTGGGTCATTGTCAGTGTGTGGGAAGGGAAAGAAACACATTTGGAGGAAGGGGAGGTGGATACGTTTATCATAAGTGTCGAGATATAAGTGATAGTGAATAGTGAGTAGAAAAATATTGAAGTCGTTTTGAAGCTGTTTATATGCTCTATTATGATTGGAGAGAGTGACTGAACCAATAGGAGGATACCATCACAGGAGAACCAGAGATGCCAGTGTCAGGTGTGTGTGTGTCCCTCTGAGGAGCGTACCTGAGCTGGGTGTGATGACTCCTGGCCTGAACCCTGCTGGAGCCTGTCCTGGGGGGTACCCTGCGCTCCACTCCACCCTGACCCCCCCAAACAGCCCTGTCCTGGATACCTCCGCCTCACAGAGACCCGTCTCCACACTGGAGACCTGCAGAGCCAGCGAGACAAAGCCCACCTACACACCAACCCACACAGAGAGAATAAGATTGATAAATGATACATCAGTAAACAACTTACTATCTGTAAACAACAAGTTACCTCATAACCGTCTCTGTTACTGTGGCTCTGGCAAGGTTCGGTTTTGACTGAAAGCTTATCATTATGAATATCAGTTATTATGAATATCATTGATCATAAACGTGTGGAGACTCCATCCTTCAGTCATGACCATTACTGCCAGACAGAAGCCCTGTCTACCCCTGTAATGGCTAATCTTGGCTAATCCAGTTTGATGAGTAGCTAGTGATGGTCTAAATGGTTAATAAGGCCATTTCATGGTCAACGGCCAGCCATTAAATTGATGTAAACCTTCTTGTTACCTTTTTAAAAGTCCTGACATAAAGAGGTTGAGTGTTTACAGGGATGTCCTACCGACAGACCAGTAATCCACTTACACACAGACTAGACTATGTGACATGAAGTAAATTGAGAAAGACTGGAGTTTCTGTGGCAATTACTGTTTAAAAGTTGGTCTGACAATGCCCCCTGGTGGCCGAGATGGGGAATGACTTCATCAACAGACTTACCTCAGAACTGGCTGCTTCCTCTGGGACGGTCACCATGGCGACCCGTGACTCGAGGAGGAGGCGAGGCGGGGAGCTGAGGAGAGGTCCGACCAGTGTCACGTCTGTCAGCTCCACAGAGAAGTTCAGACCCGCAGAGAGAAACACCTACAGGGGAGAGAGAGAGAGAGAGAGAGAGAGAGAGATAGAGAATGAGTGAGAGAGTGTGTGTGGGTGCTTCAGTCTGGTTACCAGGGCAACAGAGGCAAGGTCAGCTCCAGGGCACTGTGAAGGCTGAAAGGGGAGCTTATAAAACAATCAAATAAAAAAACACTTAGAAAACTATGAAATATTCAGGGAAACAACCACTCTGGATAGTAGTAGTCCACATCATAAAAACTTCATGAATTCCGTTGTTATGAAAAAGATAAAACTAAAAATCACCCATTAAGTCACCATGTACCCATCGTCTCTTACCTGACTGCTGATTGGCACAGAGACAGAGGCTGACTCCTCCCCATCCTTGACCAGGACTCTCCCCACGGCCTCCTCTCCCAGCAGCTCCTGTCCCCCGACCATGGCACTGATCCTGTACCCCACGCTGGCATTCCCAAACGCCCCCGCCAGGCGCGTCACATTCAAGACCACGCTCCGGCTGACCTCCACCCCTCTCACCGCCACCACCACCGCCTGGCGCTCAGCCTCCAGGGCAAACACGCCGTGAGGCTCGTCGTTGGCCCCCACCCTAATACGGGTGGTGCTGCGGTTGGCATCCAGGGTGGCGCCCCCCTCCACGGCGCTCAGCCTGACCGTGTAGAGCTCCTCCAACTCGGGCACGGCGTCGGGCAGCAGGGCGAGGACCACCTCTGTATTCCTCTGACCTTCCAGGATCACCACGGAGCCACTGAGGGCAGAGAAGTCGCCCGCTGTGTCCGAGGCGCTTAGGATCTGCCAGTGGACCTGAGAGAGAGAGAGAGAGAGAGAGAGATGGAGAGAGAGAGAGAGAGAAAGAGTGAGAGACAGACAGACATATGGAGAGACAGACAGAGAGAGAGAGAGAAAGAGAGAGAGAGAGAATGAATAACATACATTCTCAGTATGGAGAGTGTCTAAGCATTGGCTGTACACGGAGGCTTTTCAGTCAGGTTATTGATCATTTAGTAATTACTGTTTAAAGTTGACTGATGGAGCAGTGCTGTTCATGTGTTTATGGTTGTGAAGCTATGAGGTTGACAGACCCAGGTGACCCTGTGCCGTGACCTTACCGTGACGTTCCCCATGACCCCCTCTCTGCGTGTGATGAGCAGGGAGATGTTGAGGGGTCCCTCTGTGTCTGTGGGCTCGGTGTAGACCCTCTCTCTCAGGTCCTGCTCCGTGAACTGGATTATACCGTTAGGGTCTCCAAACTTCTCAATCTGACAGACAGAAACACACAGATTAGGACAAAGACACAGATTTAGACAAAGACACAAACCAAGAGACACAATTCAAAAATCATTGCTACCACTGAGAGGCTCAATTGAACTCAACTGAATGAATCAATTAGAGGACAAAGGACAATGGTTGTAATGTTAGCATTCAGGGTTCATATTGCATTGGGATGTCACTCATTGTTATAGTCAGGGACGTACCTTCAGTGTGATAGAGCCAGCGCGGGGGTCGATGTCCATGTCACCTGACAGGAGGCTGAGCACGACCACAAACGTCTCCTCCACCTCCACCTCCCCATGGGGCAGGATCCTCAGCTCGATGGTGCGCAGGCCCCCCTCCCCATCTATGAAATGGAGCGTTCCATTCACAGGCTCACCAATGTCTGTGTTTACGGACGGTAACACCTCATTGGTATTGGGGCCTAGGATGTTCCATGTGATCTGAGGAGAGGTAGTCACTGTTCAGAATGGTTGGTACTATATGCATTGACACGAAAAAAAAACATTGAGAAAAACAGTTAATATAAAATATCAATAAGCTATAATGGTGGTTATATAATGGGTTCGTATAATAACGCAATGTGATTGGTTGACAGATG
This sequence comes from Argentina silus, assembly GCF_951799395.1. Lineage (NCBI taxonomy): Eukaryota > Metazoa > Chordata > Actinopteri > Argentiniformes > Argentinidae > Argentina > Argentina silus. Next base: position 17,129,063 of record NC_139661.1, read on the forward strand.
AGGTAATGTTTCGATATACTAACAACAAATGCTTCTAACCTAGATATTGGACTAAAGGGTCAGATAGACAGAACAAAGAGAAGGTTTGGAACTAGATAAGGATGTGGTGTGTGGAAAGAGAGGGGGGGGGGGGGTGTCAGAGGGGAGGGGGGGTCAGAGGGTCTTACCGTGGCATTGCCAACCAGCCCCCCCACCCTCTCCAGGGCCAGGGTGAGGCGGAGGGTGTTGTTGGGGTTCACCATGGTGATCACACTCTCATTCAGGAAGCGGACCACCCCGTTAGGAGAGTCACTTTTGCCGATGGTCACCCTGGCAACCAGGTGAGTGCCCAGTATAGCTCCGCCGGTGGCACCGGACAGCTGGATCTCAAACATCTCAGCGTACTCTCTGAAAAAAAGAAGATTTACAACTTTTCCCATTATTTCAAAATACTCAATGAGAAAAGTTAAGATAAGGAGATAAATTAGGTCCATTAACTCATTTTCACATCCATTTTCTTGCACACCTCTACCAACAGTCATTATGTTCACAGACTTTCATCCATGTTATGTACATATAACCACATTTAACCATGGCATCCTTAGCTGAGACACGTAGGTGATTAGATAGTTACTGATAAGTGGTTAGATGAAAGTTATTCAAGAGAGTTAAGTCCTGGCTGGAAGACCATCAACAATAGTCAACTCTATACAGCAGAAGCCTGGGATTGCGTCACCACGCTCACCTGTCAAGGTCATCGATGATGGACACGTTGATGTGGCTGATGTTCTGGCCGTGTGTGAAGGTGACAGAGCCGTTGGCCAGGGTGTAGTCCAGGTCAGGTGTGGCGGTCAGCCCTCTGGAGATGAACTCAGCCGTGACCAGGCCGTAGGAGCCCATTCTTCTGACCACAGGGATCGAGACAGACCCCATGTCCTCCTCCACTGGAGAGAGAAGACAGGACAGATGTGTATTATACAGCATACACTACTTCAACCTGCACTAACACTCAAGGGTTTTTCATTTGTCCCTGTAAGGGAACTCTTTGATAACCTTTTTGGGTTTCATTTAGAATCCTCTGTGGAAAGGGTTCAACATGGAACCCAAAGGGTTCTACATGGAATAGATTACTCTGACATATAATACTGACATATTATATTCAGCTCTCAAATCCCTATTATTACATGTTGTCCATAATAAAACAAATTGTGTTATCATTATCAGGAAGTCCACTTTGGCCTTTTCATAGAATGACATGTGACATATTGTGAGCAACGCCGAACATTGCAATGCTGATGTTGAAATGTGTACCTGTGTGTTTGTGAGAGAGTTGAACGCTAACCTGTGATGTTAACGAAGTCAGGGTGGAACTCCAGGATGCCTTCGACGTTGTCACTCTTCTGTATGACGATCATGACAGAGGTGATATTGCCTGTAGCCGGAGGCTGGTCCAGCTGCAGCCCGTACTCCCTCACACTGTAGTCCACCTCACTGACCACCAGGGGGAGACACAGATCACACAGTCACTCACCACGGTTGACTGTACCGTCTTGTTTTCTCATACTACTTCTATTCCATCTTACCACACTTATCACAGACCAGCCTACCATTGCTAAAATCTATCCTTAGACACTGAAGTTGAAACACATAACTGACCTTAGATCAGTGTCTACAGACAACTTTTTCCTACTCAGACCCTCTACCTACCTGATGTTGAGGAGCTCCACTGCTGTGATGTTGAGGTAAAACTCCTCCGGTCCCTCTGGGAGGTCGTCGTCATGGATATCCAGTGTGACCGCATGCATGGTCTGGCCTGGGCCGAACATCAGCCGTCCTGAGGCCCCGATGAAGTCCTCTCCACTGACTGCTACGCTGCCTGTTGTCTGGTAGCTCACCCACACACTCCCATAGGTGCCCATGGAGCGTACCACTGTCACATTCACCTGAGGGAAGGGGTTAGGGGACAAAAGCGGACCATACCATTAACTTAATGAGCATTTTGCATTGCTGCATGTTACGACTTCACAGAAATATCCATCACTTGGTCAGCTAGACACCTGCAACATAAGTTTCATGCCACTTCATAACTGTCCCCCCCCCCCACCTAATGGCTTCAATGGGCCAGCAATAATAAGGCAACTTCTGGTGAATTCAAACAACACCACGATTCTTTTGGACAACTGTCCCTCTTTGATGACCTCACCTTGCCCTCCTCCTCGCTCGCCCTCAGGAGGCCCTGGGTGAAGGAGAACAGGCCGTGGGGGAGGTCGTTGGCTGCCATGGTGATGGTGGCTCTCTGGGCAGGGGGGCTGATGTCAGACCCGGGGGTCATGGAGGTCAAGGTCAGGTGGTACACACGCCGCTTCTCTGGGATGTCATCATCCAGGGCCTGGACCAATCAGAGATCCAGCTATCAGTGTTGTAATAATGCACACTAGAATACTATGTAGTATGCATGACAAATACATCAGTTCATACTAAGTAGTGTAGTACGCAGGTTTGGATATTTGTGCACAGAATCAGTTATTGGTGCTGCATTTTTTTAAACGAAGCAGCCTATACCTGTCGAAAAACTCCAGATGCAACGAAACAACTCCTGATTGTTGAAGTTATTCCATTGGTCGATGGACGTTTAGTCGACATGTAACAAGGATGAATGTCATTGATGGTGACAGATGTCACCATAGTCAGTGTCAACATCTGTGTTAGATGACATGAAACATACTGTACCTTGAGGCGGATGGTGGCAGCAGACTGTCTGTCTCTGAAGGTCACCACGCCAGACGTCTCCTCAAACTCTGAGGCCACAGCTGGAGTGATGTTCCAGTAGACCTGGACCTCCCCAAAGATACCTGGGCCTCGCACAAGGCTGTGTCACACACACACACACACACACACACACACACACACACACACACACACACACACACACACACACACACACACACACACACACAATATTTCAATATTATAAATGTTTTATAGTAGGCTATCTGAAACATAATAAGTAATATTCTCACTTTGGATCTCAAATCCACGAAAAAATACATTTTGATAAAGAGGCTTCCCTATGTGCCAGTGACATGTGTCTGTCTGTACCTGACCAGAGCAGTGCCATTATAATCTCCCTGAGGTTCTCCTATGAGGACGTTCCTGGAGGACTCTGCTATCCCGACTGTTCCCAAAGCTGCTCGATCTCCCAGGATGGTGATGGTGGCCAGCCCTGAGGAGGACACACCAGAGTTTAGTAACACAACTTCTCCGAGTGTTCCCCATACACACACATAGGCCTGTACTGTACTGCATGGCTGCATCTTTAGACGGGACATCCCAGCCAGGAGCCACTGACCGTTGATGGGGTCGATGACAGCGGCAGTCTGGGCAGGCAGGAGCTGAACAGCGAAGCTCTCTTCTCCCTCCAGCACGGCGTCAGCCAACGCCCTGATCACCAACGTCTTTCTGGACTCCGTCTGAGGGATGGACAAGTGAAAAAAAAACATCAATAAACTAATAACATAAAAGGTTATAGTTTCAACTTACAGGAACATTGCATTTAGCACCAATCATTGCCAAGCATTCACCTTGGTATCTAATTGAAGAGGGACTATAAAAGAGCGCCAATTTCATCAGTGCTTGTGTGTAGTGAAGCTGTGATGAGAGTGTCTATGTAAGAGATGTAGGGAATGTAACTATCTAACTGGACAACGTTGTTACGACTGACATACTACCATCCCCCCCTCTACCCACACCCCCCTGCTGACCTCACTGAAGACCAGCGTTCCGTTCAGAGGTGAAAGGTCATCGCGGGCCTCGTCCTCCAGGTGCCAGACCAGGGTCACCGCCCCCTCACCGCCCGCACTGCGCACCACCGCCAGTGTTGCCATGGCAGCGGGGTCATTGGCGAACTCTGGCTCACTGATACTGACCTGTGAGGGAAGGGCAACAACACTAATGTTGGTGTCTGGGTTTGAGAGGAAGCTGAGTATACACAGGTAAATAGATAATAGTTTAGAATACAATAACAATACAAATACAATCATGACCTCAGAGAAACTAGTTGATAAAGGAAATGTTTTGACTCACCGTCTGTTCCTCGAAACCAAAGCTTCCCAGTGGTGAGTCGTTGGGTGGAATGTTGACGGTCACAGAGGTCGGCGCCCCCATCCTGGCTCCACCAATCACACGCATCAACGTCACAGTGAACGTCTCCAGAGTCTCCACCTCCGTGTCATCAATGATGGTGATGTCAATGACGGCCTCCCCCTGTAGACAGAGAGAGTGTTTCTACCTGAGAAAAACTAGCCTTTTCTCTTCATAAAAATCCTAGACATACTGAGTTAGCTGTGGTCCCAGGCCCCAAGCACATAGAGGTAGCCAGAGTCATTTCACTTACCTGCCCATCCTGGAAGGTGATATTCCCTGAGGCAGGGGTGAAGTCATCGAGGCTGGCAGTGATTGGCTGAGCCTCCCAGTATACTACCACTCTCCCAGTGGTGCCAGCCAATCGCACCACTGGTAGATGGAGGAGGTTCCCGGGATGAGGTACCTCAAAGGCTAGCACCCCTCCAGGGAAGTCCTGAGGGACACATTCACAAACACTACTTCATTGAAGCGAAATTATGCTTAATAATTCCATTGGCAGTGTTTTCAGTTCATCTCTAAAATGCACTGGTTGATCAGTTGGTTACTGCTGATGTAAGGTGTTGTAAGATACTACTGTATACTGTAGAAGAGAGTGCTATGCAGGCCTGGTGCCAGAACCAACACCTTGGGTGTGGTAGCAAGTCCGGCGGTGTCTATGGGCAGCGCTAAATAGATAGACATAGTATATGGACCTACAGTAAATACAAATATGAGATTAAACATTCAAACACACCCCTGAAATGGGTGGGCAACACGCACGTTTGGGTGGGCTGAGCCCAGCCTTGCCCATAGTCACCACAGGGCAAGGTGCTATGACAGTTAAGTTATGAACTTCCTGGGTCACCTCTGAGACGTTGAATTGCAGGACCCCTCGTGGATCATCGTTCTGCTGGATGGTGACCTCAGCCACCTCCATGCCGGGTCTCTTCACACTGGGCTGGCCAGCCCCCGTCGACCCCCCCGCCACCTCCACACCTGTGATGTTGACCAGGAAACTCTCAGCCAGCTCTGGAACCTCATCCTGGGGACACACACACAGGCAGGAGCCTTGAGCTATGGAGTCTTGTACAGGGAACATACACACACACTCACTCTCTCTCTCTCTCTCACACACACACACACACACACACACACACACACACACACAGGAGCCCTGAGCTACGGAGGACCTGAGCACTACTGTGAGACATGGATACCAGCCAAAATCGCTATAAAGGTTGGCAGCATTTAACATCCACACACTACTAATCTGTCTCTGTTCCACTCCTTATGCAACTGAGTTCCCAAACATCCTGAATGAAAGCGGGCAGTTCCAGAGCACACAGAAACCAAACACCATGTTTCCAAGCTTCCTCTCAGACAACCTAAACAAAATACAATAATAGTGTCCATTAGTGGATGTTAAAATAGCCTCCCGGCTCTGCAATTACCCGGTAAGGGATCTATTCTGAGGGGGATGGGGGATAAGTAGTGGGTTTCCTCAGAGCAGAGGCCCAGGCCCAGGCCCAGACCCAGCGGGCCCAGTGGTGGTGGTTTCAGGGCTGGTTTGTGGGCCTCAACTGTAGGCAGTGAGAAGGCACAAAGCCAGCCTGTGTGTCTGCTCAACCAATCTACTGTATGTCTGCTCAACCAATCTACCGTACGCTGTCAGGGTGGTAGAGAGGAGGTAGGGATTGGGACTGGGAATGGGAGAGGATCCTACTCATTCTAATTCTATGATTACTCTCCTCAGCTATCCCAGAATGACCCGTGGGCCTGACGGTTGGTGAGAGAATGTTGTTAGAAAATCTTTTTTTTGCTATTGTATTGTATGGCACTGTGTTGTATTGTATTGTATTGTATTGTATTGTATTGTATTGTATTGCATTGCATTGCATTGCATTGCATTGCATTGCATTGCATTGTATTGTATTGTTATATTGTATTATATCCTATTACATTCTATTCTGTTCTATCCCATTCTATGACAGCCTATTATATTCTATTGTATTCCATTGGTACCGGTAAGATAGTGATGGTGACGAGGACCACGGTGGCGTTCTCCTGCATGATGACAATGGCGTCCTTGGTCAGGTAGTCTTGTTCTGGCGTAGCTTGGTTGGAGGGGGGCTGGTACAGGGCTGGTCTGGTCTGGTAGTGCACAGCCACATCACCTGAAGCCCCCTGCTCCCGCACGATGGTGAGGGTGACGTTGCTGGGGTTCCCTGGATGAAATGACAGACAAAGAAACATAAGTGAGGGGGAGGGGGAGGGGGAGGGGGAGGGGGAGGGTACCTCAACACTCATAACCCGGGATAAAATAATGTAAGTAAGTGACAGTGTAATGCTGTCAGTGAATAGCATAGTGCCAAATAACATCAAATTAAAGAAAATAATGCATGTATATGGCTAAAATATTGTAAAATGTTTGCACTCCACGTGTTTCTAAAAAACACTCTAACTCTCAAGAGTTTCCCAACATCAGGTCTGGGTTCTCTTACTCTGTGGCTCGTGTGTGAGGAGGTACTGTGAGTCCAGGTGCCAGCCCACCACCCCGTAGGGCGACCCGTTGGGTAGGATGGTGAGCAGGGCGTGGGCACGCTGGGGGTCGATCACCGCCCCCTCCACAGGGTCGTCCAGGCCCACCGTGGTCACGTCTATGATGGCGATGGTCACTCTCTCCCTCAGCTCTGGGACGCTGTCCGCTATCACCGTCAGGGAGATGGTCGCCACCGCCTGGCCCTCCGAGAATATCACCTGGAAAGGGAGAGATGGAGAGATAGAGTTGGAAGATGGAGAGACAGAGTTGGAGGATGGAGAGATAGGGTTGGAAGATGGAGAGACAGAGTTGGAGGATGGAGAGACAGAGTTGGAGGATGGAGAGATAGAGTTGGAAGATGGAGAGATAGAGTTGGAGGATAGAAAGATAGAGTCGGAGCGAACAAGGTGGAATTTGCTTTCCACTCAGAAAGTTCGGGAAATTGATTGGAAGCCAGCTAATGAACTGAACTGGAAATTGTCTATTATGTTTACATATTGTACTTTTTTTCATTTTCATTCTCTCCAATGAATGCGGTGGAGGCTGGTGACTTTGAGGAGGACGGGAGGCTTGACAGATAGCGACAGACCGCACATTGACGGCAAAGCTTGTTTCAAACATTGTCTAAGACAAATGATGTGAATGTCTCAGGGAGTTATTCATGCTCAGGCCTCACCACTCCTGAGGTGGGGAAGATGTCCTCCAGACTCCCGTTGGCGGCCCAGTGGACAGTCAGTCTGCCAAACGTCCCTCTCCTCCTCTCCACACTCAGAGAGACGGGGTTGTTCTTCTCCAGCTCCTCCACCTCCACCGATAGAGAGTTCTAGAAAGAGACAACACCGGTCTCAGCATAACAGACAGTTTACTATTCAGCTGCATTGGAAGACATCGCTTCATATCGAGTTATACATTTATGATCACAGTTTCAGCAGGCTGCATTTGAGATACAGTATGTTACTATAAATGTGCACTACCAAAAATATAAATCAAATTAAAATCACTATTCAAAACTGTACCTGTGCAAAGCCTATGACTCCATGGGCGTCATCATTGGTTGGGATGACCACAGTCACCTGACCACCAAAGCCAATCTCGGCCCCTCCCTTGGGGTTCTTCAGGTTGACCCGGAAGTACTCCTCCTCCTCAGGGATGTCGTCATCTATGACGTTCACCGCAATCTCCAACTCGCTGTCGCCGGGCTCGAAACGCAGCTCACCGTAACTAAGGGAGGAGCAGTGGCAAACAGTTTAACATACAGATATCACATGACGAGGGAACCAAACAAGTCCCTGATTCAAAGTCAACAAAGAACGACAGGGCGGATTCTCCTAAAAGTCAGCTGTGAAATTAAACCAACGCCTTTGCTTAAATACAACATGTCACCATGGGAACAAGCGTGTACCTGGGTATGAAGTCGGACCGGTTGGAGACCGAGGTGAACTCGTACACGGTGGCCCCAGTGTCCTCAGTGGCGGCGATGAGGCTCTTGGTGACGTTGAGGTAGGGGACGGGCAGAGACAGGAAGCGTGTGGCGGGAGGGGACCTCAGCACCATGGCGAACAGGCTGACGTCGGACCTCCAGGAGTACAGGGCTGAGCTGTTACTACCAGCCAATAGGAGGTGGGCTAGGAGATGTAGAGAGAGAGAGAGAGAGAGAGAGAGAGAGGTAGAGAGAGAGAAGGAGAGAGAGACAGAGAGAGACAGAGAAAGAGAGAGACAGAGAGAAAGAGAGTGACAGAGAGAAAGAGAGTGACAGAGAGAAAGAGAGAAATAGATTAGCGAGTCATTCTGGAGAAGATGCATTAGGCTAAATAGTCCTCAGTGTGATTGTTATAAAAGTTGATTTTGGCTATGAGTCAAACTAACATCTAAATCAACATGGTATATTAGAGGGTGACTCTCACTGAGTATAATACTACAAATATGTATGTGGAGAGAGTGGAGAGCCGAGGCTGATTACTCACTGATCCCTGAGGGAGGGGTGAAGGGGTGGGCAGAGGCCAGGCCAGGGTGGGGGATGGACTGGGAGTACTGGGGAGCAGGCTGCTGGGGACCCCACACTAACACCTCACAGGAGGGAGAGGAACCTGTGGGTAGAATAGCACACACACACACATGCACGCATACACACACACACACACACACACACACACACACACACACACACACACACACACGTAGACATGGAGACACAGATAGACACACAGAGCTTTATGTTAGCACTCTGCTCTTTGATGGAGTGGTTATGTTAAGTATGGCCCAGACCGACACACCCAACTACTATATAAAATTACAACCCCTAAAGTCCTCCTGTGGTTTTCTTATATTCTACTGTCAGTCTTCCAGTAAATTCACAACATAGAGGTTAGTACCTTCATCAGTTACCACTTCTGCAGGGTTAGAGGATTGTGGTTGGTGGGTGTTTCATCAAAACATACATAAGTACATGCTCCAATATACTGTGCACACAGACTGTGTTTTGTCTACAGGAGACAACAGTGTCTATGCCTTCTATGTATAATCAACCGTTTTATCCACCACATAATCCACTTCAGAGAGCAGACACATTGCAAATAGCATCTCAACAATGCAAAATATGCAGTTACCATTGGCAAGGCTCTATATCTTTATCACAAATAAAAAGGACACAAACGCCGTCCTTCATACGGGAGGGTCATGTGAGGTCACCTTCTGTGATGACCAATAGGAGGAGAGTGTCTGCTCCCATCTGGAATGCCTCCACCTGATTGGCCCTGTTGATGACAGGGAGAGGCTGGGGGTTCTGGAATCTTCCAGCGGTCCACTGGAGCAGCAGACAGCGGTCCGTCTGTCTGTCCACACAGGCGGCCAGGTAGTGGGAGTTCCCTCGGGAGAATGGAGACACACTCAGGAGGACGTCGTCCAGCTCCACAGACTGGTGGAGCGAGAACATCCCTCCTGATCGAATGAACACCTGGGAGAAAACATGTCTGCCAGGATAAATGCATGGTGGATTGCATGACCTCACTATATTTGCTGTTAGGTTTCGGTTAAATGGCCATAACAATGTGGTTTGTACATTGATTCCATCATATATGTCCACAATACAGTATGTTTCATTGGTTGTCTCATGGCAAATAACGCTATCCCCAAACTCACCTGACTTGAGGCAATCAAGTAATCTCTTCTGTCAATCGAAAAGTATTTGACATCTAGAGATTCAACAGCCAGGGTTTGCTCCTATGGGGAATAAAATATTTGTATTTGAACCATATTCATACTGTACAATTTGTTGGTAGTACGTTGATAATACATGTAATATAATTCACCAGTGTGAGGTTGAAGTCGTGCTGCAGTCTGAACAGGCTGAGGTTGGCAGCAGGGGAGCTGGGAGGACCTCCGTGTGTGATGGCCACGTAGGAGGAACCGTTCACACTGAACCCCACACACGAGGTAGGGTCCTGGATCCTCACAGACTAGAACAAAGAGAGAGAGAGAGAGAGAGAGAGAGAGAGAGAGAGAGAGAAAGGAAGACAGATGAGTGCCTATGTGTGTTCATACAGACATATCTAGCTCACCCTTTCTTCTCTTGCTCTATGCATTATCATGAGTATACAGTACTGCATGTATCACTAAAGTAGTGAGTAGATTACCTCTATAGGCACAAACAGCCCCTGCCACCTGTAGAGAGTGGCCAGGGTCTGGCTGGAGCCCATAGAGGGGGTCCTGTCCAGCCTCATAGCCAGGGAAGAAGCTCCTCCAGGCAGGGAACACCAGCCCGAGGTGGGGGTCTCCTGGAAGGTCTGGTACACACCCATGACTGGGAGATTCCCCTCTGGAATGAACAAGGATAAAATAAGGTAGCACACAGAATGTCATGGCAATATCTCCACTGAATATATGAAGACATGAAGACTTAGAACTGAGATCTGTTTGATTTATTAATGGTTAAAACGTGAAAGTGAAAGCAAACTTGTTCTGTGTATCACAAATATATGACCTCCATTCCAACCGTGAGTGGAAATCACGATGGTTGGCCAGTTCATCTTACCCATGGCAATAGCTGTTTCTGATTGGGTCTCCCACTCCACACTAACCACTGACTCCAGACCGCTACTGCGAGACACAGTCAGAAACACGGTCCTACCGCCTTCCTCCATGACCACAGAGCTATCAGTCCTGCAGGGTAAACACACAGAGATTAACGTGTGTGTGTGTGTGTGTGTGTGTGTGTGTGTGTGTGTGTGTGTGTGTGTGTGTGTGTGTGTGTGTGTGTGTGTGAGTGAGTGTGTGTGTGTGTGTGTGTGTGTGTGTGTGTGTGTGTGTGTGTGTGTGAGAGAGAGTGAGTGTGCGTGCGTGCGTGCGTGCGTGTGTGTGAGAGAGAGTGAGCGTGTGTGTGTGTGTGTGTGTGTGTGTGTGTGTGTGTGTGTGTGTGTGTGTGTGCGTGCGTGTGTTGCTATACTGACCTGTTGAGTGTAGGGGCGATGCGGAAGAGACCAGCAGGAGCCTGGTTCTGCAGCACAGTGATGAGTGTGTGGAGTGTGTCTCCAAGCCGCGCCCCTCCGGTTGGACTGGACAGGGTCACTGTAAAGGTCTCGTTCGCCTCCGGCTCGGCATCCAGAACCGCCCAGATCTCTAGAGTCTTCAACAGCAAACATGACCAACAATATCAGAACCTACATGAGTTTAGAGTCTTCTAAACCCATGAATAACATCTTGAACACACACTTTCTTCATTGAGGTGTCTTGTTGTTGACTGTGTATCGATCTACAGTAAGTTCTTTATATACTTGAACCAGACCCCGTCCTCCCCCTCACCTTGAACCTGACCCCGTCCTCCAGCACCACGAACCCCTGGGACGGCAGCAGGTCCCCCTCCGCCAGGGTTCCGTTGGCGTCGGTGATGTCGAACTGGACCGTGACGGTACCAAAGGTGCCCAGGGCGGGGTTACGCACCACGTAGAGGGTGGCAACGCTCTCGCCCAGCCCCGACACGGACGTTGGCTCCCTCAACAAGAAGGGCTCGCTGCTGTTGAAGGAAATGACGCCATGGCCGTCGTCGCTGGCTAGGATATTCACGGTCGCTATGGAGACATAAAACATGAGAGAAAACGTGAGAGATTTTAACAGAGAGCGTCTCAGAACTAGGCACATTTTTTATAAAAATCTTTAAAAATACAGTACCTAGTACCTTTATCAACCTGCATACTATATAGGTACACTACTGTACATCCTACCTGTGGTGTTGGCTCCCAGCTCCAGCCCTGAGGAGGGATTGGCCAGGATCAGCTGAAACCTCTCGGCCCCCTCTGGTGTGGCATCATCAATGATCTGCACCTCCACAAACTTGTGTCTCTCCCCATCCGCAAAGTGCAGCATCTGGAAAAACAGACAGTAGTCTTGGAAACATGTGGCCTATGTGTTCCATGTACTGTACAGTATGTCAATAATGTAGCTAAGTAGGTAGTCGCTGTATGTGTTAATGATTCTATACGTGTGTGATTCTATGTGAGTTTAAAGCCAAAGAAACATAACAATATGTAATGTTTAGTGTTCATGTTGACACTAATTCGATGTTTAACAGTGTATTGGACTCACAGATGGAGTGGCGTTGAAGTCCAGGCCCAGCTGGGCCTCCAGGTTCTGGGCGTAGAAGTAGAGGGAGACGTTCCCGTAGGTCCCTGCGTTCCTGTAGGCTACCAGGGTCAACACCCCCATCGTCTCGTTCACCTCAAAACTATGAATAAAAAACACACCAACAGAGATCAAATGTGCGCCCATGAGGTAGGAACGCTAAGTTAAAAAGCTTTATTGTCCATTTTTAGGGGTAAAATATTCATTCGTATTCAGCTTCCATGGCTTCCAACAGACACAACAACACACGTCACACAGCTAGGCTTCCTGTGTGTTAAAAAAAAGTCTGTTTGACTTTGATGGATCACAGTAACAGCCATGAATGGGGAAAAACAGCGACATCAATTTGAAAATGGAAAAGATTCAAACCAATATGTTAAGCAGAGTGTCAAACAGGGTGAGAGAAAGGTCTAGTAGTTTTGAGAATGTTTATAAAGAGTTTCTTACTTGGTATTCGTCCACTCAATGACACCACGGATCCCGTCATTGGCACCAATGGTGACTTCTGCAACCAAACCCTGTGTGTCTGGGGAGAAAGAGTCAGCTGATTTATAATGCCTTACAAGTTTTATTGCATAATTGTCAACACATGTACTAGCATCACTAACTTAGCATTAGCAAACGTCAGCAAATATCAGCACAATAATATTGGGATTAGCAAAAGATGGGTGAGAACTGACAAGGAGATTAAGCATTTGTTTCTGTAATGCTACTTAAGAGCTGGATATGAGAATCTCCCATGAGTGAGAGTCTGAGTAGCTTGCTGTACTGTAAGTGCCGTCTGATTTATGCGTAGTAGTCCCTCGCTCTGGGCACAGACAACAGGAGGCCATTACAGGGTTTGAGTTGGCCATCACACTGCTTACCACAGAGTGTTATCCAGCTCTAACCCAACACACACACACACACACACACACACACACACACACACACACACACACACACACACACACACACACACACACACCCACACAAATCCCAAGGCTCCCTAAATCAGGGAGGACATCCATCTATCCCACTGACTGCTGGCAGATGGGTCTGTGTGCCTCTCAGTCTGGCTCAAAAGTTTACTGTTCCGTCTACTCATCCCTTTCTTAAGTTACCCATTCATAAAAAGCCCTATGGTTAGGATTACACAACAGGCAGGGGGTAACTGTAGCAAAGACCTGAACAACAATACCATTCAACGACAATAGTGTAGTTGAATGCACTGTGAATGCTTATCTTTTACTGCAGACTATGCTAGCCAGCAAGAAGCCTAACGCTGTAGGAAACACTGTTACCTTTCAATGTACAATACACAACTTTATCAACAGAGAAAAGACAAGGAGAGGAGAGGAGAAAGGAGGAGGATTAGTCACATAGAACAGAGTATAACACAGACCAGAGGACATTGAACACAGAAACACAGGGAATGGAACAGGGAGATGAGCAGGGGAGGTAGAAATCGGAGGACGGGTTCATTGTAATGCATGGAATGGATTGGAATGAGGAATGGTATCCTCATTCCATTCCATGCATTACAATGAGCCCATCCTCTGATTTCTACCTCCGCTAGCCTCCACTGCATAAGACATAGAAAAGAACACAGAAACATGCAGAATAAAACAGGGAGATGAGAGAACAGAATTGAGCAGATCAGAATGCTTAAAGTTGAAGTTCCATTTAGAGAGGGAACACAATTTAGGGACAAAGGACAATGGCTGTGCCATACAGTATGCATACCTAGTTTAGGGGCAGTTGAGATGGTGGTTATGAGCACAGCTGATGTTATGTTGACAAGGAAGAACTCCTGCAACTCAGGGATATCATCCTGGAAAAGGAGAAGAATATCAGCATCATGTGTATGACAATACGGCTTGGGATACATTATGATATTTACCAAAACTATGTATAACCCTCTCTGCAAGCTATAACTAGCTATAACAGTAGCTATAACCCTCTCTGCTAACTATAACTAGCTATAACAGTAGCTATAACTCTCTCTGTTATGGTGTCCTCCAGTACCTCCAGTATGCTGACAGGGATGGCCACGGAGGTCTGTCCGTCCTGCAGTATGACCGAGCCAGACGTGGGGACGTAGTCCTGGCCAGGCTCAGCCAGGGCCCCCTCCACCTGGGACGGGTCCTGGAGAGACCCCCGGACCGTCTCATAGCTGATGTTCACCGCTCCTGGAAGAGACAACACAGTGGTTAGCGTACCGGAACAACCAGACAGCTTGCTGGTTATATAAACAAGTTAATCATCATATGAGATCCTCTGACTGTCTGCCGAGGCCAGCTTGCGGTCAACATACAGTTATATTAGAACACCTGGCGGTTACTTCAGTCAACGTTTTGAGATTATCATTAACATCATATGAGTTACTATAGCAACCAGCATCATTGGAGTAGAGAGACTGTTAAAAGAGGAGTAAGCTAAGCAGCCAACAGTCCGATGTTGCTTTGAGAAAAAAGATTCCATTTACAGTCCGGTCATGACTAGATCCAGTTATAACCTCTCCATTTATAGTCATTGGACTACATTTCCCAAGAGCACTAGCTCCACACCCCTGTGTCTGACTAACCTGAGGACCCAAACTCTCTGTTGATGAAGACGTTGACGGTGCCGTCTCGCTCCTCCGTGGTAACGCTGAGGGAGGACGGGGCGATGCTCAACATCCCGTACGGCTCGTCGCTGGTCTCCACGGTAACCACCGCCTCGCGGCCCTGCATGTCCAGCGCAGCGTGACCCGTCACCAGTACACCTGCAGGACGAGGAGAGAACACAGACCGAGTATGTGTCATGGGAGGCTGATGGAGGTAGAAATCGGAGGACGGGCTCATTGTAATGCATGGTTTTTGATAGCGTTCATCATTCCATTCCATGCATTACAATCACATTGACAATAACAACCTTGCTTCATAAAGGAGAGGTGTTTGAAACAACTACATGGATTGAATGGTGTTTCAGATGAAGAGAACTAGAGAGTGTGTAACCGTAAGTGTGTATGTTGGACAGGACAACTACATGTATATAATGATACTTTAGATGTTACCATGCAGGAGAGTGTGTTACCATAAGTGTGGATGTTGGACAGGACCACCCTGTATTCGTCCTTATCCTCAGGGGTTGCATCATCAAGCAGCTGCAGCACGATGGTGTCGTTCAGTTCTCCCTGTGTGGGGTCATGTATAAGATGATCAACAACAACAACAACAACAACAAAAACATGTAGGCTACAGTGGCTGCCTTTACCTGACCATGCCATAACCAAGAAATATTACCATATTCATGACTAGACCATGTTAGTTGACCAGGAGAAACTCCTGGCCTTGAATACATCATCGCGTACCTTCCTCTGTTTTTTACCTGAGTGAAGAAGAGTGTTCCTGAGGTGTGTGTGAAGGTCCGAGCCACACGAGGGCCTGTGACGGCCCAGTCCACGGTGACATTCCCCAGACCGGGAGCAGTTCTGACCACCAGCAGAGGGAGTCTCTCCCCTAGAACACACACCACAGGTCAGTCAGCTCTACAGCTCACTACACACACGCATGCACACACGCACCCATGCACACACACATACACATACACATACACACACACTCATACACACACACACATTCACACACACACACACACACACACACACACTGGTGAGATTCTGGTCCATGATGACATGATTGCATCACACAATTCCAGATTTTTCAGTTGCACTTTCAAGCTGTGAATCTCCTGTTCTGCCACATCCCAAAGGTGTTCTATTGGATTCAGATCCGGTGACTGGGAAGGCCACTGAAGAACACTGAACTCATTGTCATGTTCATGAGACCAGTTTGAGACGGCTTTTGCTTTGTGACATGGTGCCTTATCATGCTGGAAGTAACCATCAGAAGATGAGTAAATTGTGGCCATGAAGGGATGCACATGGTCAGCAACAATCCTCAAATAGGCTGTGGCATTCAAGCGATGATTGATTGGTATTAACGGGCCCAAAGTGTGCCAAGAAAACATTCCCCACACCATTACACCACCTCCACCATGAGAGGATGCACAGGTGTTCCTAATAAAGTGTTCAGTGAGTGTATATCTGGTGAGCTGGTTTACCTTTCAAGTCATTCAATACGTTAGGTAGTGGTGTAAGGATTCACCAGGGTTCATGGACTCTGTCATGCATTCAGGATGCCTCTAGTCGATGTGTACCATCTGTTGCTGCATGCTCACAGCATCTCTTATTTATTCATTACATGCTTCCTGGAATTGTGACTGTGTGTGTGTGTGTGTGTGTGTGTGTGTGTGTGTGTGTGTGTGTGTGTGTGTGTGTGTGTGTGTTTGGATATATATATATATATATAAAAGTGTGTTTGTGGAGGGGGGAGTAGAGAGGAAGACTACACTACGAGGAAGATGACAGGAAGTGACCCGTACCCTCTCTGGCAATGACAGAGCGCGAGGCGCCGTGGAAGCCCACCACTCCCGCCACGTTGTCGTTGGCGAGGATGAGGATGGTGACAGTGTCGGAGCTGGGGAGGATACGGCTGCCCCCCGACGTCTTCACCAAGCCAATCAAGAGGCTCTCGCTGTCCTCTGGCACCGTGTCATCTCGGATGACAACCTCTATGGTCTTCTTCACATCGCCTACGGGTGGAGAAGACTCAGTATACAAATAGGTGGGTTTCCCAGACACAGATTAAGCCTAGTTCTGGATGAAGTAACCTTTTTAATTGAAAATCTCCATTGAATGTTCATTTTAGTCTAGGATTAGGCTTAATCTGCGTCCAGAAAACCAGCCCAATATGTGTACACGTAAGTAGACATTGGAGTGGGTTCATGGACACAGATTAAGCCTACTCCTAGACTAAAAACCATCTTCGATGGAGAGTCTCCATTCAAAGTGGGACTTAGTCCAGGACTGTTTAGTCTGGGTCTGAGACAGTACCCTGAGTATAAACTCTCACTGTCTCTCAAGCATCTCACTGGATGTCACACCTACCATCTCTGAAGATCAGCGTTTCTCCCGTGCCAGTGAAGTCAGTGTCGGGCGTTGCCATGCCACTCACGAACCGCCACTCTATGGTCACCTGACCCATACTCCCGCCCCGCCTCTCGATGACCAGTGGCACGATGACCCTAGGCTCCTCCCTCACCTCCAGGTAAAGCCCCTCCTCCGTGGCGTTGGGGCTGAGACTATAGATCAGAAACACGCCGAACGTGTCCCCGTTCATCCCTATGGTGACCACCGCCCTGTCGGGCTGGCCGATGGACGGCAGGTTCTTCTCGGCCACAGTCAGGTTGACCAGGTCAACTTTCAGGATCCGGATGTTGAAGCTCTCGTCCATCTCCGGGAGCTTGTCCGTCAGGATAGGCACGGTCAGGTTGGCGAGCCCCGAGCCGTCCTCCATGATGGCGGTCTGCGCGGTCACAGTGGTGTAGTCGCTCCCCGCCGTGGCCTGGGCGCTGAAGAGGACCGCGGCCGCTGTGGAGTTCTTGGCGTAGGTGAGAGTCTGAGGGGAGGGGGTCAGCTGGTCGGCCACCCCGCTGGTCACCCAGATACAGGAGGCCGTGGTGGGGGTGGACCCCGCAGCGGTGGAGAGGGAGAAGGCCTGGCAGGCACGCTCTCGTAGGCAAGCTGCAGCACAGGCTGCTAGGGGGTCTGGCTGGGAGGTGATGTTGACCGGCCTGCGGGGGGTGCCAGAGGGCAGTCCTGGGACTGGTGGGTTGTAGTACATGGTCAGGTCCTGGCCCTCGGTCTGGGCCATGGCCACTATGTCTACCTCGGACGTGCTGTAGAGGATTGCCACACGGCCAAAATGACCCCCACTGGAATGATGAAGAGGGGAGAGAGAGAGAGAGAGAGAGAGAGAGAGAGAGAGAGAGAGAGAGAGAAATAAATACATGCTTCAATACATGGTATTTATGCAGCTGATTGTCTAATATCAGCTGGCTATCTCTTCTATCAATAGTTTTTTACAGTCTGTCTCCTTCTGTCAAATTGTATGTGTGAAGGTCTGCAACATTTATAGTCCCACCCAAGGATCTTTAAATCTACAATACTGTAATTCAATTTAAGTATAAAAGTGAAGCAATGAGAAGTTGAACAAGGCAAGGAAAATAAACAGTTCTGTCAGAGAACTGGCGTAAGATTGAACTAAAGCACCAACCTCCTGCGGACTGTAATATTGGCCATGTAAACTCCCTCAAGAGGCTCCTGCACAGGGTACACAGACTGGTCGAAGTAGACCGTTCCATACGGGTTGTCATTGGCTGGGACAGTAATATTGACCGTCCTATCAGCTCCTAGGTTTCCTCCATTAGAGGCAGAAAACAGCTCAACCTTGATAACCTGAAAAGCACAGGAGGTTTAGAGGTTGAAAATGTAGAAAAAAACAATACAGTAACATACCTTGTAAAACCTGAATGAGCCTGTTAACCCGGCCCAAGATTAAGTCCAGCACCACAAACCAAAGAGCACCTTCAGTAGAGAATGTCCACTAAAAGTTCAGGATTTGGCTTAATCCGGGAAACCACCCCAATGTTTTTCTTACTTCCTGTATTTCCGGCACATCATCTGCGAGGATCTCTACTCTCAGTGTCTTCATGGTTTCTCCGGGAGCGAAGCTGACTTCTCCGGACACAGGCCTGATGTCCCCGACCGCCGGTCTCCCGTTGACTGTGGCCCTCCACTGGACAGCCACGGTCCCTATGGTCCCAGCAGTGCGCACTATAGGCAGGGACACCTGGATGGAGTTGGCCCCTGGCTCCTCGATGGTGATGGGAGCAGCCTGGAACACTGGGGGACAGGAACAGTAATAACACGTTACTGCAGCTGTCATTACTGTAGGTTTAATGACTTGTTTATAGCACTGATAACAGAAGAATGAGGAGCAGAAACAGAATATGAGTTCTGGTGCCTCATCTATAGTCGTCATAATGGGAACAATAATGGATTTTTCATGGATCTTCTTAACAATATAAAGCGGTCCTGACTGACATTGTGATGATTTTCATTCTAACCTGATTTTTTCTTGAACTTTATTTCATTCTATAAGATCATATGAGAGTATTTAATAAGTGTGTGTGTGTAATAAGTGTGTGTGTGTGTGTGTGTGTGTGTGTGTGTGTGTGTGTGTGTGTGTGTACTGTCCATACACATGTGAGTATATACATGTGTGTGAGTAACAGGCGTGTGCTAACCGAAGGCACCAAAGGGGTCGTCGGAGGGCTGGATGGTGATGATGGTGCGTGTGAGAGCCCCCAGTAGAGCGCCCCCGGTGGTCTGGTTGATCAGCTCGATGCGGAAGGTCTCCTCCAGCTCAGGTTCAGAGTCATTGATGATGTAGATGGGGACGGCCTTACTGGACTCCCCCTCTAGGAGAACTACATCTGTGGAGGCTACGCTGTAGTCCTCACCTATAAACACACACACGCACACATTATCACAAGCACACAGAGAGACATTATCACAAACACACACAGAGAGACACACATACATTATCACAGACAGACACACACACACACACGCACGCACGCACGCACACACACACACACACACACACACACACACACACACACACACACACACACACACAACAAGCAGACAGAAATCAACTCCATTGAATTGCACTTACTAACTCTTGCAGTCATTGGCACTGCCCTGAACTTGACGGACACATCAGCGAATATCCCCCCGATGCGTGTGACGTTGATGATGGGTCCAACGTAGGACTCCGCTACACTGACTGTTGGGGCGGACAGCTGCAGGACCCCGAAGGCATCGTCACTGGCCTCAACTATGACCTGGGCCACGATCTCCCTCCTGGAACCAAGACGAGGGGACTGGGCAACTGGGAATGAGAGGAACAATAGCAAAACATTATGGTTAAAAATAAACATCTTCACACATCTACACCTCTTTTGTTATGAATAAGGGCTAAGAGTACTAATTATTACTATTGTCACTTTATTGTCACTTTTTGTCACTTTTATTACTTATTATTGAATTGTTGATTGTTGCTGACTATTGCTGTTGAACGTGGAGCAAGATCCCAAAGCACTGTGTCAATGCATACGATATATAAAATAAAAATTATATATAAAATTTGATTTGATTTGATTTGAAGACTGTGTGACTGGATATCAAGGCAATATTCTGTTTTGTTTTCTTTCAATAGTTGAAAAATGAAAATGGTATCAGTGGCTTACTTAGTCTCTCCTGCTCTCCTTCAATCAGATGGACACTGATCAGCTCCACAAACACCGATTCGTCCCTCTCAGGGTCCTCGTCATCCAGCACTCGAAGGGTTACATTTGCCTCACTCTGATTGGCCGAGAAGACCACCGACTCTAGAAGCGGGACAAAGTCCCTCCCCTCGGTGGCCCGGCCCACCCCCGGGGTTCTGAACGGGGCCTGGTCCGCCTCGCTCAGGGTCCCGTACGTGACACGCACCCTTCCCATCAGCCCCCTCTGCCTGCGGATGGTCAGGGTGACCCGGGCGTTGGCCTCGGGGAGGCGGACCGGCCTGCTGTCGTCTGAGAACACGAACACGCCGTATGGGTCATCGCTGGCCAGCACGGTCAGAGTAGCCGCAGTCCGGACACCCAGACGCCCATGGGAGACGTTGACCAGGGACACACCGAAGCTCCTGTCCAGCTCAGGCACCTCATCCTGGGCTACCTGGAGCACGATGTCCCCCCTGGTCTGACCCACGTCGAAGGTTATGTTCCCAGAACTGGTGATGAGGTCCCCCTCCGAGCTTGGTTCAGCCTCCCAGTAGACAGTCACATTGGAGAGGGCACCGAAGGACCGAACCACCTGGGAGGGGATATAGGGGGGACCAGGGAGGGAGGGAGGCAGGGAGGTTTAGGGTTGACATGCAAGATAGGTCGAGGGTCGGAATCGAACCAGGAACCTTACAATTACGTGGTAAGCGCATTAGTGTGCTGCCCCGGAAGTACATTGTTAACGGATGGAGGGACAGTTCCCAGTCTGACCTGCAGGGTGACGTTGCTGCGTTCCTCCTCAGGCTCAGTGCCGCTGACAGCCAGCGAGGCCTCACTGAACTGGAACACTCCATGAGCATCATCAGACGCAGCGATCGTCACGGCGATGTGGGAGGCCACTCCTAAGCTGGCTGTTGAGAGATATCAGGGTTATGTTTCATTATGAGGGAGATAGGCAGAGCTGAGGAATAATGGAAAGATGACAGTTAAAAAAAATATATATATTTAATTCAACCGCAAATCTGCCATTATTTCATAGCCAAAATCTATTGCTTATTCGTCCACATGAGCTATTGTGTCACAATATAGCGAATTAGAACTGAATTCAAGTTCAATCAAATTCATCCACTTGGTGTTTGGCAGCCCTGCAGTGCATTGTGTGTTTTAATAAGGAAGTGGGCGAACCCCAACAGAGAGACAAAGAGCCCTGGGGTACTCTGGGGTACTCTGAGGTCCTCTGAGGTCCGTGACATTTCATGTTACCCACTTACCCCCGCTGCCCTCCTCTCAGCAGAATGGCTATTTGCTTTTCCCACATCACTCTCCTTGGCCAAGGCACACTGGCCCCACCTCAATGTCAATACCACTCACCACACACACACACACACACACACAGAGCCTGGCCTTACAAGTGTAGGCTGAGAACTACACAAGTCCTTACATCCCAGCCAACAAGAGATACGTACACATGAGGGGGGAGAGTTTGGGAGAGAGATACAGACTAAAGTGAGTTGTCATTGTGATGGTGAGACCAGTGGTGGATAGTGGGATGATGAGGGTGAGGGACAGGGAGTCATTGGGGAGGGGAGGGTGAGGGGGGTGAGGATGAGGGTGAGGAGGGAAGGGAGACTTACCACGGTGGTGAACGGGCAGGAGGAAGAAGTCAGTGTCACTTTCTCCACTGCCACTGCCTTCACTACGCAGGAAGTGATCCACTTTAGGAGATCACACCAGATCACACAGGAAGATCACACCAGAGGAGTGGGGATCACAGGGGAACACGCAGGAGAACACAGGAGCACAGCACACACAACCACACAGGGACACACAAACACACACACACAACCACACAGGGACACACAAACACACACACACAACCACACAGGGACACACAAACACACACACACACAACCACACAGGGACACACAAACAGAAACACAATATGACACAGCACCAGCAGAGGATCAGCTTAGAATAGGATCTCAGGGAAGGGAAAGAGAAACACAACTACAGGACATATAGTACCAGTCAAAAGTTTGGACACACCTTGCTAAGAGTGTGCAAAGCTGTCATCAAAGCAAAAGGTGGCTACTTTGAAGAATCTAAAATAAAACCATATTCTGGCTTGTTTAACACTTTTTGTTTACTACATAATTCCATATGTGTTCCTTCATAGTTTTGATGTCTTCAATATTAATGTACAATGAAAATAGAAAATAATAAAAATAAAGAAAAACGTTGAATGAGAAGGTGTGTCCACACTTTTGACAGGTACTGTACGTTGGTAAACATGGAAACGGTTTCAAAGCTAGATTCATTACAAAATAATGAATGATCTGAGAATAATGATCAGCAATGTCATCAATCAATGGCATCAATCATTCAACAGTATATTGGTTGATCATAGCTGAGGCTATGGATCAGGGAAACTATGATTTTAAATCAATATGACTAAAATCATATGACAGAGGAGTGTTGGTCAGGTAGTGTAATTGCATCTCTCTGGACCCTCGTACCTCCTCCCTCAGGGTTGTATAGCTCCACTCTGAACACCTTGTCTAGCTCAGGGACCTGGTTGTCTACGATGGTCACACCGATGTGCTTGAACCTCTCCCCAGGTAGGAAGTCCAGCATGCCCTCTGAGTCCTGCAGGTGGAGCAGAACAGAACAGGTAGGGAACCAGGGCTTAGCTTGGGTCATAAGTAAGGCAATGTCATTTTAATGTAATGTATTTTAATGTAAGCAGGGCTCCCCTGAGCTTTGTCTCAGTGGGACACCCTGTATAAATAAAGGTTTATTATTATTATTATTATTATTATTATTATTATTATTATTATTATTATTATTATTATTCATAATAAGCACAAGCTCACTTTAAGCAGCTTTCATAGGTGTGAGTCCCTGTATAAATAAAAGTGCATTATTATTATTATTATTATTAATAATAATAATAATAATAATAATAATAATAATAATAACAGAGCTTTCATAGGTGTGAGTCTATTATGTTACTTATTTTTCTTTCCATATCATATCGCCTGTCGTGGATGTCACAATCACAATAGTCAACATATAAGTTCTGCAGCAACCTCTCCCTGTCGTTAACACAGGCCATCCACATGTCTCTGCAAAGCCATGATCTACAGTATGTGAAAGAAGACAGGAAATGACCTCATAGTCCTCAGGGCTGACGGCGGTGAAGGGGGAGGTCCTGTATCCGACCATGATCCTTCCCAGCAGGCCTTGCGCTCTGGCCACCAGCAGACGGATCTCCCCGTCCTCCTCATTCACCGTGATGTGAGCCGGCACTGTTGCCGGGTGGATCACCCCCTCCGCTGGCAGGCTGGGCTGGAACTGGAGCAGACCTGGGGGAGGGGGAGGGGGAGGGGGAGGGGGGAGGGGGGAGGAGATGGGGGGGGGTGTTGGAGAGGGAATAATAATTGTATGAGCTGCTTATCTATGACTAATTATACAATAAGCCCAGTCAGAGAGTGGCCTGCCGTGGACTTATTTATTTAATTAATTAATTAATTAATTAGTAGTTTAGTTCACATGGAATGTACACATTCATCAACATGTTGTATCAGTTTATTAACAGTAGTAAGTGTATTAACCCTATGTATATCGGTTTACAGATCAATGTAAACACATCAGAGTTAACTAGAGAGCTAGTGCTGGAGCTAGCATCTTTAGTACCATAGGGGTGGTCGCTGGCCTTGACGGTAACAGAGTTGACGGAGTTGTCAGGGTCGATGCTGGCGCCGCTGGTGGGGGTGGAGCCTGGCTTCCCGTCACCTGACTCAGCTGACGCCAGCGTGACCTGGAAGGACTCGGCTAACTCCGGGAGGTCATCATCCAGCACCAGCAGGTTCAGGACCTGGGAGGCGCACAGAGATGATGTCACATGAGAACATGCATAGTGGGTTGTCATCTAAAATGGACATGTGTAGATAATACTTATGTGTCTATAATGTGTATGCAGGCTTTGGTTTCTGCTATGGATTTGAGGATAAGCCTAATTATCAGTGGACACCTGTTGGACCAACAATACATTAATATCTACCACTAGGTGGGGCTAGATGTCAAGAACATCAATGAGTGGGGATGACAGTTTTCCTTGGATGAAATATGAACAGAAAACTTTATGAACAGTGAAACATGTCCCTTCGGACATACATAGCTGTCTTTAAATAATGTAACGGTCAATCATCCAGTATTATCTTTAGCTTTAGTATTATAGAATTATCAAAAATGCTAGTTTCTCAAATGAAAATTCGAAAATACTTGCATCACAACATAAAGTTGGCATATGTGTGTATTTTACAGCATAGTCGAGGCTTCCTGTTTGTACACTGTAAGTACGTGTGTATGTGTGTATGTGTTGTCCTGAATGCAAGGCTGAGCCGCAGGTGACCCAGGGAGTGACTCAGCGGGGGATTCCCTGTCGCCTCATGTATGATTGACGAGCGCTGGGTCGGGTCCTCCCCCTCACCTCAGAGCGCTGCCCGGGCAGGAACAGCACGGCGCCGGTGGCGTTGGCGAAGTCCTGGTGGGCCGGAGCCTCGCTGTCCTCGTCCAGCTGAGTGACGGTGTAGTTGACGTAGACGTGGTCCAGAGCACCACGCGTCCTCTCGATCACACAGGAGATGGTAGAGCCCTCCTCTGACGTCTGGGGACGGAGGAGAGAGATAAAGAACCTGGGTATCGACTAATGATGCCACCGGACATCTATGGAACTGCACTTTGTGTCTTGTATACCTCTGCACCAGGGGAGGCTGGTGAAGGTAGAGGACAGGCTCATTGTAATACAGTACCAGTCAATAGTTTGGACACACCTTCTCATTCAATGGTTTTTATTTATTTTTATTATTTTCTATATTGCAGATTAATATTGAAGACATCAAAACTATGAAGGAACACATATGGAATTATGTAGTAAACAAAAAAGTGTTAAACAAACCAGAATATGGTTTATATTTTAGATTCTTCAAAGGAGCCACCTTTTGCTTTGATGACAGCTTTGCACTCTTGGCAAGGTGTGTCCAAACTTTTGACTGGTACTGTACATGGAATGGAATTAGGAATGGTATGTGTGTTTTTGATACCATTCCTCATTCCGTTCCATGCATTACAATGAGCCCGTCCTCCGATTTCTACCTCGACCAGCCTCCACTACTGCATACAGTACATCATTACTGCACATTACATTACTGCACACTGTATTCTATCATCCACTCTAAAATGTACCCTCTCCTATCGATTACTGCGTTTGATGAACAGATGGACAGCCCTCTAATTCCTGCACATTCATGATGTGATTTTGAAGGAGAGAGAGACCACCCGATAGTTCACATGCCACCACATCCCCTTTGTCCCCATGTTACAGACCCCGACCCCTCGTTCCGATGGAATGTCCTATCCCCTGGTCTACCACCTGTTGTGCTAATGGGACTCCAGTTCTATAGGAATGCCCAGGGCAGCTCTGCCACCTGTTCCTCTACCTTAGGACGGGCATAGGAGACGCCGGAGACGCCACGCGTCCAATCTCCCCAGCGGGGCGGAGCGCACGCTCCCTCCACCCAGGCGTGAAGACGTGATCAAATATGCATGAGGACATGGAAGCACTAACCACTGGCTTCAATTACATGTCTTTCTAGGGAACCTGATACGCGTGTTCTCTTAAGGTACGTTGGTGTCTAAGGCGGTTACAGTGTTAACAAAACTGTTGGATTCTGGGTCACTTTAAGTCTTAACTGCATTGTATTGTACCACTGATCAACAGTGGTGTGCTCTGGACTGTTCTACCTCGTTATTTAGACTGTAATAAATCATAAATGTCATCACTGAATATACTGTGTACAGTATATCTGCTTTCATTTGGACCAAAAATAGTACGTGTGACTCATTGAAAAAGTGACTTAAACAGAACATTGATTCTGTACAGTACACAGTATGATTCAGGGGAGGCTGGTGGAGGTAGAAATCAGAGGACAGGCTCATTGTAATGCATGTAATGGAATGAGGAATGGTACCACTCCACTGTGGGGACTCCACTGCAGACTTACATCTGGTATGCAGGCACCGGTGAAGCCGAAGAACCCATTGGCATTGTCGCTCTTCATCACACGGAGCGTGGCGGTGGGGCGGGGGAAGGGCAGGCGCGCCCCCCCGTGGACAGCCACCAGCTGGAGGTAGAAGACCTCCTCCCCCTCCTCCTCCTTGTCGTCCCGCACCTCCACAACGAATCCCTTCCGCTTCTCATCCTGCTGGTACTGAAGGTAGCCGGAGATGTTCCGCAGGTCCGTCTTGGCGGGCTGGGTGTGGAGCTCGTGGATCTCGGTGCGGTTCAGTCTGGAGTGGTAGAGACGCACGTCCTGCAGGAGGCCCGTGTAGCGGTGCTCGCCTAGAGGGTCTGACCCAATATGTACCGGAGCTGGACCTGGAACACACACACACACGCACGCACACACACACACACACACACAGGGAGACCGTTTTAGATAGAAAACACATACCGCAAAGGACAGCAATGTAGGATCTACATTGAAAACAGGAAAAACACTGTCCTTATTGTACACAGTAAAGCTAACAATCATGTACGATACATCCATTCTAGAATGATTTAAAGTAAAAAGGTGACTTAATAAATGTGTATGTTAACAGTAAGAATGAATGGGGTTCAGATGTCATATACAACATAGATATCAATGAAACTGTACACACAGCAGCACATGGCTGAACATGGCACCATTGTCTCTGTAATCTGTGAAAGCATACATCCAGTTCAGAGGTCGTGATAACAACCAGTGCCTGAACCAGTCCCAACCCAGAGAGCAACATGGAGCACTTCAATAGCAGGAAAACAGGGCAAATTGAATGAAGTACGCCAGGGCGACCAGGAACAAAGCCCTGAGACAAAGCAAAGTTACCCTGCGTGAGTTGACGTGGCAAGACAATGCTTAACATGTTAGATGTTTACATGTGTATCCCCCTGATTGAAGTTAGCCAAAGAGCCATCAGGACAGTCTCCCTGGGGGGGGGTTATTCCGACAGAACCCACATTGTCTTCACTTATTGGGGGGGGGAGAACAAGAGAAAACAGCCAGCTGCTTTCTTCTTCAATAGTTAACAATGTCCAGCAGTACAGTGGCTGGCTAAGTGTTCGCTCAAGCGGAGTCCCTGTCGTAAGTTGTAACAATGGGAGAGTGGCAGGGAGGAATGTATGGAGGGGGCTTTAATTAGAAGAGCCCTCCAGATGTGGGAAACGAGAGTGAGGTGAGGAGAGAGATTACACGCCCCCCCCCCCCCCCCCCCCCCCCCCTCCCCAGACCAGACTACCACTGACGTCAGATTAATAAAGACATATTCAAAGTCTCTCAACGATGGACCTAGAGTGCTCTGCACTGTAGAGTCTGTCAAACGTAGCTTGCTCAATGGGGACTGAGCAGTCATATGTGGGCGGGGCTGTTGGCGTGGGTGTGGCTGTTACTGACTGACAGTAATGTCGTAGCATTGATCAGATATCACAAGCGAGCGCGCCCGTTTTTAAATAAAAAACTTAAAACAAGCTTTTTTGGTTTTTAGACTGTTGGATATCTCCATTGCTAACTTACGCAAAACAACTCGTGGACGAAAATGGAAAACAACAGCATGGGGGTGAGGGAGCAGCTTTCTCAGGCTCAATAGAATTTCGTCCTCCATTTTGTCGGTGAAGATTCAATTACATTGGGTCTTTTATTTGAGTTTCCACTTCAGAATGCCAATATAACAGAATAACAGGCGTTGTGTCGGAGATACATCATCTGTGAAAAAAGCCTAATAAAGACATCTGAGCAGACGTTTATGGGACAGCTAGGGCCCTGTCTGTCTGTGAAGAGTTGGTTCTGTTGAGACAGCACCAAACATGAGAGGAGCTCCAGAAGGGATAGGCTACAACAGGGAATTGACTGTAGTCTGTCAGAGGAGGTTGTAAAATAACACAATTTAGGCTTCAGTTAAAGATGTTAGTTTTGGCATCTTTAACATGATGTCTGTTACAATATTGAGATGATTGGCATGGAGGCAGACAAGGAGAAAGCATTGAACCAAAGGAGCTGGCTCTGGATTTTACTGCTTTGAATACTAGAACTGCGTCGCCGCCCTATGCAAACACACTCGTGAAAAAAATGCTGTCTTCTTACTGGAATACTATGCTGTTGTTAACTGTTGTCTTCTTACAAGAATACTATGCTGTATTTTCTTATAAGAGACAATGAAACATCCCAGACTCACCATCGGTGATGGCCTCTCCTTTGAGACTCTTGATCCCTCCAGGCATAGGACTCCCATCCAGGTAGAACTCAATGATCCCGTCGTCCACTGTGACGAGGACCTGGAGCCACACGTTGTCCTCTACGAACCTCTCGGCCGTGGCGCGGGCCACCTGCGTCACGTTGGCCCCCAGGGCAGTGTAGTACAGCATCACACTGACGTGGGACTCGTTGGTGTGCACCTTCACCCCGTAGTACAGCGTCCCGTTACGGTTCCCTTTAGAGACGATGAACCCGTTGGTGTCCGGCCTGGGCACCAGCCAGGCGGAGAAGGTGAAGTTCCCCAGTCTTCCAGGCCCGTTCTCTGGGCTGATGGTGCCGTAGGCCCCCTGGAGGCCTGAGAAGAACCAGGCGTCGGTGCCTGAGTGGTGACGTCTAGAGTGGGGCCGGAGCTCCACCTCCTGAGGGAAAGAGGCGGCGAGGAGGAGGTCATCCATTGGAGGAAGGCCCAGAGGGAAACGCACAGAGACAATCTCCCAGGCAACACGCACGTTCCCAAAGGTGCCCTGCTGGCGGAGGATGGTGAAGGAAGTGACATCAGACAAGTCATCCTCGGACAGGACGTCCTCGGCCACTTCCTGGTCTAGGTTGTCGTCGGCGATAGCGAACACTCCAAAGGGGTCGTCATTGAAGGGGATCAGGACGGAGGCGTTGAGGGACGTCTCAGCCAATCGGCCTCCATCTCCAGGGTAACCACCTATAAGATATCACCAGATAGGAAAAGGTCAACACTCTCTGTTTACAGAAAAAATAATACTGTAGAAGTAGAAGAAGAAGAAGAAGAAGAAGAAGAAGAAGAAGAAGAAGAAGAAGAAGAAGCAGAAGCAGAAGGAGAAGAAAAATAATCTCCTATCCACCAAAGGAAAGCCCTGGCTGCCTCCCACTCAGCTGTCCCCCTACCTGAGACGTTGATGAGCGTGAGGACATAGGACTCGATGAACTCTGGCAGTTTGTCAGAGATGGCCTCCAGGACGATGGGCTTGGTGTCCTCTCCCGTAGTGAAGGTGATGGAGCCGGAGGTGTTGGTGAACTCCTGGCCAGGCTCCAGAGCTGTGGCGTTGGCATACAACTGCCAGAACACAGTCACATTACCAAAGTGTCCCCTCGCCCTGAGGACACTAGGAGAGAGAGAGAGAGAGAGAGAGTGGGTGGGTGGTCAATAACAGACTGTGGAAGAGAGTATTTACTTACAGTATTACAATACTAGATAAAATATTTGTTTTGGAGGTTGAGGTTGTCTAGTATTCAGAGCAGAATAATCAATTCACCAAATGGTTGGGACAAATTATCTATATCAGAGGCTGGAGAAGACTAGATGTATTATTACAGCACAGAGTTCAATGGAGATCCTTACTAGAAGTTGTTGGTCCTCCCCTCCTCCACAGCCCTCTCCGTGGACTCCAGAGAGAATATTCCATTGGCATCATCATTGGCCTCAATCACCACTGTCGCTGTGTCTGCCCCATACACCACAGCATCACCTGTCCCCACACAAACACACACATCGGTCACATTAGGCTCACACAGGCGTGTGTGTGTGTGTGTGTGTGTGTGTGTGTGTGTGTGTGTGTGTGTGTGTGTGTGTGTGTGTGTGTGTGTGTGTGTACACGAGGCGGTCATCATAATTCAGCCTCCAATGCAATGTCATCTGTTTGTAAAAACTGTTATTATAGCTGCAACACTAAAACAATGCACAAAAGCAGTCTCCATCCAGAAACATCCTATTATTTTTTAGCATGATGTCAATAAACAAATATAGTGAGCCTGTTAAACACAATAGCCTCCACTTCTTCTTTTACAACGTTGGAATAGAGAAAACGATCAACGAAGCGAAAAAAAACACGTCCTTCAAGTCAGTCAAATTAGCGTGACAAGAAATAATATGATGCTCTTGTTTAAACTGAACATCTTGATTGGTTTAACAAAATCAGATGTTTAAAAGGAAAAAAAAAAACGAAAATGACTTCAAAAATAAATCTCTTTTAAGTCCGTCCTCGACATGTGCACATGCTTTTACGCAGGATAAACAGAAAGAGACGAGGTTGTTTTAAAATGCCCGCATTGTTATTGTCATGCTAAATATCATCACAAAGAAGGAGAGACTGTTCTCATTAGCATAGCACACCATAGCCATGGCAACCGAGTGGAGGAGGTCAGGGTTCCATATGCAGATGGGTCGTCATGAAAATAAGAGCCCTCTCAAAAACTAAGGCTGGATCTAAGCATCCACACAAGCTAGCATACCATTCAGGAATGCACGGTTGATGCTTTGCTTCATTTCAAGTGTTACACTAAGTTATAGAGGTGTACTAGTAAGGATATTTTGGGAAAATATAACCTTCTAAATCTCAGAACAGAGAATATCCTTTATTCTAGAAGAGTGGCCCATCATCAAACACACAGAGGGCGAGTGGAGTGGTAGACTGGTGAAGTGGTGGGGTGGAAGGATGGAGGGGTGGAAGGATGGAGGGATGGAGGGATGGAGGGATGGAGGGATGGAGGGGTGGAGGGATGGAGGGTTGGAGGGATGGAGTGATGGAGGGATGGAGGGTTGGAGGGGTGGAGTGGTGAAAGGATAGAGTGGGGTGGAGGGGTGGAAGGATGGAGGGATGGAGGGGTGGAAGGATGGAGGGGTGGAAGGATGGAGGGATGGAGGGATGGAGGGATGGAGGGGTGGAGGGGTGGAGGGGTGGAGTGGTGAAAGGATAGAGTGGGGTGGAGTGGTAAAAGGATAGAGTGGGGTGGAGGGGTGGAGCAGGTCTGTGTCTTTGTGTTTCAGAGAGTCTGAGTTCAGTAATTAAGTTGCTCCGCAGGCCCACTACTCTTTCATCCCCGCCTGTGTCACACAATAGCAGGATTAGAGGGGCCTTTCAGGGTCAGGAGAGTCAATACTAATCAACCCAGGCACTCTGCAGACACAACTGGCTCAGGGGAGGAAGTGGAGGGATAAACCCTGTACAAGGAGGAAGTATATTTATCATGTACTCAATGGGGACCATTATTTCCCATTTCCTCTATTTATCAGAAATATTTCCTGATCAATACTGTCATGTAGTTGATCGATATAGCGTGTAAATCAACTTTACGCTTTTAGTAATGATAGTTTGAATTGGATTG
Source organism: Argentina silus (assembly GCF_951799395.1). Classification (NCBI taxonomy): domain Eukaryota; kingdom Metazoa; phylum Chordata; class Actinopteri; order Argentiniformes; family Argentinidae; genus Argentina; species Argentina silus. Next base: position 17,160,941 of record NC_139661.1, read on the forward strand.
TGTTGTATTGCAGTGAATATTGTCAAACATGAGATATATAATGTCATCTGACGTATCCACTATGTCATTTGCCATAACCAGGGTTACACACCTGTAGTGTTGTAGAGAACAATGTAGAAGGGTTCGTCTGTCTCAGGTATGTCGTCATCATCCACGGCAACAGAGATGTTCTTCACCCACTCTCCCACATCAAACACCAGCAATGTGTCGTTGCTCAGGGGGATGAAGTCACCCGGAGACGTGTCACCGTATTCAAACCGGTACATCACCGTGGCAACAAAGTCAGCCGGCTCAGCCCTCAAAACGGTGAAGTTGGCCACGCCCCCCTCTCGAAGCCTGACAACCACAGGCTCTGAGGGACGGAGAGACGGAGAGACCCAATGTCACCTGACATAACCGCTATGTCACCTGACGTAACCGCTATGTCACCTGACATAACCGCAATGTCACCTGACATAACCTCTAGTCTAGGTCATCAGTTGCTCAACATACTGTATGAAGCTTGGATTGGAAGACACTCTTACCTGCAAAGTAAATGGGGTCATCGTTTTTGTTGATCTGTAAGCTGGCATTGAGAATGTTCCCTAGTCTAGCTCCACCAGTGGCATTCAGCAGTGTGATGGTGAAGTTCTCCATATCCTCTGGGATCTTATGGGGAAAACAAGACAATGACAGTCAAACATAAGTATTGTGTACAGAATATGTCAGATGCTACAGTTTGGAACTAATCAACGCTGTAATTGCTTACTGGCTCTACAAATTATTGTGTGTTAGATAGCCTTACCTCATCAGGTACAGAGAAGAGGGTGAGGTTTTTCAGGTACTCCCCCTCAGCAAACACAACGTATCCCTGCACAGGGCTGACGTCTCCAGACATGTCAGGCTCTAGGACCCAGGACACGGACACCTCCCCGAACCGACCCCTGTTCCTCACCACTGTGTAGGCCGCTGCACAGGCACAGGAGCCAAAACAGGAGCCACAACAGTTACACTTACAATACACTCAAACCTTACATTTCTCAACGTTCAGTTATAAAAACATTGTCTTGTCATTCTCTTATGGTACCTGAGTGAGTCTCGTGTCCCTTGCTCTCATTGACGGCCTCGGCCAGACCCAGACGGATGAACTCTATGACCCCATAGGGGTCATCGTTCTGACGCACCGTGATGTTGACCTGTCTGCGGTTGCCAAGGCGACTGGGTGGAGTGCTGTGGCTGCTGAGTACCACTGAGAATGTCTCGTCCAGCTACACACACACGCACGCGCACACACACACACAGAGACGCACACACACACACACACACACACAAACACACACACAGACACACACGCACACACACACACACACACACACACACACACACACTCTTTAGCTCTCTTTACAGGGCAAGCAGAGAGGTCTGTTCACCATACAAAGTGCTAAGCTCTACAGGGGTTTGCATCACAAGCATTTCCTATCAAAATGAGCAAACTGATTTTGAATTTCCAATGCAGTCTAAAATGGGCCTTCTGTACCCACTTTGATAGCTCTATACTAGCTGTTGTGTTACCGGTTAAACTGTCAAACAACGACTCCAGGTACAAGTAAAGGTTGATGGAGGACAGTCCAGTGTCTTTACCTCTGGTACCCCATCTGGCCGGGCCACCAGTGCCACCACCACCTCCCTCTCCCCGGGTTTGAACTCCAAGATGCCCGTGGCGCCGTAGAACTCAGCGTTGCCCGTGGGCATGAGGGTGTAGCGTACTAGCTGTTTGAGCAGCTGCCCCTGGGCCCTGACCACATGCAGCTCCACCGCCTCACCCTCCTACAGGCCACAGGGCAGAGGGCACAGGGCAGAGGGCAGAGGGCAGAGGTCAAATCACAGGAGAAAATATGAGGTTTGTTCATACAGTACAGTTAAATGGAAGTCAGTTAACAATAATAATAATTGATCTGACTTTCGCTAACGTTACTTTCATACTCAATGGTCTGTCAATGTAAACCTCATTCATACATTTATGGGAATGTGCGACTTCAGCTCCTGTCAAGACTCAAGACAGATCCATTGACACAATGTATTATGTCTTGTTTATGATGTCTCAGACGTACATTGATGTACCAGGGTCCTCTGGAGAGAGGGGAGAACTCAAACACTCCTCCCGGGTCATCGTTCTCCATGATGACGATCTCCCGGCTGGTGAAGCCAGGCTTCAGGATCTGGTTCTCCACGTTCGTCCTGGGAGAGGGAGAGAGGTGCTGGATTAGGCCACTACACCTAGTCATGTACAGGGCCGAGTGGATCTGGTTCAGAGTAGAGTAGAGTAGAGTAGAGTAGAGTAGAGGAGAGGAGAGGAGAGGAGAGCAGAGGAGAGTAGAATGGAGAGTAGAGTAGAGTAGAGTAGAATAGAGTAGAGTAGAGTACAGTAGAATAGAGCAGAGTAGAATATAATACAGTAGAGTAGAGTAGAATAGAATAGAAAAGAACTAAGTAAGATACAATTCTGAGCAGAGAGTCCTATGGTTTACCAAGGTCATTAAAGTAATGAAGAGTGAGAAAGTGGAAGAAAATGGACTGCTGTGGCATTTAACAGTAAATCGCCTATTGCCAGTAAAACATTAGTGACACATCTATTAAAACTTTAAAGCTCTGAACTTGAGATCTTGTGACAAAGGTTTTAAGTCAGGTCCAGCAATGAACACAAGTATTCTAATCAACTTAACCTCAATCTTTAAAAACATCTTAATCAGTAAATTCCTCGTATTGTCCCATGTTGGATAATGACTGGGCCAATATGTAAATGAACTGACTAGGCCAATATGCTGAGGGCCTTGTGTTTGGAACGCTCCGATTAACCGTGTCACTCAACGGCCCCGAGCCTCTCTCTCTCTCAGCAGGGTGCTGTGTGTGTGTGTGTCTCTCTGTGTGTGTGTGTGTGTGTGTGTGTGTGTGTGTGTGTGTGTGTGTGTGTGTGTGTGTGTGTATGTGTGTGTGTGTGTGAGAGCCAAGGCAATTGCCACATAACAAGTAAATTAAAGACAAAGACACGACAGAGCGAAGCATTCCAAATAAACACTCTCATCAGACGCGCTGCATGCATACAAACACTGCTGTCTTTACAGGAGAATATAAAGACTAGTTAAATTAGGTGCAACATATAAAGAAGATCCACACAACACTCCTTAGTCGCCCCCGTTTCACACCCTCACAAACCCCCTACCCCCTCCACCAACCAACCCCTACCCCTCCACCAACACCCCCCCCCCTCTTCATCAGCCAAAGGCCCCAGAGCTCCTAAAGTGGTCCCTTTTCTCTCAGACAAAGTCCTGATTCACAGCACACAAAGGGACCGAGGCTCACTCCACACTGCACTTACCCGAAGTATACTACAAAGCGCGCAGTCTCCACCCTGCAGGAGAGGGGTGGGAGGGAGGGAGAGCCAGCGTTCTCATCAGAACTCACCAGCAATAGAGGAGCATCCAAAGAAAGACAGGAATGGGGTGCATTGGCGGGAGGGGGGGGGTGGGAAGGGGAGGGGAGGAGAGGGGCACTCGTTCAACCCCCCCATACCCTGATCTCACTGCTTTGATCATCATCTTAGAAGGTACTCCATTAAATATGTCCATCCATTGTTTACCTCAACTAGGCATGATCACACGCAGACACTACACAAGTGGAGGCTGGCAGAGGTAGAGATCAGAGAACGGGCTCATTGTAATGCACTGGATTCTCCGATGTCTACCAGCCCCCAGTGCATTACGCGTACTTATGACATCACATTGACACTGTTTCACTGAGCAGAAATATGTTGGCCAACCAAAACCCTCCCCTGTGAGCGCCACAGTACTGCATACCTGTCCAGGGTGAGGAGGAGGGTCTCGTTAACCTCAGGGATGTCATCGGCCATGACGGTGACGTTGATGACGGCGTCGCTCTGTCCCGACAGGAAGACCACGGAGCCACTGAGGGGTTCCAGGTCGTCAGGGGTAACGTCCTCATGGTTGTCTCCCATTGGCCGGAGGCTCCAGAACACGACGGCCCGTCCGTCCGTTCCGTCCCGCCTCAGGGCCAGAGTCAGCTGGGAGAGGAAGCAGAAGACCATATCTAAATTCAATCAACTACACTACTGGACGCTAATGGGGGGTTAGCAATTAGCGTACCTTGCTAGTGTTGGTATGGTAAGGAACTACATTGATGCTATCAGGGGTTTAGCGATTAGCGTACCGTGCTAGTGTTGGTGTCCTCCGGCTCATACACCACCACAGTGGTGTTACTGATGAAGCCGATCTCCCCGTTAGCGATGTCGGGGGTTACTGTGAGGGTGAGGTTGAGGGCCCCCCCAAAGCGAGGACTGACAGGGGGGATGGGAGGGGTGATGCTAACCAGGTTCACACTGTCCAACTGAAGAAGAGACAGCAATCAATTAATAATAATAATCACTGGACACCACTATCTGTAGCCATATTCATACATGCAGTGCAGGGGAGGCTGGTGGAGGCAGAAATCAGAGGACAGGTACATTGTAATGCATGGAACGGAATGAGAAATTGTGCGTGTTTCATACCATTCGTCACTGCGCTCCATTACAATGAGCCCGTCCTCCAATTTCTACCTTCACCAGCCTCCCCTGGTGAAGTCATGAAGATACTGCTGAAAGACTTTTGATATCTGGCCAGAACACAGTAGAGGTGTGTTCCATCCATCCAGGTTCAGGACAGTTCATCGGGAGGAGACAGACTAGAGAGACAGACTAAAGGGACCTTCCTGACCTGCATCCCAATGACATTGACTCGGTCAAAACCTAAAACTGACCTTAGCCAAACCTAAAACAACTTAGCCAAACCGTTTACCCCAATCCTAACCCTAATTCTGGCTCTAACCATAACCAAATGTTAACCAACTGGGAAATTCAACATTGGTTTGATGGCCAGCCATGTCCCCTCAGTGTCTCCCCAGAGAGAGCCTGTCAAGAGGAATGCCTTGTTATACCAAGTGGCAGTTTTTCTCAGGTCTGTTGTGTTCTGTTGTCCTCTCCTGTATGTCTGCACCTCTCCATGATTCCAATTAAATCTCCCTCTCTATGCAGATATGAATGAACCCTCCACAGACCTCTCTGCACTGTCAATCTGCCTCTTCTCAGGGTGTGTGTGTGTGTGTGTGTGTGTGTGTGTGTGTGTGTGTGTGTGTGTGTGTGTGTGTGTGCGTGCGTGCGTGCGTGCGTGCGTGTGTGTGTGTGTGTGTGTGTGTGCGTGAGTGTGTGTGTGTGTGTGTGTGTGTGTGTTTGTGTGAGAGAGGCAGCTTTATACCAATTGAGTGTGAAGGAGGTACTTCTTTTTTGTGTTTGTTTTTTTAAGTGTTCCCTGATGAGGGCTGTTTGTTTGGACGGTTCGACAATTCCCATGGCAACGATCCAGACCAGAGTCCTTATGTCCTTGCCATTCACACATGCAAATAACTAACCCGGGCTCTGTACAAGCTTGACAAAAAAACTGTGACATTTGACAGTTTTCTGAAACTGGAGAAGCAAACAACATGTGTACAGTTTGACCTGGTATTACCATACTGAGAAGTGCTAAGACTCGTGTGTCCCACTTAAACAATGTCAATATACAGTAAAATGTGTCTGGTCCCACTCCCAATGACTGTGTCTCTATAATGCATTTCACTACTGATGGTAACAACTATCACCTTCCCCTGACCTCTGACCCCGACCACGCCCACCTGGATAAGGAAGTGAGCTCCGTTCTGCAGGAAGGCGTCGTTGCGGATGGGCAGGGTGAGGCTGGCCCGATCCTGGCCCTGGGAGAACACCAGAGAGGTGGAGCGGCTCCCGTTCAGCACCCGGTCGCGGGCCCGCGCCGGCTCCACGGGCCCCGCAGGGATGTAGAGGGCGGTGAGGGTCAGGGACACCTCCCCCAGGGTGCCCCCCTCCCTCAGGAAACTCAGGGCCAGGAAGCGGCTGTCCGGCTGGCTCTGGATGCTCTGGTTCTCGTCTGGGTGGAACCGGAACAGGCCATACACGTCATCACTGTCCTGCAGGTAGAACACCATCTGAGGAAGGAGGGAGGAGAGGTGAGGAGAGGAGGAGAGAGGGAGAGAAGGAGGAGAGGAGAAGATGTCAGTGAGGAGAGGATTTTAAACCTGCATTCTACATCCTTTAATTGATATCAAAACATACTTGATAGCTTGCATTGTCAATGGCTCTATCTGTCTGTCATGAGAACTTGATTTTTGAAAATGGTTTGTATTATATTTTGTAATTCTTTGTGCTCAAGATATGCAAAACCAATTCCTGTGGAAAAAATCAATACAGCGAACTGAACTGATGGAAGGAGAGAGGGAGTGAGGGAGGGAGGGCTGTGGGGGAGTGAAGGAGAGAGGGAGTAAAGGAGGAGAGAACATCAGACTGAGTGTTGTAAAACAGAGCCTTGGGCTAATTTTAGAGAAGCATCCTCTTTAATTAAACCTCCTAGTCTGCTAGAATAGCTTTCATGAGCATTTTTACTACAGTTAGGACGCACGGCTGTCTGAGCTCTGCCTGACAGCGTTTTACTGTAAAGTGTTTTCATTTTGAATGTGTGATTAATCATTTGCATCTTCTTGACACACACATTTATTAATTTGTCATAAGAGTCATCTTCTTATGCATGCTGGCAGGCAGTGCTGAGTCAACTCCTTAAACATGTGGACAGCAGATCCGGTGAGTTGAGCGGTCACAGTGTTTGTGTGTGTGTGTGTGTGTGTGTGTGTGTGTGTGTGTGTGTGTGTGTGTGTGTGTGTGTGTGTGTGTGTGTGTGTGTGTGTGTGTGTATAATCTAATGCCTTAAACATAAACAAGGGTTAGATCTACCCACTCCTTTCACACATTGCCAAGACAAGAAGCTGTGACAAAGATGGGAGCTATAAAGACCGCATACCACCACACCCACTCATGCACAGATGCACACACACACACACACACACACACACACACACACACACACACACACACACACACACACACACACACACACACATACACACGCACATCCAGGCATACTCCCTGCAGTTGTTTCCTCTTTGTTTTGATTCAACCACATGAAGGGAACACCCAGAGTGAAGTGACAGCAGTAGGTCCTACTGTAGCCATGTGGGCCACTGTGGCTCACTTGTGTCGCCCCCCACATAAACACACACACACACACACACTCACACTCATACACACACACACACAACCACATCCTTTTGAGGGGAGGGGACGCCTTTCCAGATGTGTCCCCTCACAAGTGCAGGCCTCCCCGCAGACCCCCCCTGCAGGGTGTGGGGAGCGTGGTGGACCTCTATCTCTCCCCCTCTCCCACCTCTCTCCCTCCCTCCTTCCCCACAGAGCACCCCCGCAGAGTGTGGGGTGGGTGGTGGACCTCTCTCTCTCTCTCTCTCTCTCTCTCTCTCTCTCTCTCTCTCTCTCTCTCTCTCTCTCTCTCTCTCTCTTTCCCACCTCTCTCCCTCCTTCCTTCCCTCCCTCCCTCCATCAGGCCCTGCCCTGTGGTGTCAGACATGGCACTGAGCTGTTACCAGGGTTGGCAAGCAGCTCTCTCCAGCCATGTCCCAGACCCAGACCCAGACACACCAGCTAACCACTGCACACCCTGGCATCTCCAGCACTTTGATTCCCTGCTGGGCTTCACTTCCTTCATCCAATTCTTTGTCTGCTCCAAGCTGTGTTAACACTCCCACATCCAGTCTGGTATGGCACATATACAACCACGTCAACAAAGAGCCCCACAAAACGATTAAAACAAATACTTGCATGGACAGATCACAGATCTGAACATAATATCCTGCCCAGAGATGATGAAAAAGATCTAAATCCAAAACACAGAGATACCCTAGAAATTAAACATATATTGAGATAATAGAATATTCAACTGGGATCATATTGAATTAGAAAATATAGAGATCATATCATTCCACCAATAGAGTGCCCAGACTGACCTCCATTGGCTCGTCCACCTCGGCCCCGCCCAGCACGGTGCCGGGCAGCAGCCTGAGGAGAAAGGCCTCCGCCTCCTCCGGGAGGTCGTCCGTGGTGATGTTTAACGCTAAGATGGCGCTCATCTGACCGGCAGAGAACCGCAGCGTCCCCGCCTCGGGGCTCAGGTCATGTGACACCGGCGAGCGGTCGCTGGAGTTACGACTGATGGTCCAGTTCACCGAGACGTCGCCGTAGTTACCGCCGTTCCTCACGATGGAGATGCCGTCGAATCTGTGGGATTGAGAGAGAGAGAGAGAGATACAGCACGAGTTATGGAAACCTTAGAGAGGCCAACCTGTTTATAGACATAGCTTTGCAAAACTACCACAGACCAAGACAAGAAGATGCATCATCATAGATTCACTATGAACACATTCACTACGAAGCATCTGTAACATTCTCAATGAATCAAAAAAACAGAATTGATGTATTGATGTAGTATGTATTGATATAGTAATGCATGCACTGCATCGTAATTCCTCCTCCCAGCTCCGGTACGAACTCACCTCTGTGTCACATCCTCATTGATGCTGATTGGCTGAGAGAGCGGGCTGATGTTGATTGACAGGACCCCGTGGGGCTTATCATTGGGCTCGATGGTGACGAGCACGGAGTTGGGCGGGATCAGGACGGCGTCCCCCCTCACTGTCTCCTCCAGCAGCACCACGTGGAACGACTCAGCGATCTCGGGCACCTCGTCATCGCTGACGTTGAACAACAGCCGCACCTCGTACACCCGGGGGGGAAACGTCACTGTGGCAACCGCCTGCAGGTCCACGAAGTCCGCCCCCGGGGTGGCGCTGCCCGCCCCGTCGCCGCTGACGATCGTGTAGTCCACGGAGACCTGGGTGTCGTCGGAGCCGACCAGGCGGCCGTCCTCGGAGAGCCGCCCCCGGGTCACGGTGAGGGCGATGACCCCGGCGGTCTCAGGCACGGCCAGCAGGGATTGGGAGAAGCGCAGGGGGCTGTCGTTGCGGCGGATCTTCAGCTCCACGCTGCTGCCGTTGGGGTTGAGGAGAGCGCCGCCCGCCACGCTTGTGAGTCTGACGGTGAACACCTCGTCATCCTCAGGGATCTGATGAAGAGCACAGGGAGAGGGGTGTTGAGAAAGGGTTAGGGTTAGTGTCAATCAATGGAGGCTGGTGGAGGGGGAAATCGGAGGACAGGCTCATTGTAATGGATTCATCACTCCATTCCATGCATTACAATGAGACCGTCCTCCGATTTCTGAGAGAGAGAGAGTTTATTATATTTAGTTGAGATTGAGTCTTTCCATGTGTTTGGTGTTTGATGCTAAGCTGTGTGTGTGTGTGTGTGTGTGTGTGTGTGTGTGTGTGTGTGTGTGTGTGTGTGTGTGTGTGTGTGTGTGTGTGTGAAGCGTGTGAGTGAGGACATAGACTGTAGATGGGAGAAAGAGAGAGAAAGAGAGAGAAAGAGAGAGAGAGAGAGATAGAGAGAGAGAGAGAGTCCAATACCTGGTCATCCTGTATGAGGATGCTGAAGACCACCACAGCACGTCCAGGTGGGATGGTGATGTTCCCTCTGTCAGGGCTCAGGTCCTCAATGGCAGGGTTAGGGCCTCCCGAGATCTGACCATGCAAGCACATCAATAACAAGGCTCTTGTTTGTGTGTGTGTATGTGTGTGTGCGTGCGTGCGTGCGTGCGTGCATGCGTGCGTGCGTGCGTGCGTGCGTGTATGTGCGTGCATGTGTGCGTGTGTGTGTGTGTTTGTGTGTATGTGTGACAGATGGACATGCATAAAACAATGAAATCAACCTAATGACTGACGTGACCTGATCTGACCCCAGCGAGGGTCAAGGGTCAGGTTCCAGGAGCCTCACCTCAAAGTTCACGGTCACTGTCCCATAGGTCCCCTTCTCCCTGATCAGACTGAGAGGCACATACTGGTTCCTGCCTCGGGGCTCGTCCACGACAATCTGTTCAGTCTGGAAGACATTGTAGTATTATGGGATGGTTACCAGTCAAGCGCAACCTACAGCTTTGTCTTTTGTTTCAACCAGTAGACTTAGGAAACATGTCTCAGGTTACAGTGAAAACAACATTCCTGTTGTGTAGCGAGAGAGCATATATTAATTATTATGTATACAGTGCAGACGAGGCTAGTGGAGGTAGAAATCGGAGGATGGGCTCATTGTAATGCATGGAACGGAATGAGGAATGGAATGAGGATTGATATCAGATATCAATCCTCATTCCGTTCCTCATTCTATTCCGTGCATTACAATGAGCCCGTCCTCCGATTTCTACCTCCACCAGCCTCCTCTGCACTGTACACAGTGAGTTTTGTTGTTGGTGATAATGTATTCAATTAATTTTTTCCACTCCACAGCTTTCACATCAACGGATGAGCAAAAATAGGCAGGAGCAAAAAGAGGAGGTTTGAGTAAAAATAACAGACCGAGAAGCACACTAAGCGTCGGTTTGCCTTCTAAGTTCTATCAGAACCGTGGCACCAGAGGCAGAGTATTCTCTATTGATTCTCAAGAAGCAACATAATGATTCTGCATTTGACCTTATGGGGAAGCAGGCGGTTCTCAATATGATGGTTCCTATGGCAACCCCCCAAAAAACTCCCACTGACAAGTTAATCCTGGGAGCAAACTGGTCCTGTTGTGGTTTAAGTGCCCATGGCAACCCAGGAACCCCCCCGGTACCTACCATCTGTATGAAGACCCCCCTCTGTGGCATTTGACCCCCCCCACCCCACTCCACCACTGGCCTGAGGCTCATTTCCTATCCCCCCTCCCCTTTCCCCTCCCCAGAACAGACATACAACATGGTAGAGAGGTAGTCTGATTACATTTCCTTCCAGCTCTCTATATAAACCCATCCATTGTTGTTTTGTTAAGAGGGCATGGTAAAAACAGATTGAAATTGGATGTGCTGTATGCTATATCCTCTAGACAGAATCAAAGGCAGACATTCTAGACATGGAATCAAACAGATTCTAGAACATTCCTTACTGAATTGAAGGAGATGATTCCGAAGGCATTGTCATTGGACAGGATGGTGATGGTGGCTTTGTTTGGCGTGCCAAGCTTCACACCATTGGACGAGCTCTGAAAGGACAGAAGAGATGAAAGGGTGGCCACTTAATTCTGCACACACACACACGTGCGTGAGCGTGCACACACACATGCACACACACACACACACACACACACACACACACACACACACACACACACACTGCTCCCCAGGGACCTCCGCCAAAGCCTGTCTCCAGCAGGGAGATCACAGGGAGCAGACACAAAGACAGGAAGTACTTGTGACAGATTGCTTAGTCATCTCAGGTGGACTCTCAGCAGACTACTCCAGAACTTTCTGTCTGCTCCGACATCTGGCACTCAAGCCAGGGACAAGTCACAATCACCTTTAAGCAGCTCAGGCATAGTGGTTTTACTGAATGGAATAGTCAGACTGAAATACCCAGTACTTGTGTCCAAATCATCCAGCTCTTGAATGAAAAACTTTTTAAAAAATGATTATTGGACTAAATTATGCAAATATCTAATATTGGCAATGATTCGATTGAAATCAGATGAAGAATTATGAACTACAGTGGCATTGGCATTAGTGGATTCACGTGATGCATCTCTTTCCTCTGAGAAGGTTTCCCTCGGTCAAAGACACACAAAGCAGAACCAGTGTGTGTGTGTGTGTGTGTGTGTGTGTGTGTGTGTGTGTGTGTGTGTGTGTGAGAGGGAGAGAGGGAGAGAGAGGGAGAGAGAGAGAGAGAGAGAGAGATAAAGAGAAAGGGAGAGGGAGAGAGAGAGAGAGAGAGAGGGAGAGAGAGAGAGAGAGAGAGAGAGCGTAGTCCTTCTGTTTTCACCCCTCTATTGAAACAGGGCTTTTCCCAGCTGTAACAGAGCTTTCTTTCAGGCTCTGAGCTCTTGTCGCAGCAGACACACAGAGACACAGAATCCACACGCTCTCACAATCCGGCCTACAGGCCTGGCCGGGAGCCTGCTCCCTCTGGGACACAAACACACCCCCAGCCCGGCCCCTGGGCCCCCCGTGCCAGACCTCCAACCCACCCCAGACCTCCAAAGCAACCTGCCCCACCCCACCTTAGACCTCCAACCCACCTCACACCCACCCCAGTCCTCCAACCCAACCTGCCCCTCCCCAACCCAGCCCTCCAACCCAACCTGCCCCACCCCAACCCAGCCCTCCAACCCAACCTGCCCCACCCCAACCCAGCCCTCCAACCCAACCTGCCCCACCCCAATCCAGCCCTCCAACCCAACCTGCCCCACCCCAACCCAGCCCTCCAACCCAACCCGCCTTAGGATGACTACACAAATATGACATAAAACCTCGCAGATATCTTTATCTCTGACAAACCACTTAGGCTCCTGTCAAAAACCAACTCTCCCTCCATCTATATAGCACTTTATCCAACCTGGCAGCTCTCTGCTTGTCAGAGATGAGTCATTGAAAGCCCTCGACTCCTGTGATTGATGTGTGAGAGCCCTCACCACACACAGCTCATCTCCCAGTCAGACCGTTGGCCTCTGTGGGCTGGTAGTCTTTGTCCTGTCCTGTCCTGTCCTGTCCTGTCCTGTCCTGTCCGTCTGTCTGTCTGTCTGTCTGTCTGTCTGTCTGTCTGTCTGTCTGTCTGTCTCTTTGTCTGTCTGTCTCTCTGTCTGTCTGTCTGTCTGTCTGTCTGTCTCTTTGTCTGTCTGTCTGTCTCTCTGTCTGTCAGTCTGTCTGTCCGTCCGTCCGTCCGTCCGTCCGTCCGTCCATCCGTCCGTCTCTGCCTGTCTGTCTCAGAGTCATTAGTCAAACCCTGGACAGGCAGACACAGGGAGGTGGCCCCTGCTCCATCCATCACCTGATGACAGCCTGATGATAACACCATGGCGATGATGTGCAGCTAGGTGTAAGGCATGACAACGAGCATTCCTCTGTCTGCGCCTTGGGAGAAGACTCAAAGTGGGAAACCCAATAGTTTATGGCGCTGACACCTTCCCCTACCCCACACACCCATGTCTGGGAAAGGTCGAGCGTTGGTTACAACCTATTGGCTGTATCTAAAGAAAAATCTCCAAACTCCTACTCCTTACACTTATACGTGGATCTGAAAGGGTTAAATAAGTATTTAGATAGATTCCCTTGATGAAATACAGCCTATTTTGTCACCAGATCAAAGTCTGGTGCAGCACCATGGCAATAGTGTTAACAGAGCTATGACGGTAAGCTCTTGTTTCGGTGTTGGTGTAGTTTCGGCATAAGTGGTGCACCCAGGCGACAAGATGAGGTTAACCATCTTGCTGATGCCTATGAAATCATATCAAATCAACCAAGTGTCTCAGGAGTTGGGGATGTGGGCTGTTTCTGGATAGGGCCATACTCTGGGTGTGAGGGAAGAATCCTTCTTCTGTGTGTTCTCTCGCTGTTTCCTCCCTCTCCCCTTATACCACTGCCCTCTCTGTCTCCAGGAAGGCCGTTTCTCCCACATGGTGTGTTTGATGGTGTGAAGTGGCTGTCTGTGCTCCGACCTCACGGCCCCTGACTGAGTCTTTCATCTACTGTGTGGTGGGCCTTGGCTGTCAGAATAGCTTTCTGCCTGACAAAGGTGTCTTTTAGCTGGTCTCTCTTCCCCAGCCCAGCAGCATTGCAGCCTAACCCTATAGAAGCCCACAAGGCCCTCTGTTGGGGTTGAAAAGGCGAGGTAGGGTGGGGTGGGGTGGGCCCCCAGCGGTTGGAGCAGGGTGAGGGTTTAGGGGTGAGGGTTTAAGACATGCAGGCACAGGATGAGAACACTACAGATCTTTGTGGAATGCTGGCTGGGGGTTCCACACGGGGGCAAAAAGAAGGAGTTCTCATTATTCACTTACAGACATACTTGTTAGTTTGCCAAAACACATATACACACACATGTGAACAAAGCGTGCCAACAGATTGAGGGGTGGGCACACACCTACACACACACACACAGACACACACACACAAAATCACACACACACACACACACACACACAAAATCACACACACACACACACACACACACACACAAAATCACACACACACACACACAAAATCACACAATCACACACATACACACAACCCAACACACACTCTGTACAGGTTACCTGCAGTTTGAGGTTGAAGACGAAGGTTTCGTCAGCCTCAGGCAGCTCATCGTCCCTCACGGCGATGAAGATGGTCTTACTGGCCTCTGAGGACAGGAGGAAGGCTGCAGCCGTCGTGGCCTCAAAGTCCCCCGTGTCATCTCCCTCCAACTGAACAAACAAACAAACAAACAACGGAATTATCATCACTTGACGTCAA
>NC_139661.1:17180252-17182752 GCF_951799395.1 Argentina silus
CAAGTCACTGATGAGCATGCCATGAGCCATCTCTCTGGTTGATCGTGTTATCACGGTGTTGGGTGCAGGCGGAGCAACCATGCTGTAATCGCACATGCACTGTATCAGGCTTACAACTGTCTCAATGACCCTTCTGTATCACTACCATTAGAGTGGCTGAAAAGGGATGATTGATGGCTGAGAAACATATTTTAGCATAGATACATCCTCCCTTTCTGTGGGAATACCAGCCTCCACACAATGTTAATCATGGTGTTTCCCACCCCTAAGGGTTCCCTCGCTCTCGAGAACCCCCATGGATGAGCCTATGGTTGTGTCTGGTAGTTAGCGTTCACACAGAACCCCAGGCTCTAATATGGGGGAGGCTGTGGAATTTTATTTCACCCATCCTTAAGCCATTGTGACTGATCTAGAGTCAGTCTGGCCGCACTGGGAGTGTCTTGTCAGTAAATCAGATGCATTCCCAGTGACAGGGCGGTGTCCCCCCTACTGGTCTGGGGTCAGGGTTTACACTGGGAGACAGACAGGCCCCACTGGGAGTGGCTGTTCAACGCATCACCATTCATCACCCTCGGTCAGTACATAAAGCATGTCTTTATCTATGATGTAATGTGTGATTATGAATGCTTTGTGGCCATCAGTACGGTACAGTACTGTACTGTGGTCCTCTGTGGCCCAGTTGGTAGAGCATGGCGCTAACAACGCTTAGTTTGTGGGTTTGATTCCTGCTGGGATCATATAAACTGAAATGTATGCACTCACTGCAATGGAAGTCGCTTTGGATAAAAGCGTCAGCTAAATGGCATCTAGACATATGTTATATATATTATATATCAACAGAAATCAACCAAATGCATGTTGGTCAAAACAGTCTTAAAGAGGGCATCAGAACTGTGTTCAGGCAGGATAAGAATAGAAAGGGCATGGTTAGAATCGAGGTGTGATCCAGTCTCAACCAGTCTTGTCTGGCGGCCTGGGAGGCCTGTTCCCCCCCCTGGCTCCAACACGTCCGCTCAGAGCTAGACAGCCATGATGAAAGCAGCAATGGTGCCGGCCACATAAGTTTAGCAGTTTTCCTGGAAACATTTTCTTTTCATTTCTGTGGTACGTACGTCGCTGCCCAAGCCCAGTCCGCTGTACCTCTTCTGTGTTTGTTGGTTTGTTTTCTATTTGAGCAAACTACACACCAGCGCGGCCACCCCCATGCGTTAGGCCACCTCAGAAACCACCCGCCGTTCCCATTTCTCATCACCGGGAGACGCAGGGCTGCCATACGCGCTCAGCTCACAAGCCCATAATTGCAATTCACATGCTGTTTCTGCTCCGGTATTTTTAGATCAGTGGATGTTCTCAACATCCTGAGGTCGAGGAGAAATTAAGAGATTTAATAAGTGACTGTGGGTAAAACATCATTAAATCTGACGAAAAATCCAGTAAAACCGCGATGTGTCGCTGGCTAGATGGGTCATTTGGAGAGCTATTTCAGAAATACGTAAATGCATTCCTATTTATTTTGGGTGGAAAACAGAAAGCCTAGCATTAGCCTAACAAGTCAGGGGAAAAAAATATGGGTTTTTTTGGAAATGAGGGGCGCAGAGAAGTTTGAGGGGGAGCAAAATGATGCCATTCTATTTGAGAGAGGTGGGGGGGGGTGTTAATTTTGAAACCCAGCATTTCTACTCCAGGGAGAGGGGGTGCCAATCAAGTGTGCATTTTAGTGCAGACAAAAACAAGTCTTCCAGAGGTATTGTCCCTCCGGCTGCGGTTGGATGCTCTTAAGTTACGCCGACTGTGTCTCACATCGTCCTTTTACCAAAAAACACAATGATATTTTTTTTCCTTTGGAAGAAGATGGCAGAGAAACACAGAAAAAAAAAAAAAAAAACTTGGTCCTATTGAATGTGAGCCGGTGGGCAAGCGAGCGAGCGAGCGTTTCAGTGCTCTCTCTCCTCTGACTGATTAGCCTGTATGACACACAATGATTGAGCCGGACAGAAATGCACTTTCAGGGGATTAAACAAGGCGCAGCTTTCAACAGCACCCCGGACCAGAGGGCCAAATTAGAAAGAGTATTACTTCATCGTGTGTACCCAGTTGGGGCTGGACGGATGAAATGCTAATTGCCTTTCAAAGAGCTCAAAACAGAGACGGGACCCAAACTTGGGGGGGGGGGGGGGGGGGGGGAGCGGTAGGGGGATTGTTGGTAGGGTGGGAGTGGGGGAATTTACAATTCACTGACCAACGCAACGTTTTCAGTAGGAGGCTTCTGTTGTGCTCATTCTATTCTTTCCTTTTCTTATTGTTT
Organism: Argentina silus; assembly: GCF_951799395.1. NCBI lineage: Eukaryota > Metazoa > Chordata > Actinopteri > Argentiniformes > Argentinidae > Argentina > Argentina silus. Next base: position 17,182,558 of record NC_139661.1, read on the forward strand.
TTTTCTCTCTTTTCTTTCCTCCACTCCCCCTCTTATTTTGCATGCAGGACTCTCCCTCCCACTCAGCCTGGTCGGAACTGTCTATTCACACAGATAGTCTTCTTCTTCTCTCTCTCTCTCTCTCTCTCTCTCTCTCTCTCTCCCTCTCTCTCTCTCCCTCTCTCTCCCCTGCCCCCCCCCCCCTGTCTCTCCCTC
>NC_139661.1:17187752-17212752 GCF_951799395.1 Argentina silus
CAGACACACACTGACTGACGCTGCTGGAACAAGCTGCATGGGGAGGGGGAGGGGAGGGGGCAGCATGGGGTAGGTAGGGAGGGAGGGAGGGAGGGAGGGAGGGAGGGAGAGAGGGAGAGAGGGAGGGAGGGATGGATGGATGGATGGATGGATGGAGGGATGGAGGGATGAAGGGAGGGAGGGAGGGAGGGAGGAAGGGAGGGAGGGAATGAAAGAGGCAGGGAGGCAGGGAGGTAGTGACTGAATATGGGGGTATCAAAGGGACCCCCACCACCACCACATGTACCAACACAACAATAGCCATCACTATGATACAGCGGGCAGATGAGGTAACCGCCACACATGCGTTGCCCCACCACAGGGGCTGTATTTAGGCATGGGGACAGCACCTTGGCCCCCTGTGATGGTGGTGCTGTTAATGGGGCTGCTGTCTCTTTGTCTGGCTGGGGCTCCATCGGGCCGGGAGAGGCCTCGCCCTGTGAGGCCTCTCCCAGCAGACATCAATCTCAGCCATGCCGAGCCACGAGGCACTTCAGCACCTGATCAATGGACATGGGCCTGTTTATGGCACTGTGTCTTTGTTCAGCAGCTGTTAAGGGGAAGCCGGAATGGCAGATAGCCGGGGCAGGCAATAAAACAGTTTCCGCCCAGTGAATCACATTCACACACTCACACAGGGGACTGTACTGCTAACCCCTGCCAGACGATGACATAAAAGCAAACAAACAAAAGACAACCACCTCTGTTACACTACGGAATTAAGACCCAAGTCTGTCCTAAACACGCTGAGAAATGACTGTGCTGAACATACGTGTGTTGACTCTGGGATGAGGCAATTGTCAATTCAAGTGATTGTGATTTTTTTTTTCAGAGTGGGGGGAAAATTCTATGTTTGGTTTACTGCTTTCAATTTGCATGAAATGTCTCACACCATTCAGATCTTTCCTTCTAAATTCTACATTTTGTAGTTCTTTATGAAAAGAATCATTGTTTCTGATCGAGGCGGATAGAGATTAATGCATATGGGCCTTACCCCAACGAGGAGCAGGTGTATGCTCAATAGGCGTACAGGGGGAGTGGGTTCAACTCCCCACTGAGAAAATGGATTTAACTCAGCTGTGTCGCCACAGAGGAAACAACAAAGGAGATTTAAACGCACCGAGATGACATCACGTCAAATCAATTAAAAACGATGTAGATAATGTTGATTTATTCCGAATAAAACACCCTGCTGCCATTCAGAACAAAATCACTCAAAATAAAAGCCCATATGCGTCTGCGTAAACTGCGCAAGACAGTTGTATTGGTCACGCACAATACGAGCTCGGAGCTCAGTCTACAGTAGCATGTGCGTAACCCCAATGTGAGCCAAGATTACTAATGACCCCAGTGTAGATTAGTCAACGGGGCCTTTATGAGCGGGCTCCAGCTCATGCGCACCATGTGTGGCGGTTCCCCGCGGATTGTTGTTTTATTTCAATGGAAAAGAGACGAAACACACAAAGCACAGTGTCCACACTGAAGATCCTGCGAGTAACCATGGAAGCGTTTGTCTCTCTCCTCAATGGGTTACCCCAGCCATTCATTTAGTCATTTCACTGAATCAATATTTAGGCTTTTCAGATTTATTAGCTACTCCGAGGGGATTGCTGGCACTGTCCAAAAAGAAATTAGTAGTGGCTCAATAGTTGTAATGGTTTTCTTACATAGTTGTATTGTGTTCTTACAGCCGTAGACAATCCATCATCTCCATGAGCTGTCTGTATGTAGAGACCTACTACTGTGGCATAGGGCATAACATGTCTAACCCTTCACTTAATCATTCTAAGAGCAAAAGCGATCACAAATGTGTGAAAACGGGGGAGATTTGAGTCACTGTTACAAAACGAGTTCAATTCATCCCAGGTTCAAGTCACCCTAGAATAAAAGGGTTGCGAGTATCATAATAAAAAACGGAATTTTCATCTGAGAAAAACAAAGTTTTAGGTCTCAAATTAACTCCCAAGACTAGTGTGACCAAACACCTGTTCAACATGATTAAATGTTACCAGACTTACCTGACACCTTGCTCTGGCTATCAGTCCAGGATAAATTATAAGAGCGCTATTGTTGAGGATACCATGGATAACTCCTTTGAATAATATAACTCCAAATGTCTCTGTCAGGTGGTAGTCTTGGTTCATAAAAACATTATTGATACTCGTATCTGTAGCTACTGGCACGTCAGTTCTTGGTGCTGTCAGCTTTCGGTCTCCCGGTAAACAACAAAAAAAAGCACGTCACTACACAGGACAGGCTACGGTGAAATAATAGGCAATAACGGTACTTCCTCCGCGTGGATGATGTGTTGCAGACCGATAACACAAGCTTTATGTTCAACTCAGCAAGTGCTCGCTGTCAGAAAGACGACTCGCTGCCATACCGCTCCGTCTCACTGTCCAAACAAAACTACTGTGCAGCATGGACTCCCCATCGTATGTTGAAGATGTGCTAATCGCATTTGCCTCACAGCCCGACAGTCGCGGCGGACAGCTCCACCCAGTGAACCGTTATCCTCACCCAGCTATTTAGAAGAGCATCAAAATTAGGCAGCTAAAAATGTCCTGCGGTTCTCCACCATAATGAAATGTCCTGAGGGATCAAGCATACTCTATAAGGCGTTTAACGTTTAAACGAAGCCCCAACATTTCGCATGGTATTGTCTTAACCTTTCTTAATTCTAAATGTATTTATATCATTAAATTGGTGACTTGAAATAATTCAGCCACTTTTTAAAGTGTTTAACTTTAATATAAACAAATATGACTTGTCTAAAGGTTCTATTTATGCTCTCAATAATGCTCAATTAAATATTGGCCCCTATCACCACTTACACCCCTATGTATCAATTACAGTAGACTTAATGAATAGCACTTGCGCCATCTAGTGGCCAGGTTTTGACTGCTATTTGCTGCTATTGCATGAGGTTGAAGTCTGATTGGCTTCGAGTTCTATCTCAAATACCTCTACGTCATCACGTTAGTATTCTGTTGACGTGGCGTAAACAAACGCGAAGTAAGCCGGAGGAAGAAGAAGAATGGAAATGGCTTAAACACAGGTCAACGGATGTTTTCAGGTAACATTATAGTTTTTCCATGACTAGCTCAATTCAAGTCCATCTAAACCTTTACTTTTACTGTAGCTGTCACCAATAATCGTCAGCTTGCATTATAGAAAAGCCACGTCTGGCGGAAAATTGGACACACAGGACAGTAGCTAGCAAGCTAGCTAACATTAGCTAACGTGAACTAGCCAGCTAGCTAAGAAGCGTGTGTGACTGAGGCCACATATCTCTATGAGATTAACTTGCTAAAGTAATATAGCTGGCTAGCTGAACTACCTGCTGTTATGTTATTATTTGTGTAGCTGGTAAATGTTAGTTGTCAAAAGTAAGTGGTGTCATTCATGGGTGCTAAGGTGCCATTTAGCTTCTAAGATTGCCAGCTCAGGAGGTGTCGCCTTGCTTCGACGCAGTAACGACGTTATGCTATCTTGCGATGAGATGATCTAGCTATCTTGTGTAACTAGTTGGCATGAAATTATAGTGTCAGTCAAGTTGTCTACTTTATCTAGTTAATTCTGGCGCCAATCAGAATAGTTAACACTGCCATTAGTTCATGAGGTTGGAATTCGTTCCAGGCTAGGGTGTATTTTGTTTTGTTGTCCTTTCTGGTGACGTTATCATATCTATCTATCTGTCAGAAACTGTCACATCAGCACACGGTGTTCCCCTCAATGTCAAACGGATATAACCGCCAGCCGTGAGGTCTGGTTTCGGATTATATAAACAAGGACCTTGAGTCAGAACACAAGCCTACAGCTATCAAGGCATTGATCTTATCTGTCTCACTCAACGTCCCCCTAAGGGTGGACTTTAGCTAGTTGAGTAAGATCACCCGTATGGAAGAGTAGGCTTAACTGTCCCTGGGATTTACATATGCTGGCTATGGTAGCTGCATGCTTCTCAAAGGTGACAACAAATGCATGCTTGGTCTTGTAATGAAGGTACAGTAGCCAATGTGTTGACCTTTCATAACAAGCAGAAAGTTACTTTAGCTGGTTCGATCCCCACCCCAGGACGGAGCCGGATGTGAGCTGATGACTGGGGCGTGTGCAAAAATGACCACATTCCAACAATGGATTCAAATTGATTGCATGGCTTTGTTTGTATTATATGTTTGTCAATAAAGGATCTAGGAAGATTAGCCAGATTTATAGGCTAAAAGAGATCCTAATAAACAAAACAAACAAACAAAATGTTTCATACTCATCATCTTTCTTTCCTCACCTCTCTCCTCAGAGTGAAAAATGACTGGGAGAAACCAGCACTATGGCTTCCAGTCGGCCACCACGGTGCAGCCCGCCAACGGGGGACACGCCTACCTGTTTGGGAACTCGTCTGAGAACGACCTCTCTGAGGAGGATGGAGAGAGCTACGAGCTCCGCTCCCGAGGCCGGGACAGGCTACGGCGGAGCGCGTCCAGAGAGAAGATGGACGACATTGTGTACCTGGTCAAGGAAATCAAAGAGGGAGACACTCTGAACAGCTTCGCCCTGCAGTACTTCTGCTCAGTGAGTTAACCGTAGTTAGCCCCCTTCTCATCTGCCAGGTCCTAATTCTCCACCATATCCTTAAAGTGCACACTTCAGAGAATTAGGGCACAGTATGTACTTCAATGCAAACTCTTTTAAGAGACTTGGCACGAGACGTTGATGCGTCTGAGAAGAACAGTCATTTTCAGTAACAGTACACTGACATGTATCAGGATTTGCTATACGGTTATAGTTGCTGTATCTGGCATGTATTTATAAATGGTTATGACGTTATGCAACACAAAAGTAGAATACGTAAAATGCATCTTTGCATGTGTCACAGGTGGGAGACATCAAGAGGGCCAACAACCTTGTGACGGAGCAGGACTTCTTTGCCCTGAGATCCATCAAGATCCCTGTGAAACGGTTCAGCGTGCTGACAGAGACCCACAACACTGCACCCCTTATATCCTCCTCCCCCACCGGCGCCCGACGGTTCCCCCAAACCCTCCCCCCATCCTCCTCCATCGAGGCTTCCACGGACTCCTCCTCTTCCTCCTCGTCCACAGACAGCGTGGGGAGTTTCCTCCAGGAGAAGGACAAGGACATTGAGCTCCTGGTCAAGTCCACGTGCCCCTCCAGAAGCAGCCTGAACGAGGTGGTCTCCTCCCTGACCCTCCAGCAGCCCTTATTGGGGGACCTGGAGTTCAAGCCTGCCCCCAGGAAGGACCCCTACTACGGGGCGGACTGGGGCATGAGGTGGTGGACGGCGGTGGCCATCATGTTGGTCGTGGGCATCGTAACGCCCGTGTTCTACCTGCTGTACTACGAGGTGCTGATGAAGCCAGACCACCACACCATCCAGCCCACGCAGTCCTCCAAGCCCCCAGAGCATGCCACACTGCCTGGGCAGAGAAGACCCAACGAGGTGCCTGTCCCGGCACCACAGCCTGGCAACGTACCTAATCCAGACTCACAGGGACACCCTAAGGTGAAAGACCACCCTGCCCCGCCAAAAGAGAATACGTAGCAAGACACACTAAAGGACCGTGAGATATATTTCCGATTAGTTTTTATTGACCTTGTACAATAATGCCAGCTGTCTGACTGACAAAAAAAAAAAATCACTTCATAGGGAACAGAATCCATTTGGAAAATGTGGAGGGTGGAATGAGTACAGCCTGTTGAATTAATTCAGTGGACGTTTGTATGTTTTTAAACATGTTTTGCACAGTGGGACCCACCTGCTTATTCTGTCTCTATGGGCCCTGTCCAGAATCAACCCTTTGCCTCCTCGCCTTAAGCCAGGGGCAGATACAACAGCCGAGATGAGACACTCCGGTTTCTGACGGTTTTCGAATGGCAGCTGTTGTTTCCAAGATTCTTCAAATCCTAGCTTTCAGTCTGAAGACAAGACGGAGCTGCCACAGCAATTATGTTGTCAGTAGGCTTGTTATAAATAGCTTTCTAGCTCGTTGGGTCACTTGGCTAACGTAAGCAAACATTTGTTTTGTGTTTTTGCATGGCTGTTTGGCGAGCTAGCAAGATAATTTTCTACAGTTGAGTCACTGCGTTTCGTCACAACATTCTAAAAGCATTTTTTATATATATTTATATATAAATGTCTCAGCTGTTGCATCTGTACCGAGCTTTGGAGACTTGTGTAGATCTAGAAGGCCTGGAGAAGTATAAGCAAGATGGCAGTAGCTCCACCATGTCTTTAGATGGAGTCTTGCCTATACCTATCAAATTCTTGTCAGTTTCCCAGACACAGATTAAGCATAGTCCTAGACTAAATCATACGTTCGATGGAAAATGTCCATTGAAGATGCTTTTTAGTCTAGGACTATACTTAATCTGTGTCCAAGAAACCAGACCCGAGTGTGTAGTGAGTAGGGGCCAAGGGTTGTTTCTGGACAGGGCCGAAGTCAGCTAGGGGACGCTCGCTCCCTGCACCTAGCTGTTCAGACTGGTGTATTCTCTTCAACTCTGTCGTCAGAAAAGTACAGATTGCTGCCACTGTGTATTATTGTCAATATTATAATAAGAATAACAGTAATTTATTTGAGATAAATTAGTCTTATACTTACAATATCAGTATTGAAGTTATTGTCTAAAATGTGTTGCAGATTTTCTTGAACGTTGCTTGAACATTTTTGCCTGCCTTGGTCAACTGCATTTTTTTCAACTCAAAAAACCTCTACAAAGGGTGTGGTGACGACATGGGAAATGCACAGTATTCCCAAAATACTGGTAGCATTATTCCAGTGAAATGTTATATTGTAGTACCTTTTCTCATCATTATGTCCAGTTCATGGTCTATGAATACATAATGTGATACAAACTCTACAGTATGTGCCTTCAACCCGTGCAACACATAAAACAGGCTGACAATGAATAAAGTATATTTTGAATAAATTATTGATGCTCATGACTTTGCAGTGTTTTAATTTTGTGGTGTTTTTCATTTGTTTTGTTTACAATTATTTACAACAGCCCACATACAACCTGTATTTGTACACTTCATCACACATACTTCTCTCAGTAAAAATCCAGGTCAAACTGAAACAAAAGTTATACACAATATCTTACAGTGTTTGCTTAGCCAACAGCTAATAAATAAATCATGACTTACAGTGCACAAAAAATATATATATTCATACGTATTTGGCTGAGTAATATAACTTTTGTCAGTTTACATAGTTCTAGTGCTTATCTAGTTACAGTATGTATAGTATATACATGTATAGTATACTGTACTCATAGTCCAAGCCAACAAAATGTTGATTTCATAAATCATAAAACATTTGGCTGAATGACATTACATAGTTATATAGATTGCATTCATACAGTTTATGGTTAGTATGTGGCTTCATCCATGTTGTCATCACTTCCTGCACCGAAATCATCCCCATCCTCGAAGTAGCTGGCAATGTAGTCGTCTGCCTACAACCAATGAGGAAAATATGCAGGATATAGAGGGGACATCGCACTTCATTAGTGTGGAATATGTTACCTGTGTATAGATGATTACAAACATTTCAATATCATCATATAAATAATGTGATCCACACTGTCCATCCTATCAATATGAAATACAATTTGTGATGTTGAGTGAGTCATGTTGACCTATTGCCTCTGAATGGACTTGACCTACCTCTTCCACTTCCTCTTCATCAAGCTCCTCCCCTTCAATTTCTTCTTCTTCTTCTTCCAAATTCTTCTTCTTCTCCTTCTCTTCTTTCTCGTCATCTGATTTGACACCATCTTTCTTCTCAAGTTCCTGACAGGGTAGACAAATTATATGGTAGGATTATTTAGGTACTTCAATACAGTACAATATTACTATAGTTGGGCATAATTACAAGTAAACCCATCAAACTTTTTAAAGACTAATACTTATATGTAGACATGAATTCATGCATCCTGAAAGAATGCTTGAAAATTGCCACACTGGTGCAAAGGAGGAAAAAGTAAAGATAAAAAGAAACATACATCTAATTTACTGAGCACTTCTTCTTTGTCTTTGCTTGATATCTGTATGGCTTTCTTCTTTGTACCTGTCATATTCAGTTAATTGAAAACAGATATGTATTAATTTACCAAACTAGTCTTATCAGTGTATCAACGCGAACTCAAAGTTTAAACAATAATATAATTAGCATACACACACCCGAACCAGGTTGCGCACGCAACTTTTTCTTTTGAGGCATCAGTTCTTTAGGAAATCGTGACCAGTCTGTAAAAAAAAAAAAAAAAAAATGACACATTGATTGTACATTGATTTTGAGACAGAGAAGAGGAGGAATTCACTTTTGTTAAGTTGATTATTTTCTATGAGTACCTGGTTTCCATTCCTCGTCCAACATATTTTGACTTTGCTTCAGATACCTGTCCTTGTATCTCTCCACATCTATTCCATGTGTAAACAATAAAGGTTATGCATGCATACATAGCATTAAATTGCATTACAGAACACACATGCACGCACACCCTTCAGAGAACACACACACCATCTGAGAAGACCTTTCTGATTTCAGGTCATTTTGCTAGGTGCATTACCGATGATAAACACATGGACATATTAAGTAAGCAAGCACACTGCATTCTGGATGACTTAAGGTTCACTCCAGAGAGAGCAGTTCTCTCTGTGTCTGGGAGCTGCTGTGCAATAAGGCTCCTCTTGACACAGACACTCCATCTTATCCCTGAACCCATGAGCTCATAATGCATACCCTGTCAGACGAGAGGCTTCTAACTCAATAGTGAACCAGAAATCCAACACTCTCAACACTCTCAATATGATATAGTGAAATGCCTCAGTTCCTAAGTGTTGCATTACCTCACCTCAAGGTATTGTGTGATAGTCTAATGATCGGATGTCTAGGCTGGCAATGCACTCACTCACCCACCCACTCACTCACTCACCCGCCCTCCCAGACAGAGGTTTAATGAAGGAAGGTAGCCGCCTCATAGCTCCCTTCATCTCCTGTTTCAAGGCCACCATGTACTCCTCAGCCTCTCCTGTCGACAACGGCACTGCCTTGAACTCAGTATCCTGTAGGGTGGAAAACATCACAACACTAATCCATCCAAGATCAGTAGAGGTGTGTGTGGGGTCAACAGTAAACAAGAAATATCATTTCAAAAAGCCATCCTTTTTTTTTTGTGTGTGTGTTTCATCAGTCTGAACCTATTGTTTTTCCCAAGAAGATGAGTTCCTCTCTGACTGATCCAGCCTTTGAAACAGAGGCAGAGGATATCAATGCTTGCCAACTCATACATACATACATCCTTTTCCCCTGAAGTGTACACTTCCCACTCCAACAAAGATTTAAAATCATAGAATTGGTGTAAGCATAGGGTCTATGATTTTAGATATGTGTAGGGGGGTGGAGATGTGTGTACTTCAGGGAAAAGGATGGAGAATTGGGACGCATGCCAAGATGGATGGAAGATTGAAGACCCATACTACTGGAAAGAAGATAGAGATGAGAAGAGCAGTGTTATAGTATTGTCTACTGTCTCAATACTCACTGGGAAGAGAGGCTTGGGTCCCACTCTGGCCTCAGGCATAGAGCCCCTGTTCAGACCAAGGGATTCTATGTTGAAGCTGAAGGCAGCTATGCCACGACCTTTACCTGCCATAGCTGCTAAACAACAAGAGTCTTGACACCTGGAGAGTCCTAATCACCTGGAGGGTACAGAGAGAGCATGTACATGTCTTCACACATGGGTCTACATACAGTACAGCGCATAAATGGATTCCTTCTTACAAATGATTTGGTGTTCAATAAACTCCTGGTGACGATGTACACTCACCGAGCACTTCACTAGGAACACTATACTGGGTAGGGCCTCCCTTTGCTCTCAAAACAGCCTCAATTCTTCGTGGCATTGATTCCATGTTGGAAACATTCCTTTGAGATTCTGGTCCATGATGACATGATTGCATCATGCAATTCCTGCAGATTTTTCAGGTGCACTTTCAAGCTGTGAATCTCCCGTTCTACCACATCCCAAAGGTGTTCTATTGGATTCTGATCCGGTGACTGGGAAGGCCACTGAAGAGCACTGAACTCATTGTCATGTCCATGAAACCAGTTTGAGATGACTTTTGCTTTGTGGCATGGTGCATTATCATGCTGGAAGTAGCCATTAGAAGATGGGTAAATTGTGGCCATGAAGGGACGCACATGGTCAGCAACAATACTCAAGAAGGCTGTGGCATTCAAGCGATGATTGATCGGTATTAACGGGCCCTAAGTGTGCCAAGAAAACATTCCCCACACCATTACAACACCTCCACCATGAGAAGGTGTACAGGTGTTCCTAATAAAGTGCTCTGTGAGTGTATGCTGGTCGTATAGAATATGAGTTTCTCTGAGCAACGCATGTGTTTTCTTGCCCTTTGAATCACACGATGTTGTGTTGTGTGCGTGTGTGTATACAATCAAATTGTTTGGTTAGATGTCATGGTATTACCACACAATTGCGCCCACGATGAATTGTACCACTGTCGATTTTGGACTTTGATCCTTCCCCTTCTGATTATAGCCGATTGTATCCATGAGTGCATGGGACTTTTAAATTGGCACGCCTTGTATGACGACATGTAGGTAGGTGTGTCCTTTTCTAACCAATAGTGTCTGGTTTGACTCTAACGTCATGCATATTCTCGTCCAGTTAACATGCGTTCCTCCCACAAGGGTGTGTCAAGAGGCCACCATAATTTTTTCGCGTAAATACAGTACACTAACATTACCAGAGTACAGTGTTGTAGCAGTGTAGGAGTAATCGCTGATTGACACCGTACTATCTTCGTTTACAACCTAATTGCATGAACTGGGATGTCTGAAACGGATTGGTACGCGCATAAATCTCTTGGAGAAGGATTATTCTGGATCCAGGAGAGGTTTTTCGAATCGGAAAACCGGGCGAATATCTGGCTCCTGCGCGGATCGCACCAAGACGTGGTGATAGATACAGGCTTGGGGCTGAAGAGCTTACCTGACTACATCAACGCCAAGGGGCTGCTAGGTGACGATCCGCAGAGAAAGAACCCCATTCTGGCTATCGCTACCCACGCACACTTCGATCACTCGGGGGGTCTGCATCAATTCCAACAGGTGGGCGTCCACAGTGCGGAGGTCGATGCTCTGGCCAACGGAGACAACTTCGAGACGGTCACCTGGCTGTCCGACCGGGAGATAGTCGAAGCTCCCACACCAGGGTGGCGGGCGAGGCAGTACAAAGTCAAGGCTGTACAACCAACACATATACTACAAGAAGGTAAAAATCATCACGGGCCGGACTATGATGGTGCACCACTGTGATGGCAACACTGTACCAAGCAATCTAGGAGTCCATTAGCTGTATTGTGGGTCTCTGTGATGCGCCCTAATGCATCTAGAGTTGAGATAAGGATAAGGATATGGTCAATAGGAATGTAATTACCCAGCCTTTAGGATGTGGCTGCAACCCTTGCTACAGTAAATCTAGTTTCATTGCAATAGGCTTTCACATCAGGCAGCACTTGCCCAAAGGGGAATTTATACTGCAGGGAAGACTTGGCAGAGTACCAATACTGACCTCCCTCCCTCTCTCTCTCTCTCTCTCTCTCTCTCTCTCTCTCTCTCTCTCACACACACACACACACACACACTCACACTCACACTCACACACACTTCCCCTGACCCCTCCCTGTCTCTAGTAACACTATAATCCACCACACACTCCCAATTGAGTGCAAAGGGCTTCAAATTTTGTGTAGGGTGTGTCTCTATACATTCTTCGTAGAAGGTGGGCTATTCACTGTAACTCACTGTTCTCTTACCACAGTCCCACTGTAAAGGGATGATTTATCATCATGGCTCAATGTGTGAGGGAGAATGGAACAAAAATCCTCCTAGTCATTGTTACTCTGCAGTATGCTTGTATCCGCAGAGATCTGCTATTTCCATACTTGCCGAATGACTTTGACAGATTTCGTTACCTGCAAGGAAGTGCAGCAGTCTATCCCACATACTGAATTACGGAGCCTGAAAGCAAACAATACATCTCATCCTGAGTCGTACCTTGATTTGTACGTACCTTGATTTGGATGTGTTTCGACCTCCACTGGTCGAAACACATCCATCGGGTAATAAAGGATGTATCAGATTGGCAAACCCTAAACACCACGGATTGAATAGGGGCTGGACACCTATTCACCAAAATAAAATGGTGGGTAAAGTGAGTTTACTTGGGTTAACCCTCCACTGCATCACTGATTCTAGTTATTGCTTTTTGAACATGTTGCCCTTCTCCTTTGTGAGTCATGATCAGGCATCACTGACAAAGTTGACAAACAAACTCTCCCCTCCCTGGTGTTCCATCCCTGCATGTACACTCATTTGTGCATCGGTCAATAGACTACTATTCTGCTGCGTCAGTGCTGCAATGCAGTCGGAATATCTTATTGCTCAATGTGTCTGTTTTCTGCACCCCCCCCCGCCCCCTCACCCCTACCCCTCCTCTCTCACCCCTAGGTGATGTCATCAACCTGGGAGACAGACAGCTGACGGTGCTGCACATGCCCGGTCACTCCCGGGGCAGCATCTGCCTCCATGACCGGGAGAAGAGGATGCTGTTTACCGGGGACGTGGCCTACGACGGGGCCATGATCGACTGGCTGCCCTACAGCCAGGTCAGCGACTACGTCAGCAGCTGTGAGAGGCTGGTGGGCATGGTGGACAGTGAGCAGGTGGACCAGGTGATGCCGGGCCACTACAACACCTTCGGGGGGAAACGCCTACACCGCATCGCGTCGACGTACATCAGCAGGGCCGGAACCTGCCCGGCACGGTTCTCCACCTTCGCCTGGAAGACTTTGGCCGGCATGGCGCTACGGGCGTCTAACCCACGCAGCGTCTGCTAACCACGGGGAGAAGCACACCAACACCAACACCCACCTCACCTCAACCAACCACATGCAATGACAGAGGAGGGAGTGAGGAAGAGAACCCCCACCCCCTAAATAATATATATATGTATATGTGTGTATGTGTGCTGTCAATCATGAACTGATGTGATCCAATTAATGTATGTGCCATATCAAAATGCCACCATTGGGTTGTAGGAGTCAGTGATTGGCAGCATATGAGGATCTCCACCCGTATGTGATTCATTTAAAAAAAGAAATACTGGGAAATCTGTAAATGGTTGTTTTTTGTACAGAGGTGAAGCAAAATATGTTGTAAGTGTAAATGGTACAATGTGCTGCTACAGACATATAGCTCTGGAGCGTTTACTTGTTCACATTAGTGTTCACTTGTTAAGATTAGAGTGTTTTCTTGTTAACATTAGAGTGTTTTCTTGGTAACATTAACATGTAGGTCAGTGGGGTGAGTCTTTACCATGTTCTTATGAAGCAGTGCTTTGTACCATTAAGACTTATTTGACCAAGGCATTCCAGGATGCAGCTGAAATGTTGACAATAAAGAGTCTATTCTATCCTCTTGTCTTTGTTTTTTTCGATGGCATAGAGCCCCAGGGAACATTTATTCACTCAGTAGCCATAATCTGTTTTCTGAGAAAATTACTGAATTTCAAGTCTACAAACGAGTTTGCACTCTGTGTGTGTGTGTGTCTGTGTGTGTGTGTGTGTGTGTGTGTGTGTCTTTCCTACAACATGTCTCATTAGAGGTTATATGTAGTAGCTTTATTCCATGCCCAACACAGCAGAATGATGGTGATAACTAGGTCACTGTTGGGAGTGCATTCTATTTTTGTGGCAAACATTCGCTCCAGCAGTCTCTTTTAAAACATAAAACGGACCACTGTGTTGGCAAATACCGATGGCTACATACTGGGTCCTGATAATGTTTGATGAGGTAAAAATAGTCCAGTTTAGCTAGCCGGTAGCAGCTGTAATACTGCAATACCAACAACCTTTCTACTAATGAGAAAGAAAAGAGGTAAAAACAAAACAAAGGCTGTAGTAAATTGATAAAGCATTTATTATCATTAATATGTTACATATTTAAACATGAATTCCATAATTCGTATTTCTCTCTCCCTTAGGATGCCACACATGCAGCCTGCCTGCTGACACGAGACACTCTCGCAAGGTTAACATTCAATGTTATCAATCGCAAAAGTTACAGATTGGCCACCATCTGTTAAAACAATATATGAATATAGCTGTATTTATAACAAAAACGATCATGTAAAACATATTTTAAACAGAATAAAAATGAAAGAGAGAGGAACAGATTTGTTAACTTACAAAAAAAAAAACGGTACAGTAACAAATGCTGTTTTGAAGCATTTTTGTAGTAGAAATGTTTGACCCAGTAGCTCTGAGTCTGGGAAACACAGTGGTACGCTGTCATGGTTGACAACACAGGTATGGAGGAAAAGGCTTCACAGCACAGACAAGACACACACACACACACACACACACACACACACACAGAGACACAGACACAGACAGACACAGACACAGACACAGACACAGACACACACACACACACACACACACACACACACACACACACACACCTACTCCTGTCCACCGTCACAACATTTAACAACACCTTGTCAACTGATTGGCATTTCTCTTTAGGTGAAGGACCACAACACAGTTAGCTATAGACAGACAATTCCTGTCTTGCATACTTGATAGATTGGTGTAGTTGTTCCACATTTATTACAACAGAGGTGTTTGAAAAACATCTGGTTATGAGTTCTACAATGAGGCAGTAACAACAAGGGCTACAATGGCATCTCATGTTGATGCAGTAAATTACCTTTGGTTTAGTTCCAATTCATTATTATATGTACTCCATAAATTGTTAGTACAGATGACTAAAACCAATTATTATCAGAATGTGGAGCATAAATCATAGATATTGTTGTGTATTAGAAAGTGTATATGAGAACAACACGGGAACCTTGGATATGCTAGATGTAACATTACCTGACATTACCACGGTAACAACTTGTATAGTAAATAGGAACACTCGTAGAGCTGTCATTGACTCGCTGAGCGGTTACGATTTCAAACGACAAATTCCTTCACCCCATCAAATACAATCATGCAATAAGGACATGGGTGCATAGACATTCTCAGAAAACCTCCAGAGAAATTATTTGACTGAATGTGTGGATTCGTACGACAGGTCTAAGGATGCAGACATCACAGTAAGCTTATATACCTGTACAGGCAACAAACAACCCCCCAGCCACAGTGAAACACTCAACATCTCATATTCATTTGTATTATACTGCTACCTTATTGAACCAACAAGGGTGCTTTTGTGTGTTTTGCTAAGTGTGTGTGTGTGTGTGTGTGTGTGTGTGTGCACGCGCGGGGGGGGTTGTATGGCTAATGTGGATGCTCTCGCCTTTCACATGCATCATTTTCCAGTTTGAGGGTCCAGAAATACAGATACAAAACAGATATTGCGTTTTCTATCCTAGCCCCAAAAAAATCCCAAGTAGCATCACCAATCGAGTGGCAAGCCAAAGTCTCCCATATCTTTTGGACAGTTGAAGTTCTCATAAACCCAGGGACTGAATACACCTGGATCCAGATTGTCACCTGTCCTCAGTGTCCAGTCATTCCAGTTACTACCAGGGGTCTACTATATCACCAGAGGGACCAGGACAGGCTCCCTCCCTGATGGGTGTGTGATTCAGGGGGGTCTGAGGTGGGTGGGTGGGTGGGGGGCGGTTATACCTGGCTCTGGAGCCAGTTCCGGGGGTCCAGTTTGGCCCTCAAGTTCCTGAGGCTGCGGCGGGCCGAGGAGGGGCGTGAGAAGGGGATGCCGTCCGAAGAGGACTCTGGGCTGTGGCTGCCCTCACTGGAGCTGTTACTGGAGGTGGAGCTGGAGCAGGACAGGGTGGTCAGGGGGGCCCGGGGGGCCGGGATGGGGGCCAGGTAGGAGGAGGAGGAGGGGGGCTGGCAGGCGCACTGTAACACCCCCCCACCGTACCCCCGGCCTCGGAGGGTGCTGAGCTTGGCGTCCAGGGAGAGGGTGCGCGGGCGGAAGCGGGAGGAGGCGGGGGACAGGGAGAGGGACACGGAGGGGGGCTCAGCCCAGCCATGGTGGGGGCGGTGGCGGGAGCAGGGGCTGGTGCTGCAGGGGCTGTCGCTGTCCGAGGTCAGGCTGGCGTCCGAGGAGAGCATGCCGGGCCGGGGGTGGTGGTGGTAGTGAGGGTGGGGGTGGAGGCAGCGCGGGCTTATGGGGCTGCGAGGGGGGCGGTGGGGGGTACGGGGGCTGTGGCCAGATAGGCGGGGGGTACGCGGCCCCCCCGAGGACTCCTCGAACAGGGACATCCAGGGAGGCGTGGTCCCCAGCTGGCTTCTCAGCTCCAACTCCTGCATCCGCCGCGTCAGGATGTCTGTCACCGTGCTGATGTCATCGGAGGTGTCAATAACTGAAGAGGAGACAACAGAGACTGTCATTAGGATACTGTAGACAGCATATGGGTGTCAGTGTCCAGCCAGACAACATACTCAGAAAGTCTAGACTAGTAGTTCTCTCCACCCCCCCCCAGATCAGGGGAGGCTGGTGGAGGTAGAAATCGGAGGACGGACTCATTGTAATGAATGGAACGGAATGAGGAATGGTAGCAAACATGTGTTTTTCTGTGTTTGATACCATTCCTCACTCCGTGCCATGCATTCCACTGAGCCCGTTGAGGTGGGGTGTCAGGATCACATCTGCCCTCCCCATTGGGTTGGAGGCACATAAAGTGAGAGGGCGTGTGTGAGGTCAGGTGACCACCCTACTGTTACATCACCTGTCGTTGTAATAGGACGAGAGGAGAGCACGAATCTCAGCCGACACTGCATTGTCCTGCAGCAGGAGACCCTCACAGGAGGGGGAGGCGAGGGGGGCTGGTACAGACCAGGGGAGGGGGCGGGGGGGGCAACCATAGAGGCAGCAGGGGAGGGATGAGGTAGGGGTGATGGAGGGGCCGATATGTGGTGTATTGATGGGTAGGGTGGAACAAATTTGGGCCAATATGTGAAGGGGAGGTAATGATGTGCAGAAAAGTGAGAAATAAGTTCCGTTCCATATTAATGAAGGAGGCGGGGGTAGAGTGTTGTTGGTGGAAAAATTAAAGAAATGAAAAATGGATGGCAAAAGAGAGTGGTAGGGAAGACAGTATAACAGAGAGGGAAGGGTTGAAGGACACACAAGGAGAGGGAGAGAGAGAGAGAGAGAGAGAGAGAAGGAGAGAGAAGGAGAAAGAGTCGTGAGTCAGCAGTTCCATCCACAGTAAAGAGCAGAGAGGCTGGTCAGGTCAGTTGACAGGTCAGGTGACAGGTCTGCTAGTGAGGTAAGAAGGTCAGAGGTCAAATGGAGACACAGTATCTCATGCACATGAACGGACGGCATGGTACACACACACACACACACACACACACACACACACACACACACCGCTGTTAGACATAGAGACAAAGGCATGCAGTTACTGAGAGTGGGGACAATTTCCTCTGGATTTAGGATTCGATGTGTCTTTGAAGCCTGATATCTCATCCTACTGTGTGTGTGTCGGACATTCATCACACGACTTAAAGCAAAGGGACATCCCCAAGTTCAAAATACAAAACAGTTGTATTGAGTTGTGTAGAGGTATTTTGTATTGTGGCAAGCCCCCGTCTGTCTTACCCATTTCATGGTATAGAGAACCCTGCTTCGACGTGACCAGGGCCGGTTTCCGTGGCGACGGCAGCTCGATCTTCATCAGGTCGTCGCAGCACTGCTTCCATTGGCCTGCGGGCGAGAAGGAAGGAAGCCGTCGAGGTGATGAGATGAAAAAAAAATCCATGAAGGCTCTACGAAGGCCAGGTTGAAGTGTATTTAGAGTGAGATGAGATGAGATGAATGTGTGTCATGTCTCATTAAACACACAAACACACAAGCCCACTCACTCATGTCATAGAAGTGTTGCCAGAAGGCCTCCATCCAACGGTGTGTGTCCTCGCGGCTGTCCGCAGCGAGGGTGTGTGTGACCTCCTCCCCTCCGTACTGGTTACTGATGCAGATGCTCTGACCCTTACTGTGAGGGTCCTTCTCCGACGCGCGTATCCTTGTCTCCTGAAACCCCCAGGAACCCGTTGAATTCAACAATGTGTTCAATGTGTTTGATACCATTACTCGTTCCGTTCCATGCATTACAATGAGCCCCTCCTCCGATTTCTACCTCTACCAGCCTCCCCTGCTGTCAATTCAGTCTGTCAACCAACGATTCTGTCGTTCTCTGTCATTCTCAACGATTCACCATCCTCTCTGTCATTGCCATCCCATGTAAAAACAGTGCTGCAATGCCTCTAACCACCAGTAGGTGTCAGTGTTGCCCCATTCATTCACCCCAAGTGCGTCTGGGTTCACCTTCAGACAGCAACAACAGCATAGCTGCTGACTAGTGACTCATGCAGGATCCCATGGATCTGATTTACATGAGTCAGCCTAAGGCAGAGCTTTGTGCTCTAGCTCTGGGCCAGGGGTCAGGGATCAGGGGTCGTCATGACTGGATGAGTCAGAGCAGAAAGACAAGAGGCCCACAGGGATCAACAATGACACAGAGGATCGAGAAGATGATGAAGTGTCTGTCCTTGACACCAGTGGAAAACTGGGAGTATGAGAAAACGTCTGCTCTGAGAACACAGCTCTGTTTCTTTGCCGTCTCAGCCTGGCTATGATGAAGATGGATAGTATTAAAGGGTCCCTATTACTGTATGGCTGATCTGTATAGATCTGTATATAAATACACGAAAGGCTATAAAATACATTAATGAATCGGTTCGCTCCATATCTTTAGCAAGACTTGTGTTTCATTGTGTGTTTATGTAAATTTTTCAGACACTGACCTTGTTAATAGCAATGGTAAAAGCTGGCTCAACTTTAGCTTCCATATCTTCTTGCCGGTGGTAACAGAAAAGGTTTGTCCCTTTGAGGGCACCGTAGACATTCGTCCAACCCTGAGGGTCACCTCCCACCTGCTGTGAGAGACAAGGAGTGGAGGAGG
This sequence comes from Argentina silus, assembly GCF_951799395.1. Classification (NCBI taxonomy): domain Eukaryota; kingdom Metazoa; phylum Chordata; class Actinopteri; order Argentiniformes; family Argentinidae; genus Argentina; species Argentina silus. Next base: position 17,206,854 of record NC_139661.1, read on the forward strand.
TCGATGAAAGAGAGAGGGGACAGAGAGGGAAGGAAATCATGAAATGGAAAGGAACAACGGAGAAAGACTGAAACACACACACACACACAAACACACGCGTGCGTACACACACACACATACACACACACATACATACATACATACACAAACACACACACACACACACACACACACACACACACACACACACACAGTCTCACCTTGACCTTCAAGCAGCCGCTCATCATCTGCTTGGTCATACAGTGAGGCTGGGAAGCCAGGCGACAACACATATTGCCATAGAGAGGCAGCCAGTAAGAACACTCCTCTATAGGGAGAGAGAGGGAGGGAGGGAGGGAGGGAGAGGGGGAGAGAGAGGAGACAATGAATACCACTACTCACTCACTCACTCACACACACACACACACACACACACACACAGGCCTCACGTAAAAAGGCTCACAGCTGCAGGCAATGTCGTGAACAGCCCCCATCAAACTTTATGGCGGCCTTAAGGAGTCAGTGAATAAAGGAGCAGCACATGTCTGGTCCTGCCCTCAACACCCCACTAGAACCCTCATCATTAACACTTTTACACAGCAGTCAATCTGCTAGGGAACACTTTATGGCTGCGACCTTGGCCATGGCTGTCTGTCAAATACCTGCAGAGAGAGAGGGATGGAGGGAGGGAGGGAGAGAGAGAGAGGGGGAGGGATGGAGGGATAGAGAGAGAGAGAGAGAGAGAGAGAGAGAGAGAGAGAGAGAGAGAGAGAGAAAGGGAGAGAGAGAGAGGGAAAAAGAGAGAGAAGGAGAGAGAGAGAGAGACTGCCACTCACCGTTGCCGGAGATGGTGAGGTCGTGTGTGCGGAAGCTGTCCTGGATGTGTGACAGGGAGAGGGTTGTATGGGCCAGGAGGTGGTACTTCGGTCCCCTGTCAACACAAGAGAAGGACTGGTGAGGTGTATGTGAGTGTGTGTCTTTGTACCACGTGTGTATTCTTTGTATTTCAGCATATATGTGTGTGTGTGTGTGTGTGTATGTGTGTGTGTACGTGTATGTGTACAGTACTGTATGTGTGTGTGAGTGTGTGTGTATGCGTACAGTATGTGTGTGTGTGTGTGTGTGCGTGCGTGTGTGTACGTGTGTGTATATTAAGCCCACTCACGGTACTGCTGGTGCAGGCAGCAGCAGGGGGGCTCCTCCTCCGTTACTGACTGGACTGCAGGCCCCAGGCTCCATGGCCGCCCGCAGCTTCTTCCCCGTCGAGCGGCCCAGAGAGCTGCTCAGCTTACTGGCTAGCTTCCTGGGCGTGCTCCCTGCCGAGAAGTCCTCCTCTGAGCAGCAGCTGTACATCTCCACACGCAGCTCGAACCCTGGGCTGGCCTCACTACTGCAACACAGGACATAGATAGACATTCAGCTATACATCAATACATACAGTTCCATATCCATATAAACAGGCGCAGTAAGCTAGATGTTACACTCACACATTCAAGACAATACATAAGTTTACACAACACGACCGGATAAAACAGCGCGTTTACAAGACAGATGCAGATACGAGAGAAAACAAAGATGCGTGAACAAAGAAGACTTACAAGACGATGGTGTTGTCAAAGCAGATGTCTGTGAGCGTCCGGTCCACCATCACCATGTCTGTGTCAAAGATCTCTCCTCCCAGCTGCAGCAAACAGAACACCGCACACCTGTGTAACTCTGAGAGAGAGAGGGGGGGGGGGGACAGAGAGAGGGGGAGAGAGAGAGAGAGAGGGGAGAGAGAGAGATGGGGGGGGGGAGAGAAGCACAGAGAGATGTGGGGGAAAAGAGGTGTGTGTGTGTGAGAAACAGCATATGGCAGACATCTGACTGGGTTTAACCAGATTTCCCTGCTTGAGAACTCCTCAGCTGCAGCACCTGCATCCATTTATAACAGTCTGGAGAGGAGAGGAGGAGAGGAGGAGAGAAGCTGTTTCATTTGGACAACTTGTAGTGTGAGAGTCTGTTGCCGTTTGCTGCTGTCAGTGAGTTTATCCAGACAGAAAATCATAGAAACCTGTAGAAGTCTGTGTGTGTGTATGTGTGTGTGTGTGTGTGCATGTGTGCTGGCGTGTGTGCATGCATGCACGCATGCATGCGTGCGTGCTTGCGTGTGTTCAGCATCATTTCACACAGAGTTATCTTATTGGACAACGTGTGTGAGGGTGTGTGTTATCACTTTAAATCTGATCGGCATGTGAGAGTGGGTAAGAGAAGCACACACACACACCCACCCACACCCACCCTCTCCTCACCCTCTTGGGTTTCATTATATAGCCACACTGTGCTTAACGACCTTGACTAATCACCTCATTATGCTCCATCAGGAGTCCTCTACCTGTCTCCGGGGTTCATTAATGTACGCAGGTCATGCAGATTAATTCATCCGGTTGCCAGGGGGAAGGAGTGGGAGGGGGGAGGGGGGAAAAGTGGGGGGAGAGTTCAGTAACGACTAGGATGGGTTATCATCTTGACGTTACCGTGTGTTTTATGATAAGGAGGTAACGCCCTAAATCTCTGGGCAGTCAAACATTGGGCTGGCTTCCCAGACACACTTCAAGCCTAATCCCACAGACTGAAATAAAAGCATCTTCAAAAGAAGACATTTTTCGATTGAAAACGTGTGATTGAGTCCAGACCACGACCATACTTCTAGGTGTCAGGGAAACTGCTACTCTACGCACAGGATGAAAGAAGTACCATAACAACACTAACCTAACCAGACCCAGACCAGTGGAAACTGGTGGAGGTAGAAATCAGAGGACGGGCTCATGGAAAGGACACACACGTTTGATACCATTCCTCATTCTGTTCCGTGCATTGCAATGAGCCCGTCCTCCGAATTCTACCTCCACCAGCCTCCTCAGATCTCAGGCTCTGTGCTACGGTTACCATCTCAGACACAACAGCGGTACAGGACTAGGCTGTGCGGCAGGTTTCCGTGCCAAAGGCCTCCCCATAATCATACCCATCCCAAATCACTTACTGGCAACTCAACTGTCGGAATGTTGGGGAATTCTAGAATATTCTAGTCCTCCGCTGAATGTTCTGTTCTCCTCTGCATAGTGACTGTGCAGTCAGTGGCTCTTCCACCAATTCAGACTCATTCGGATCACTTCACTACTAGACTCATTTGGATCACTTCACTCACTGGGTTTACTCACATCACATTAGTTCAGACAAACTCAGTCTGATGGATTTATACAGTAGACATGAACCATTCATGATTCGATTCACGTGAAGACTAGGTGATTCCCGGCGCTGCGCAGACCTGATTCCTTACCTCCTTTGTTCTTGAAGTACTCCGTGTCTTTCCACATGAGAGGGATACGCAGGTCTGCAATGGCAAAGGTCACACAGGTGACAATCAACCACTCGCTTTATACACAGACATACACTACACATTAAATACACACACTCATAAAATACACATACAGAGATAGACACGCACGCATGCATACACACAGACAGATCCATGCACAAAGATACACACTCTTCCCTGTCGCCAAGTGTCTGTCATCATTCATCTTTTATCTCCTTCCACCAGCCTCTTGCTGTCACTGTGTCACTCAGGGTATGTGTGTGTGTGTGTGTGTGTGTGTGTGTGTGTGTGTGTGTGTGTGTGTGTGTGTGTGTGTGTGTGTGTGTGTGTGTGTGTGTCTTGCCTTACTAAGCCATGCTCTGAGCCATCTAAATCACATCCTGCCTACCAAGTCAATCATGGATAAATCACAGTTCATCAACTGCATCCCTCTCTCAGTGTGTGTGTGTGTGTGGGTGTGTGTGTGTGTCACCTACCCTCCAGCTGTGAGCTTTCCCAGACAGGCAGCTGTGCCCCCCCAAGCCCTCCCCCTGAGCTAGAGCAGTTAATCATAATACTATAATTACCCCCCCCCCCCAAAAAAAAAATCCATTCCCTTTCCTTAGCCTTCCTATTTCCCACCATAATCCTCTCCCTCCCCCATATCACCTCACCCTACCCTCACTTCCCTCCCCCATATCACCTCACCCTACCCTCACCTCCCTCCCCCATATCACCTCACCCTACCCTACCCTCACCTCCCTATCCCCATACACTAACCCTCTAACACCCCACACCCCACATCCCTTCCCTGACTCCCTCCATCCCATGCCCCATGCCCCCTGTCCCCAGACCCCCACATCCCTTCCCTGACTCCCTCCATCCCATGCCCCCTGTCCCCAGACCCCCACATCCCTTCCCTGACTCCCTCCATCCCATGCCCCCTGTCCCCAGACCCCCACATCCCTAACCCCCTCAACCCCAGGGGATGTTCCTCAGTGGGGGGTGGCTGTGAGACCCAGAGACCCCCACACTCATCCATCAGCCCGCCACCCCTCTGTGTGACAGACAGCGCCTGCAGGTTGCCATGGACTCAGTGGTTAATGAGGGAATTAAACAGCCCATAATAGTGTAGGAGGAGGCAGCAGGTCAGAGCCCGGGGCTGATTAGCTGGTTAACATGGAGATTGGCCCATTGTGTCAAAATAATGACTCTGTCTCTCACTGCCTGTCTGTCTCTGTCTTTTTCACATGCACAGACACAGACACAGACACAGACACAGACGCATGCACGCACGCACACACGCGTACAGTATTTGTGTACACAAACACCCACACCCACTCACACCCACACACAAACACACACCCACGCCCACACCCACACACACAGAGGGTGTGCTCCCATCACTTGGACTGTTAGGAGGACTGAGGCCTACCTGAGATGGCCACCATTCCTTTACAGGGTAGTCTGTCATCGATGGGCTCTGCATCTGACGGCCTGGAGGAGAGAGAGAGAGACAGAGGAATCTTTAACAACAGACATGTACAATAGTAGAAGACTTAAACTATGCCCGGGTACCCGGGTCTCTCCTGTGCACCATAACATTACCTTAGCCCCCCCCCCCCCCCCCCCGCCCACTCCCCAACACACACACACCTTTCCCCTTTGCCCTCTGACCTTCTGGCCCTCTGCATGACCTGTGCCTCCTTCATGCGCTGCAGCTCAGACATGTAGGCCATGATGCGTGTGTTGCAGGTCAGCAGGCTCTTGGCCGCCTCCAGGGCCTGGTCCCTCTGGGAGCAGGCGGCCAGCAGCTTACAGGCCCCGTCCCGCATACGGATCTCATGGTCAATCTTCTTCTGGATGTCACTGTCCTACAGGGGAGAGAGAGAGAGGGAGGGAGGGAGGGAGAGGGTTAGAGGAGACTGTCAGAGGTTGGATGGAGTGCTGGAGTAGCTAAATAAGAGACTGAAAGAGCGTGTGCGTGTGAGTGTGTGTGCGTCTGTGTGAAAGAGAGTGTGTGACTGACTGACTGTGTGTGTGTGTGTGTGTGTGTGTGTGTGTGTGTGTGTGTGTGTGTGTGTGGCTGACTATGAGAGTGAGTGTGTGTGTGTGAGAGAGAGTGTTAGAGTGTATAAAGGCTAGATTAAGGCCCTCTCATGGGCACATTAGCGGCTTGAGCCCCTGAAAGCGTTCTGGTGTCTGTGTGTGCTGAGGCGGAGGTAGGGGGCACAGAGGGTAGTCAGGCAGAAGGGGTAAATATGGCCCAATGCCCTCTGATGCTGAATCATTTAACATCCACTGAGCCCACACACACACACACACACACACACACACACACTTTGGGACTGTCTCAGCTAAGGGACGGGATAGAGAGTGGAACTGTCAAAACAGTCGACCCCTGCATTCCAGGATGAGAGACCCAAGGCACTAACACTCATACACACAGCCCCCCAACCCCCATCTCCCATAGCAGCTTTAGAATAGAAGTTAATTTAATCTAAATCAGAGATGGCTTATCTAGGGCAAGGCAGTGGTCTTTGGGTATTAAGGCAGGAGTGTTTGAGGGAAAGAGAAAGAGAG
>NC_139661.1:17216949-17226949 GCF_951799395.1 Argentina silus
CCCTCGACCAGCGATAATCCAACGGGTTCAAAACGTGAGAGTATTTAAATGACTTCCTACCTGCCTGTCACGCACCTGCTGTCTTTCAGAAACCAGTCACATTCCACCCACCTCCTCCCCGCCCCCTCCCTTCCTCCACCACCCGCTGAAGGCCCTGTCTACCTCTCCCCGGGGGCACAATGGCAGCCCTTCAGGGGGTGACCCTGGGATGCCATTCCCAGGACGATGGGGCCATTGTCAAAACGACCCATTTCTAAGCTGTCAAATTCAATAAAAGGTGTCAAAAAAAAGAAAAGTCTCTCTCTGGTTGAACCTGTGATTCTCAGAGCTGTTATTGAGTCATGTTGTGGTTGCCCTCCACCCTACTGGGCCTGAGACGTTTATATCAGTACCATAATGAACACGCTGGTAAGATGAGCTGCAGTGTCTCAGCCTTTAAAGTCTGTGTCCAGGAGATTCCTGTCTGCCACTTTACAGCACTGCTCTAGTTACTAATGGCCCACACTCTCAGTGAGTGTGTGTGTGTGTGTGTGTGGTGTGTGTGTGTTTGTGTGTGTGTGCCAGCTACTTTCTCTGCATTTGCAAACAGATCAGTCTGATCTATTCTCTAGAGTGCTACCGGGATTGAGAGATTGAAAGAGCGAGAAAGAGCAAGAGAGACAGAGAGGGGGGGTTAAACAGAGAGCGAGAGAGAGCAAATGACTTGAGGGAGGTCTGTGTGTGTGTGTGTGTGTGTGTGTGTGTGTGTGTGTGTGTGTGTGTGTCCTTATCTCTGTGCTCCAGACCAGCTGTGTTAACACATAGAGGCTGCAGACACCAAACAGACAATCCACTCTTCCAACACATCTACACACAGCGAGTGTATACAGCTACCAGTACTGGGACAGCACAACATGGACTCTACCATAAACATAGGATGAGTAGACTGGTATGGTCCCTTTAGACCATGGCAATTTGTCTAGTACACCAAAGATGGCTGACATTAAATTGTTATACAGTACCAGTCAAAAGTTTGGACACACCTTGCCAAGAGTGTGCAAAGCTGTCATCAAAGCAAAAGGTGGCTACTACTGAAGAATCTAAAATATAAAACATATTCTGGTTTGTTTAACACTTTTTTGTTTACTACATAATACCATGTGTGTTCCTTCGTAGTTTTGATGTCTTCAATATTCATCTACAATGTAGAAAATAATAAAAATAAAGAAAAACCATTGAATGAGAAGGTGTGTCCAAACTTTTGACTGGTACTGTACATACTGTAATTGCCATGGTAATCATGATTGCTGCATGTGTAGAACGCAGAGAGAAGCAACAAATATTCAGAGGCGGAGCAACAGAGCATCATTTGACTGAACATTCCAATGTCAGTTGAGATTAGTTGCTGAATAAAGCTGTGAGCTAAAACATCCTAATAGGACAGCAAAAGATGGCCGCCGATACACCCGACACAAAATGTTGATTTGAACGGACATGTCTGTTCTACTCATTCTGTTTCTATGGGCTATACATCAGCCAGACAAGCCAGGAAAGCCCCTAATTCTCTCCCTCGACCCTGTGAAGGGGATTGGTTGGGAACTGTTATTCTGAGAAGCTCAGATTCGCAGGCCAGGCTGCAGACATAACATGGTTTTACTTCTCCAGAACAAATGCTAGACTTTTGATATATAGAGGTCATAGACTCGCTACTACTGGCGTTAGCGGTGGTCTTTACGTGCCAACGGCCCCTCCTCCCTGCAGCTGTAACCGTAGATGCGTGCTCGGGTGGCAGACTGACAGAATGTGTGTGTCATGGCTGATTCACATTCTCTACATTGGAGCAAGCAGGCAGGCAGCAAGGCTGGCGAGTCAGGCTCCCAAGGCTCTGTCACACACACACACGCACACAGATACACACACGTATGCACGCACACACACATGCACACAAACAAATACACACTCACAGCCCCCCTTCCTTACTGAAATACCTCACATTCACAACGGTACTTTAGTCCTCAAACTATTATGGCCTGTAAGTGTGTGTGTGTGTGTGTGTGTGTGTGTGTGTGTGTGTGTGTGTGTGTGCATGCGTATATGCAGTGCCTGTGATAATATTAGTATTGATTCTACGTGGCCAGGCTTTTCATCTCAGGGTGGCATGGCGCTGAAGACCAGCCCTGTATTCTATTAACGCTCAGCAGATTTCTATCATATCTGGCTGTAATAGGCCCTGTGTGTGTGCTGGGCCTGGGACCAGGGGCGACAATGACTTTGGGAGTGTTCAGTGTGTGTGTGTGTGTGTGTGTGTGTGTGTGGTGTGCCTGAGTCAGTATGTGCGCATATCTGTTTTTATGTAGATGTATCAAAGGAATCTGTGTGTGTGTGTGTGTGTGTGTGTGTGCGAGAGAGAGAAAGAGAGAATGTGTATGTGTATGTGTATGTGTGTGTGTGTGTGTGTGTGTGTGTGTATATATGTGTATGTGTGTGTGTGTGTGTGTGTGCTGCAGAGAGGGTGAGAGGTTGAGAGGCCTGACCTCTCTCACATGCAGCTGGTGGCTCCTCTGGGGCCCAATGTCCCTGACATTAATAACCTAGAAAACACACTGTGTGTGTGTGTGTGTGTGTGTGTGTGTGTGTGTGTGTGTGTGTGTGTGTGTGTGTGTGTGTGTGTGTGTGTGTGTGTGTGTAAGCGTGCGTGCGTGCGTACACAGTGACTCCTCAACTCTCAGTATTCTCGCAACATACATACAGGAGTAACTCCATTAACAAACACAATCTAATAATGCTCTGGCAAGAAGCACAACAGCATAACAGTGCATGTGCAGTCACACCCACACCCACACACACACACACACACACACAGCGAACAGCAGAAGTCTGATCTTCTTGCTGTGTTCTTCCACTGAATCACAGCTGATAACAGGTAGGCTGTATCCGAGGATCTGACAGACAGACAGCCCCTTACAAATGACAGGCAGCTTGGCTGCTGCTACCGGAGATTTCCTTTGGCTGTGTGTGTGTGTGTGTGTGTGTGTGTGTATGCGCGTGTCTGTACAGCCAGTCTGTATCTCCACACACATCAATCCAGCCCCCTGGTCCACATCCATCACTCCGCCTGTCTATAAATATACAGCCCTCGCTGTCTCTCCATCTCTCTCCTTCCCCTCTCCATCTCTCTCTGTCCTTATCTCTCTCTCATCCGTCTCCCTCTTCCTCCCTCCCTCCCTCGCTCCCTCCCTCCATCCCTAGTGAAGCAGGCTGGCCAGAAAGGCACTCTCCAGGACAAACTGACCAGAACGATCCTCTGCTTCTTAAAGACGACAAGACCGAAGGAAAAACCAGGACAGGAAAGCACTAAGGGAGCAATGGAGTGGTGGGAGGCAGGAGGCACACACACACCAGTCATACTTGGGTGAACAGTAATGGTCACTATTACATCTCCTGCTGAGTGGACTCCAAGCCCTACAACATCCTGTACACTGCCAGGGAGGGAGAGAGAGAGGAGAGAGGAGAGGAGAGAGTGAAAGAGAGAGAGAGACACAGACAGAGAGAGAGAGACAGACAGAGACAGAGACAGAGAGTGAAAGAGAGAGAGAGACACAGACAGAGAGAGAGAGACAGAGAGGAAAAGGAGGTGGAGAGAGAGAGTGAGTGACAGAGACAGAGAGGTAACTAGCTGCTCCTCTGCAGTGACGTTCTATTGATTGTAGAGGGATCTCATGTCCAGGCTGACTGCTGCATCATTGCAGACTGCATCTCCAGCCACACTGGAGGGTTATAGCTGCATAGTGACCTTTTCAGAGGTAATAATACATGGCCTGTATGTGTGTGTGTGTGTGTGTGTGTGTGTGTGTGTGTGTGTATGTGTGTGTGTGTGTGTGTGTGTGTGTGTGTGTCTCCAGTAATGACAGGAGACATATAAGAGACATTCCTGGAATGAAAAGATCAGACTGTCGCAGAGACTGTGTCTACAAGTGACCTTTTCAACATTACACTAAATGATATAGGGGAAATGTACAGTGTACAAACACACACACACACACACACACACACACACACACACACACACACACACACACACACACAACCACTTGTGCGTGCAGCAGGAAGGAGCCAGTCATTACCGACAGAAGGGGAATCAGTGGAGAATATGTAATAGGTTGTTTGTACTTCACTCATCAGTGAGTCATAGGATGAGGTTTCAGTATACATATATACAGAATACCGTTCCCATACACACTAAGATTATGCTTTCCATAGACACTATGATTATACAGAGTCCTTAGAGCTTAGAGCTGCCTGTCCGTCACATCCCACTCCAGCTCACAGACCTCTGGAAGCCACAGCTCTCCTCTCCAGTGATGCTGCCTTCCTCCTGTAGCCCTGACTCCCTCTCAGCTCACACAACACCACAACATGTCATTAACGTGACGTTAACGTGACGTTAACGTGACATTACCATTCTGCACTGCAAGACGAGTGAGAAATAATGACAGACTTGGCCTTTTTCACAGCCGGCATGATCACTGAGAAGTGGAGAGATAGAAGAGTTGGCCTCTGGCGTTCCCTGGTGTACGAGGCGGCTGAGCGACGGTCCTGACAGAGCGGAGGAGGGCTGAAGACGTAACAGCCGCATAGTGGACGCTTTGTTCCACTTCTCAGAACTACTGAGACAATGTCCCAGACAGGACATCAAAGACAGTGTCCTCAATCACAGCCTAACTACCCTGTGACCCAACCGCATAGCAAAGAGCCAGTGTGTGTGTGTTTGTGTGCATGCATGTGTGTTTGTATGCACATGTGTGTGTGTGTGTGTGTGTGTGTGTGTGTGTGTGTGTTTGCGAGTGTGTGTGTATGCCTATGCAGTTTAGTGATCTCCCCTCTTCCCTCTCTCCCATGCCATTAACACAGAACTGCGGATGGAGAGACAGAGTAATGGTCTATTGCTTTTCACTCTGAAGGATCACTATAGGGCTGGGCTACCTATCCTCTCTCCAGAAATGGACACGTTCCAGTCTGCACTAATAAACCAGATACCTCTGAGACTAACCATAAATCAGCATTGCATAAATGTTCAGTTATTATATAAAAAATTGTTTCCCTTTAATTTCCCGTTAAGAAGAACCGTTAATTGTCATGGATGCGCGCGTGCTGTCATTGCCATGGATGGGCGCACCTGCTATTCGCTATAGGGGTTCTCAATGTAACGGAATTACTTTTTAAATGCTTTAGCCTACAGTGATCTATAATTCACTTCTACAATACAGCTCTCCGTTATGCCACTGCGGAGTGTCAATGTCATGAAATTGAAAAATCAGGATTGAAGACGCACACAAAAATCCTTCAATAGCCTCAAAGCGTGGCATAATCTCCCTTCCTAACACTGACGATATAATTCACCAAAACTAAAACGCTGAACCACTTACCCGCTGATTCTTTGAGTTATTCATGCTGGCTGTGACAGTTCAAAGACGAACACTCTCCAACTCTCCAAGAGGGACGGTCACGGGCAACACGCTTACGCAATAACAGGCTACAGGCAACGTCCCACACACCCCGTAAACCCCGTACTCAGATGTTCTTGAAGAGCTAAATCCATTGGCAGAATGCCCGCGTGCTTAAATTGAAGTTTTCCTATCACTGTTGTCAGTTCACCATAACCGGATACCACTGGCCCAGCGGAGAATGTGGCGTTCATCTGCTCGTGCTCATCTCCGCGCTGTCGTCGGTAGCCCCTCCGACTCGCTCACCAGCACGGGGCGGGTAGACAGACCGTCCGGAGAACCAACCGGTGCCGCTTCCGAGGAGGCGGGTGTGCACACCGAGCAAAGGAGGCTGGAGAGTGGGCTAGTTTGGAGTGTAGGGTTGCAAGTGCGTCTGTCAAATCCGTTGCTCACTGCTGCTGCTGACTGTACCTACACCACCCACACTGGAAAATGACATCGCGAAACAAATAAACAATAAACAAGAGGTTCACCAGCGGTTTCCTAAATAGTGACACTGCCGTGCCACATGTAATGTCACTTTTTTCAATCCAAACTTAAAACGAGTCTAACGCCGACTGTATATTAGATCGGTTCCTTATTGCGCATAAGTCTACTGTTCCCTCTGTCACGACAGTAAATCCCTGCTAAGTCTCTCTCCTTACCTACCCCCCCCCCCCTCTCTCTCTTTCTCTCTCTCCTTACCTAACCCCCCAGCCAATGACCGTGAGCTGTGGGCTCTCTCTCTCTCTCTGACAATCAGTTGTCTTTGGAGACCCGGAGTGACAGCGGGGAGCGTGCTGGTCTGGACTTTTATTTATTTGAATAAATGTATTAATTTATTTGAAAACTGTCCAACCACAATTGCATCACTCCCACATACTGTAAGCGAACCGCAGACAGAAGTGGAAAAAGACATAGCCTAATGAGATGCTGAATTTTAAGTACAGGAATTGAGACACGTAGCCTGCGTTTGACAAGTATGAATCACTATACTATGAGCCCTCTCTAGAAACAAAATATCCGTCCGCTCCCCACCCGATTCTAAATTGCTTAGCCCTTTGGATGCACTGGGAAGTTGGTGTGCGATGATGCGCGTCGCGCTGTCGGCTGTGATGGATGGAAGCGAGCGGGTGGAAATGAGAGCGGAAGAAGCGGATGAACCCCTACAGACTTAACCAGTGTGAGACTGTACAGGTTCCAAGGAAAAGACAGCAAGCTCTGTTATATATAGATCCGAGGACTGCTGGGTGAGTGTATATACCATTCCTCATCCCGTTCCATGCATTACAATGAGCCTGTCCTCCGATTTCTACCTCCACTAGCCTCCCCTGATGTGGGTTGCGGGACATCACACAGCACCAATGGTCTTTAGCCTGGAGTTAGATTTAGCTTATGATGGCCACTCGCTTCAGTGAATGTATAGTTATAATAATAGTATATAATATAATATAGTATATACACTCACCAAACACTTTATTAGGAACACCTGTACACCTTCTCATGGTGGAGGTGGTGTAATGGTGTGGGGAATGTTTTCTTGGCACACTTTGGGCCCATTAATACCAATCAATCATCGCTTGAATGCCACAGCCTATTTGAGTATTGTTGCTGACCATGTGCTTCCCCCCTTCCTTGGGATGTGGTAGAATTGGAGATTCAGAGCTTGTAAGTGCACCTGAAAAATCTGCAGGAATTGCGTGATGCAATCATGTCATTATGGACCAGAATCTCAAAGGAATGTTTCCAACATCTTGTGGAATCAATGCCACCAAGAATTGAGGCTGTTTTGAGAGCAAAGGGAGGCCCTACCCAGTATTAGTATAGTGTTCCTAAAGTGCTCAGTGAGTGTATATAGGGTAAGTTACCAGCCTTCCAAAAAATTATATAATCATGTCATTAATCCATAACCTACAGTACATATCCTAATTAGGAACATAATCATAAATGGGTTGAATCGGCTACATACCCAAAGGCAATGGGAAACAAATGTCCTTCAAGGAATTTACAAGAAATGTTTCTGAAGGCACATCTATCATCATTGTTGAGCAACTAGCAAACCACACACTTTGTAAACAGCCAATACAAAACTCATAACATTAGTGTAATGACTTTGCTTGGCAGGAAGAAGTTGTGTTACACAAGTGCAGTTAATTAGCAAACGCAGCCCCCCACATTGTACTAGAATTCAGCAGAGGCCTGGCCACCTGCTCAGAGGTTGAGAGGCTGTTCTCTCCCAAAAATTAGAATATGACTGATTATTATTCTATGATTCAGTACCCCAGAGACACTGGTAGAGGTAGAGGATGGGATGAGGAGAAGGGGAGAGAGACAGATGGAGGAGAGGAGGTGTGGTAGGGTATGTGCATGGGATGAAGAGAAGAGGAGAGAGACAGATGGAGGAGAGGAGGTGTGGTAGGGTATGTGGATGGGATGAAGAGAAGAGGAGAGAGACAGATGGAGGAGAGGAGGTGTGGTAGGGTATGTGGATGGGATGAGGAGAAGGGGAGAGAGACAGATGGAGGAGAGGTGTGGTAGCTATGTGGATGGGATGAGGAGAAGAGGATGGGTGATGAGAAGAAGACAGAGACAGAGAGGAGGAGAGGTGTGGTAGCTATGTGGATGGTAGACGTAGAGGATGGCTGAGGAGGAGAGGAGAGAGAGAGACAGATGGAGGAGAGGAGGGTTAGGGTTAGAGGATAACAGAGCATTTTGTGTTTTGTGTTTTCTGGTTGGGTAAAGACGTGGGAATGAAAAACAGATCGAAGAGAGATATGAAGGACGGGGTGTGGGAGGATAGGACTGAGGAAGAGGAGGAGGAAGAGGAGGAAGAGCAGTGGGCAGGTTTGGCTTGGCATCAACACAACAACAACAACAACCTTGGCTCACAGCCCATCTCCAAATCGACTCTGTCAACAAAGCTCTTCGCCCCCGGCTACATGGTGGAGGAGGCCATCCCATGATAGTTCGTCATGGTAACCGCTTCACTCTGAGCACAGATCTGACTCCCACACTGAGCTGAGAGGCGAGGGCAGCATGGTCAACCAGCCAGCCATCCAATACAGTACATCTAGCACCATCAACTCTGAAGGAAGGTTTAGACTGCATGTTCAACAAGGGACAGTTTACAACAACAGAGACAGAGGAGAGGGCTGTTAAACTATTCAGTGTGTGTGTGTGTGTGTGTGTGTGTGTGTGGAAATGAAGCTTGGGTAACTGTGACTCAGAGCAGTAAACATCCTTCAGTAAAGAGGATTATTGCTCCAGGCGCTCGGGAGAGTAGCCAGCGGGCTACAGACTAGCGTTAACCTCACTTTACCCACAGAGCACTGGGGGACTGGGCCAAAGATTACTGTACACACACTGAACAACACCACCACCACAACAACAACAACAACCACCACACAATACATACATACAGTACACACTGTGGCATAGACAGCAGCCATACCATACACACATATCCAAGACACACACTCAAACACAAGAGACAGATAACAACCACAGTGGTTCACCAAAGGATCATGAATGAAGTACTAAAACCATTAAACAAACTGTAATCCCAAAGTAACCACGACGCCATGTTACAGTCGGTCAACTATGAAGAGTGGCCCAAGTGTTTGATAGAAGGTTCCGGTCTGATGCGTTGTTGCATTCCTCTGAGTCAGTGCATTCCTCTGGGCCTGTCTAACCCCTGCATCCCTCTCCCTCCGAGACCATAACCACTTCCTTCCTATTGACTCTCTCGATGAGAAAAAAAAGCTCTATTCCAAACAAACAACATCTCTTCCCTCATCTCAGCAGTTAGTCAGTCCCCAGAGCCGGCCTCCCTTCCTCGACAGGCATACATCACAGCCCAAGTCTCACAGTTCATTTCTTTCACTTTTTTTCTTTTTACATCCATCCATCAATCAACAACTCTTTCTGTACCACACTCTCTGTGTTGCTTTCCCCTGTATTTCTTCTATTATATATATATTTTTAAATATGTTTGTTGTTGCTGGAATATAACATCATTGTTTATTATTATGTAAAGGCGTGAGTCATGACTGTTTCCTTCCTTGTGGCAGGGCACGTTGTGGACAGGAAGCGGCCGAGGGGTTTGTAACTGTTCCCCCCGCCGTGAGTGTAAGCTTTAGTAACATGGACCGTCCATCAGAACAGACATGAAAAAGCGGCCTTGTTGGGTCTTTTTACAGCTACACGATGAATGGGAGCTTCATTCCACTCCTGGCAGCATGAATGTATGATTTTGCAGCATGATTTTGACATGATTTTGCAGTATCATTTTGGCACTCAACTGTCCCCTTGGACAAGGGAAAATGTATACTCCATTTTATGAAAATGCCAGAGAATTCTGTTCACATTAAACTGCTGTAAAACAAAGAAGACTAGACTAACTGTCAAGGCTGTTTTGTGGATTCTAGAAGGATATTTTTAGAGATGTTCTCAGTGACTGCAAGTCCAAAAGCAGCATCTAGCAGTGGTCAACAGTGGGGACAGGGTAGGGTGGGTTAGCTTAGGCTAACTGTTCCTGA
>NC_139661.1:17229449-17241949 GCF_951799395.1 Argentina silus
CACACACACACACACACACACACACACAGTATTTTCCCATAGACACAGAGAACCAAAGATACATTAAATCAAATCCACATGTTTAAGCGCAAACAACACATACACACAAACACATTGATATGCATGTACAAACACTGAAGTACACAAACAGATCACACAGAGATATAAATTACATCCATATTGAACACTAAAGCAAACATCTATGAATGAGAACAGGCACACCAGTAAACACTTTCTCACACAAACAATGCATTTATCAGCCAGAGAAAAAACTGTAAATACACCACGCAGAGCCAACTGCATCTCCAGAGCACATTCCAAAGTTGTTCATCAGTTATGTTTTCCGATTAAATATGAAATTTATAATTTATCCGCTTGCGCAAGCCAGTGTGACTTGTAGCGAGCTTGCCGACATTATAATTTCTATGTGGTTTTCCGTTTTTTGGGGGGTTTGTTTGCTTTTTGGAGGATGAATGTACTGCTTTCCCCTCAGTGACAGTTTGGATCAGGCTGAGATTTGAACCGGCTCAGTACAGTACAGTACCGTCTGTGTATCCTCTCCTGGCCACGCCACAGTACTGGGTCTGTGTGGACAGTGTGGTACAGTATGGTGGGCTGGAGTGGACAGGACAGAAAGAGAGAAGGATGGAATTAAGAAATGTGAATGTGGAGATTAAAAAAGGGGGAGGGTGGGAAATTGTGATAGAGGAGTGCACAGGAGACTAGGGTAGGATGTGGAGAGAGAGAGAGAGAGAGAGAGTGTGCAGGAGACTAGGGTAGGATGTGGAGAGAGAGAGAGAGAGAGAGAGAGAGTGTGCAGGAGACTAGGGTAGGAGGTGGAGAGAGAGAGAGAGAGAGTGTGCAGGAGAGACAGAGCGCAGCGAGAAAGAAAAGAGTGAGGCAGAGAGGAAGAGAGAGGGAGTACGGGGCGAGGGAGGGGGTGGATGGACCAATGGGATGGACCCTACGGCAGCTGCTGCTGCTGCTGTTGTTGTGTTGCCTGACTGGCTGGCTGTTTACCTCCTGCACCCAGCCTCCAGCCTCCAGCCTCCAGCCTCCATCCTCCTGTTTGTCAAAGGAAGCTGGCTCAAACCACAGCATTTCACTGGTTCCTGCTTTCCTGCACACACAGAGTAGCCATTCACGCCTGTCCACCCTCGCCCTAACCACACCAGGAGCCAGGCTGGGGGCGGGGGGGCATGGGGGGGGCTAGAGGGCTGGGAGTGAGTGTGTGTGTGTGTGTGTGTTTGCACCCGCGTGCCCGTGTGTGTGTGCGTGCATGTGAGTGTGTGTGTGTGTGTAGTGGAGTGGGGGTGGGCTGAATTCTGGGAGCCAGGGGGCGTGGGTGATCAGATAGATACAATGCTCCCATTCTCCACCACCTCTCCATCCTCATGCCCACTCTTCTCTGTAGGACGGGCACATTCACGAATGGCAAAGATGCAAAGACAAGAGGCATAAAGAGAGAAAGCCACAGAATTCATTCAGTTGTTATTAATTCATTCATATCCTTTTATGCCGATTCAATGACAGTTAAATCTATGTTAGGACCCAGAGAGATACAGACATGTATTGTACTACACTGTCCCTCACAGAATCAACATGCTATAAAGGCTTACTGATATACTACTCTTCACACACACACACACACACACACACCTACCTCAGACACACACACCACACACACGCGCGCCTCACTCAGCTCCACAAACACCCCAGCGGTGCGGTGCCTCTCAGTAGGGAGTAGCACCGTGGCTGACTGAGATGAAGTGACCCGTTGTGGAGGAATGTGTTTTTGGCTCAGGCAGGAGCCAGGACTGTGTTAGCTTAGCACACCTTCTCTGTAGCAGGCAGGCCTGGGTTGTGTTAGCTTAGCACACCTAGCAGTCAGGAGCCAGGACTGTGTTAGCTTAGCACACCTAGCAGGTAGGCATTGGTTGTGTTAGCTTAACACATCTTCTGTGCAGCAGGCAGGCCTGGGAGAACTTAGGCTACCTAAACATCCTACAACTCTGAACAGCTGAACCAACACAGAGCAGAGAGGAATGGTGAACCTGGATCTCTACTGCTGACTGTGTGTGAATGAGTGAATGGATGGATACATGGGAGACTGAATTAATGAATGATTGAATTGATTAATGGATGGATGAATGGATGGATGGATGGATTAATAAACCAATGAATGCATGCATTAAAACATGAATATATGGATGGATGAATGAACTTCACTGCAACTTTAAATGCAAACTGTCACCTCTTTTCTCCTGTGCCTTAGTCCAATCAACAACAAAATCAACCAAACCAGAGTAGGCTTTCTAAGTACTTAAACCACAGTAGCCTTTCTAAGTACTCAAACCAGAGTAGCCTTTCTGAGACTGTTGACACATTGGTTTACTGACATGGTAGGCCTACTGGAAGGTGGTTTCATTTGCCCTTCACCCCACAGGATCTAAACTGACAGGAGAGTAGCAGAGCAGCAGTGGGTCTATACCTGGCTGTAGCCTTGCAGGGATGGCTAACTTTCGGGTTCAGGGTCTGTGACCCTGCAGCCATGGCTAAGTATAGAGTTTAGGGTTGTGTGAGGTCTAACGTGACTCCCAGGCAGCACACAGCCCCTGACCCCTGTGGAGGTCAAGGTCAGGGGTGGGGTGGGGTAAAGGGTCTGTTACCATGGGATCACAGCAGGTCAGTCCAGTGGTGAGAGTCTTAATACAACACAATAATTGAAAGAATTGATACTGATAGGCCTATGTGAAATCTGCCTTACCCATTACATTTACGCAACACCACAAACATTTATCTGAAGGGTCCCCTGGTGATGGTGTTGGGCAACAGTAACAATGTGGTGAAAGGATAATACCACCAGAGGGGGGTGGGGGGTGGTAGGGGGGCATCTATTTAAGGGAACAGGGTATACTTGTTCCTACAGAAGTGGATTATGGGAGGGATTAGAACATACAAGCGGTCTGGTAGAAGATAAAATACCATCCCATTACCACTAGCCCATGGCTCAAACGCAAACAACCCAACTTTGGCCTTTTGATTCACATATTAATCTGGGCTTCAATCCCCTTTGATTCTATTGTGGTACAACAGTTGTCAGTAACATGTCCCTTTGGACGTGAAGCTCCAGTGACAGTTGGCCCTGACTGGGCGCTGGGGAGGTTGGAGATCAGTGGGCGGGTTAAGTAATCTCCTCATAGCTCCTCCCAGGTCTCTGTCTAATCTTTCAGCAATCAGTGACAGGACCAACATCAGCGTCGTCAGGAGCAACAAGACAGGTGGCGGATAAGTCCCAGTATCCTGCTGCGCTCCAGTCTGGACCCCTGCTGAGTGGCCCAGGGGTGACCCTAGGGAGACACACACATGGTAACGCAGGCAAGCATACACACACACAAACACACACACGCAAGCATACAGACATGTGCACATGCACACACACACACTCATAAACACACACACACACACACACACCTGGATCTACAGCACTCACAGAGGAGAGCAGCTGATTAAGGCTCTTCTCAGTCATTTCAGACATTGTATTTTACCAATGCATTAATGCATTACAAAATATTTGGCTGTGATCTAAATGACCTTAGAAAGCCCTTGTTCTAAGTCATCCAGGCCTCTCTCCAGAACACACAGCCTGAAGGCTAATTATAGCCCTGGGAGAAAGTGGCCATCTAGGGCCCTCTGGCTGTGACCTCAGTGTAGGGGACAGGGAGCATGGGAGCAGGGGACTGAGGACTGGGGACTGGGGACAGAGACATGGAGGGCAGAGCACTGCCCCTGGAGAGCAGTCAATCAACCAACCATGGGGTTTCCCCTTTATATCAGTCTATGATCTACTGTGCAGTTAAGCTGTGTGTGAGTGTACATATGGGTGTGTTTATATGAGTGTATGTTTGTTTGTGTGTGTGTGTGTGTGTGTGTGTGTGTGAGAATGCGCGCACAATGTATGTGTAACTGTATGTTTATGAGTGTGTGTGTGTGTGTGTGTATGTGCTGTGTATATGTTTATGAGTGTGTGTGTATGCGTGTGCACATGCGTGCATGTGTGTGTGTACAGAGGTTGTATGACATCATGCTGACTCTCCGTTGGGAACCACTCATTTTCACTAGGACCGTTTCCTGTTCCCATCAGCCACCAGTGCAGGCTGGGAATTCTGGCATACCAGAAACAAAAGTCTTTAACAGCCCCGTCACTGCGGAGGTGTTTTACTGTTGGTCTCATGAGCGTTGTAACGGAGGAGAGGAGGGAAACAACAAAACATTCTAACAGAGCCAGGATTGTGGTCACTCCTATTTAAAAAAGACTTGTTAAAACTTGTAAAAGAAGGAGGAGAGAAGTCTCTTCCTGGAAGGTTGAAAAACAAACCAGTGACTATGCTCAAACTCCCTCTTTCTCCCTCCCTCTCTCTCTCTCAGCGGAGTTCTGACACAGCATGGTTCTGGAATGCCAAGTCCTCCGCTTGGTTCGGGGGTGTGTTCTCTTGTTTAATTGAACCACAGAAGCTCATAACTTGCTATGACCAATTGATGTCTAACCCATGTTGCTCGCAGATGAGCTCAGCTGAGCCACGATATGAACCCCTGGACAGACAGGGACCGGGCCTACAGAGACAACACAGTTCTATCTCTGGTCCCAGGCCCCCCGACACACAGCTAGGGCTTGAGGGATATACACCAATAACAACATTGAAGATGAAGGTTGTTAGACCATAGTAACTGTAGCTCATCCACAGAACTGTTATGAAACACCTTGAGGCCAAACCTTCACTGCCGGGGCTGAAGGTCCCCACAAGAACTCTGGCTGCAGTCACAGTGGGCCGTACAGCTCTGCGGCCTCAACCTCATGCACAAAGAATCGCTGTTCAAGCAACCCACCCAGGCAAGGAAGAGGGTGAGAGAGAGAGAGAGAGAGAGAGAGAGAGCGAGATGGGGGGGAAAAGGGGGGAGAGGGAGAGAGAGAGAGCAATGAGTCAAGGATGAACAGATCATTTCATTAAGCCATTAGGCGGACGTTGAACCGGTCTCTGAGGAGAAACACAAGCCTATCCAAGCATCACTGTGTACTGAGATATTACACAGAACACACAGTCAGGGACGGACGACACTGCTATCTGCCAAATTAGAACATTCATACATCATTTAGACCAGACTGACTGGCTTTTGTCAGTTGGGCTGTGTGGTAAACAAGCCAGTCCTGTTAAAGGAAGCTCTTTCATGGAGTTTAATTGGAGTGGTTAGAGACTGATTTCTGACTTCTGTGACTCGGATGAAAGAGTAGAACTCGTGAGAACATTAGGGACAGTTCTGGAACCGCTGGGGGGTTGGGGGGTGGGGGGTTAGAATGGAGCCAGAAAACACCATGGGTATTATGCGGTTCTAAACACTGTTCTAGTAAAAAGGGGCACAAAGGAGACCCATCTGGTTTGTGTACTAAATGACGGAGTTCCAGTTAGTGCACCCTTGGGTCTTATTCCAGAGCGAGAGAGAGAGAAGGAGAGAAGGAGAGAGGACAAAGCTCCAGCTCCACTCTGAGCAGATGTGGGGAGTCTGAGGAGGGCTTGGCAGTGGCACATTCTGAGGAGGGGGCTGGCACAAGGGTGTGTGTGTGTGTGTGTGTGTGTGTGTGTGTGTGTGTGTGTGTGTGTGTGTGTGTTTACTCAGCCACCCATCTTAATGTACCCAATACGCAGCCAACACCGTGACCACCTGGCTCCCTGCTTCCAACACATAAACAAAGGGACACCTCACAGTAGAGCTGTGATGCCATCCTGTGCCAGGGCAAACCTAAAGTGTGATATTACCTCCCAAACAGCGCCCCCCCCTCCCGCCCCCATCAGTGCCCTGTTAAGACTGGCACTCTTATTGTCATTGAGAGACAGAGTCTACGCGCCCCTAACACCCTAACACACGACAGCTGCAGCCCTCACAGCCAACCCGACATAGTTTCCCAACCAAGCAGCCAGGAGGCAAAAAAAATAATGGAGTATTATCATTTTCCTTTTGATATGGTTCTGTATCATTTCCAATGGCCAGATGTCTCCTCCAGTGCTCTCTTCTCCTCAGACTGAGATATTCAGTCCACTGGAGCTATTTCCTCAAAGACACTTCAGCTATTGCTCATCAAAGTAGCACACACAGTCTGTCTCCTACAGACGGGCTGTGTGTGTGTCATGCGATGCATGCTCTGATGGCACAGTCTCAAAATAACCTTATTTGTTATGTGGAATGCTCAACACTAAGGATGATGTCACACACTGTCTCTCAGTTGCAAGTTGCAAGAATCTTTTTGATCTAAAATGGTTCTCTGGCACACCCCCCTCTCTCTTGTACACACACTCTCCATCTCTCCCTCCACAGTATATCACTCTCTCTTTCTCTCAAACACACACACACACACACACTAGCCCCTTTGGGGACTTATGAGTCCCATATGTGCAGCTGTGGAGGTCATGAGTGAACCCGGGTTAGAGAGAGAGAGAGAGAGAGAGACCCTGTAGCCTACAGTCCACGGCGTATGGTGTTGTTTTCTGTTTGCTGTCATTGAGAGCTCAGCCATCTGGAGACCACACCAGAGTATAAGCATGACCCTGTTTGTCACACAGATTCTTAAGTTACCCCCCCCTGCATCAACTTTAACATAACATGCAAGAGCACAGCTGTGAACTCGCTCACCAGAGTGGCTCATGTACTCTGGTGTCCTGTACACAGCTCCAACAGCACAGGGCACGGTGGGGTACTAGGTTATACCTTGCCACATCAGAGACTCTGACAGAGAAAGACCACAGATTACACAGCGCGCTCTCTCTCTGTCTCTCCCTCTCTACTGCCACCCTATGATTTGCACGCCCTAGCTTGAAAATGTCACCTTATCAAAACGCCCTGTAACTTTGCGTGAGACAGCACAGATATAGTGACAGCGGTCACACAACACTTAATGCCCGGCAGAATAAAAGGGAAAAAAAAAAAAAAAAAACAGACGGCGCTAGAATAGAATAGCTGGAGGGGATGGGGGGGGGAGTTGCAGTCACAAGGGGGTCCGCTGGATAGACTACATTACCTGTAAACTCAGGGCAATCTGACGAATGTACATCATATTCAGGTCCTCCAAAATTCGTAGTTTTTCCTCCATGTCTGTATATCTGTCCATTGGCATCCCTCGAAGAAATATCCAGAAATGAATTGAGGTTTACTTTAAAGTGTTTACTTCCACGCCCCCCTTTAACTTAATATGTCATCATTGAAAAGCGTTAAACCTCGTTTCTCATAGAAAAGCGCATGAACGTTCATACCTGCACAAGAAAATAAACTTTTCACAGAGTAACAGACGATCCCTCTGATATAGATCCACTTCAATCATTCACTGATTAGTCAATAAAGTGCGGTGCGTCGCGCACAAGCCTCCAAAATAATGGTCAAACGCGCATTAACAGTGTTTGTTCTCTGTAGTAGTAGTTCTCTGTATCCAATCCAGTGTAGTTAGTTTAAAACTTCAACCTGCACAACCGCTACTTTTCCTCGATCGCAGGCAGACGCACAGAATCCTGCTGCTGACACCGTACAGTAACACTGTTCATAAAATCACCAACTAGTCCACTGCGCGTATTCTTGACTACTTTTCACCAAGCAACAAAGACCTTCTCAAACACCCACAGCCAACAGCCCTCCGAAACAGTGGGGAATAGAATGGTTCTTTTTAAATGCAATTCTTCTCTTTGTGTCCTAGCGTCCAGATTGTGAGTGCCGTCTGTCCGCTGTGGCAAGACCTCTCCACAAAAGGGCATCGCCTCCGCGGGAGCTAACAGTACAACTACTCCACTGTGCGCTCCACACCCCGAGTCTTCGCGCTAGATTAACCCGTACGCGCCTCTTGCAACGGAGCATTAAACAAACAAAAAAACAAGGAGTGAAAAAAAAAAAAAGTAAGACAGGGGAGAATTATTAGCCTACTTGTAGTTTCCACGCCCTTTAAAACAAACAAATACGAAAATACCAGACAATTATAGAGCCATTTAGAAAGACGGGGGTGGAGGAGTTTGGCTTTGTTCTTTTCAAATCAGTTGATAGCAAATTATGAAATTATAACCGTGTCAGATGGCGTTTTGTCACGGTTTGATACGCCAAGAAAAAATGGATTCCCAACCTAACAGCAAAAGCCAAGGTAAAGATTAACCCTTGAAAAGCCCACTCTGTCGTAAGGGAATGAGATATCAGATAGAATATTACTTAGGCTATTATGCATTTATTCAAAGTGGACATTCATCTAATAAGATTGTAGATTAGAGGAAAAAGAGAGATGGATAGAGAGAGATAAAGCATTATTCTGCATAATAGTGGGTCACGGGGTCAATGGCTTTTGGGATGGCCAATTCAAATGCATATTTGATAATACAAGTCCCTAGTGTCCAACATGGTAACGATCTTTCATTGCTTATCAATTATTCACTGTAGAGACTATTCAGGAAATCCTGTCAGGCAATTTAAAAATGACCTCAAGAGACACAAAAAAACGCTGAAGTGGATGGTCGTCAGCTTAAAATGTTAAACCAAAATAATATGTACAAATAACAGGATGTAGGCTTACAATTTGACAAACTATATTGTTAAAACATTCCACAATAGAATCGTTTTTTTTTTTTTTAAATAATATCGGATAATCTGTTCATCCTATATTCCTTGAGAATTTCCCTGCGTGAAGGTGTTAATTTATGATACCCATATAGCAATAACGAGCTGGAGTGTCAACAGTAAACTTCCCTGCGCTGTCACTGACACATCATAATCTTCCTCCTCAACTCTCAAAGCGCTGGATCTCCGAGCTTGCACATTACACATTATTTATAGCGTGTCTCCTCAGTGGCGTTTCGCAGTCCCAAAAATAATCCCAAAGCTACGCGTTCTAGAAACTCCCACCTTTTGGAAAAACTTTCCCTTACTCCTGAGACAGTTCTAGATTTATGAAGCCTATTCTGTACTCTTCGAAACATAACAATGGAGAGAGCTGAAGCAGGCAGGCATCCTTTTCATTCTCTTCTTGTGCGCGCCCTGTACCGGGTTCAGCTGTTTAGCTCCAGTGAGTTATTGAGGATGTGTGTGTGTATGTGTTTGTGGTGTGTGTGTTTGTGTGTGCTCTTCCCTGTGAACCCCGCTCACGGGAAACTGGCGTCATCTCGCGCACAACTCTGCGGCACGGAAGGGCCATTAAAATACACATTCCTCCTGTGTTCATCACAAACACACACACACACACACACACACCTCTTCTCACCCTTGCCAGTACTCAATCACACTAAAACACATGTCCCAAACAGAATCTTGTACTCTTGAGTCGTAAAAGGACGTGGAGAAGGTAAACTTTGGAAACAAAGGCTCTGTAAAGTTCTCTCCACACCGAGAGCACAGGAGCAGGGCAGCAACAGTAGCTCTCTGGCCCGGGTCATTTCCCCATGAAAAGCCTCCACCCTGAGGTTTAAATTACCTAGCTAATCTCCCTCAGACAGCACGTTAAACAGGGAGAATGAAAGGAGATGTATTGTTCTAGCGGAGGGGTGGGAGGTGGAAAGAGAAAATAGTTGTGGAGAAAGAGCACTGGGAGGGTGTTCAGTGTTCATGAAAACAGTCTGGTGGCTGGTTCTGACCTCCCAGTCTCCCCAGACCCCCGACTCCCCACTGAAACTCTATCTGACGGGTGGAACTCCAGGGCAGCTTTGGAGAAATACCCCCCCCCACACACACGCCACTTATCAAAACATCACCCCCCCCCCCCAGCCCCAACATTATGTTAAAACAGTAATACCTCCTAATCAAAGGAAAGAATGTTCTGTATGGTTCTCTCCAGAGAAGTCATGATATTCTCATTGCAATGCTTCTCTCTGCCTGCTGACAGGAGAAACATGGCAGGTTTAAAGGGGTATAAAACCTGACGTTGGGTTTGGCTACTCTGTACTGTTATCCCTGTGTCTCTCTTCCTCATTCCTCCTGTCTACTAAAAAACATGTCAAACATATGAAAGGGGAATCTCACTCTCCTTTATAACAAACATGTGTCCACCCTTCCTGGTCCTTCAGAACAATTCTGGCCACATTCCATCTTCTGTCCTCCACACAGGAGACTGAATAGGCCCTAGCCATTAATACTGTTTCTCATGTAACTCATCCAATTCAACCAGAACATCAACAAAAACATCACAGAGGAATTATATTCATTCACCGCTCCTTTAACAAATCAACTGCAGACAATTGACTGTGAAATCCAGTTGGAAGCCCTTCGCAGGGCACTTGGCGACCGAACAATGTAGTACAGTTGAAGCACAAACACAGTACATAGGCCTCCGGTACATCCCCGCTCAGACAGCTACGGTACAATAGGCCGAGGGGAGAAGCAAGCACAGCACATTGTGTCAGAGCACAAAGACTGTCACAACACCACACAGCCCTGACAAGAGCCCGGAGGCTCACATCACCGCTAGAGAAAACAACTATTATCTAAATGACAGGGTGTGCTAGGAAGGCGGCTAGTTGAAGTTGTTACCTGGGGGAAAGGGGACGGGGGACGGGGGACGGGGGACGGGGGGCTGATGATCAGGTAGAGTGTTGACTGTAGCGGAGCCAGCTGTGCTAATTCGCTAATGTGAAGTGTGAAGGCACAACGTTTACCAACCAGGCGTTACAACACAGCTGTTGATCCTGGATTAGCAATAACACGTGTGTTGAAGGACCTATGAGGTAGGTACGTTTGGTTTGATTGACTCAGCTTGGTTGAGGGAGAACTACAAGAGTCAAGAGTCCCTTTTTTTGAGAATAGTCTCAATGTCCTGTGTCTATTAACCATCCAGGAATGAGGATGTGCTTATCTTTTATCCATTACATAAGAGGAGAATGAGGAAAAAGGAGCCACATTCGTAAACTGATGCCCGTCTCTCTCTCTCTCTCTCTCTGGCCCTCTCTGGTGCTGTTTCATACAGACACACGCGCGCGCACACACACACACACACACACACACACACACACACACACACACACACACACACACACACTCTTGTGTATGCCAGTCTAGCCCTCGACCTTACTGTACATTAGCTCTCCTTCAGAAGGTCGGGCTGCGCTGGTCCGTGTTTACAATGCCTGGCGTGTTCTGTGTTCCTGAGCGGAAGCACAGAGGAATACGGCACATTTCCTGTCCTAATCAGCGGGGTGGAACTCAGGGGTGGTCTGGGTCGACCAGTCAGAGATGAGATGGTTCAGTGGATACAGAGCTAGTGGTGGTCTGGGTGGACCAGTCAGAGATGAGATAGTTCAGTGGACACAGAGCTAGTGGTGGGAGAAGGTGGGAGGAAGAGGAGGGAGAGGAAGACAGTCTCCGCTGTCTAACATTCTGTAACTTTTACCCTACTAAACGTTAACCAACGTTATTGAATTTGAGTCATTCTCCTTTGTTAGATTAACCCCCTTACTGTTCAGGGTCAGGGGTCCACTTCCTGGATCATTGATAGATCATTGATTCCCCAGAGGACATACTGTACAGTGGTTAGGGAGAGGGATGGGGAGGATCTCAATAGTCTACAGATGCTTCCTCGCTTCCTCATCTCCTCACCTCCTTTCCTCCATCAGTTCTCCTAAGAGACAGTTGGAGCTGAGCGACCGAGAGCTAATACCTGACAGCCATCATCCGTCCATATCACTGTCTTTCACCTCTCTCCTGTTTTTAAATCTGTGCTGATGAAGAGGAGGAGACGATGAGAGGAGGAAGCAATTGAGGATTGTTGACATTTACCCCCAAGGAGAGGAAGCAGTACCAGAGAGTGTTGTGTGTTCAGCCCTACAGTCTTGTCAGTCCTGCCTCCACTCTGCCCCACCATCAGACAGCAGGGCCCCAAACCACAACAAAGAACCCTGACTGTCATCTACACACATCTGTAAACTGAACCCCACCCACGCTGCAGCTCCCACACACTAATGTCAACACACACACACACACACACGCACACGCACACGCACACGCACACGCACACACACGCACACACACAAACAAAGACACACAGACACACACTAGAGCGAACATACTGTACTGTAAACACGCACACACATGCATGGGCATGCGTGGCACACACACACACACACACACCCACACACACACACACACACACACAGACACAAGAACTGTGGGAAAACTTCCTCTGACCCTCAGACACAAATGTAGCCGGTCAAGGCCTGCCTGCTGTCTGAATATGACAGCCAAAAAGTCCTCTCCAGACCTGGGTCTCAGGGGGAGAACGGGGGAGAGTGGTTTCCAGAAGAGGGGATTCTCAGACTGCAGTGATTCAGCCAGAGTGGTGGCGGTGGGCGTCAGGCGCATCACACAACACACCTGGTTCACCTTTATGACATCACGTGATGAGCTGTGAATCCAGATGGCAGGCACACAGAAAACCCCCCGGAGGAAGAAAACGCTGTCAACACACACACAGAACCAGACAAGACGAGTCGACAACA
>NC_139661.1:17246949-17279449 GCF_951799395.1 Argentina silus
TGTGTTTGAGGAATGTTGTAACACCCCCGCACCCTCAACAAAACCTCAGCTCTTCAGCTATGCCCTGGTACCCTTTACTGCTTACTGCACAACACAAGAGCTGTGTGTGTGTGTGTGCGTGTGCGTGTGCGTGTGTGTGTGTGTGTGTGTGTGTGTGTTCCTAGTTCTGGGCTACTATCAAAGCAGTAGTCATATAATCTGAAGGTAGATCAGAACTGGCCCAGACTTATCTGATCAGATAAAACCCCTGAGCAGAGTCCTTGGGCCTGAGGAGGGTACGAGAGTGGTCAGGGTCAGAGAACATCCTGTTCGTGATGCACAAGGAGGGAACAACACTCTGTCATTATGTCAGTGTGACACACACACACACACACACACACACACGCACACACAAGATATATTTGCATGTTGACAACACGCTGGTTTAAATAAAGCCTTTACATAAACAGCTTTCTGAAACCAAACTCAAACTGCCTAATCATCTAATTCAGGCATTATAGTAGCGAAACGAAAAGAAAGAGCGAGAGAGCAAACGAACAAGAGAGAGAGAGAGAGAGAGAGAGGGGGGGAGGGGGGAGGGGGAAAGAAAGGAGAGTCAGTCAATTGTAAGGCCTAGCCTTGGTTTTCCTCAACACTCATTCTATTAGACACAATGACAGGATACTGTTTGCTTCTTACAGTGAGTTCTTCAAGGAACCTAATTTTTCATATTGTGAGAAGACTAAGTGGATCCATAAGGCAGAGTAGGCGCGCACACACACACACACACACACACACACAGAGAGAGAGAGAGTCGGCTGGCACAACAAGCACTCACGCTACACCCCAGCATTGAACTGTTAACACCTGCGTTAGCATACCAAGGGAGCCCCTCAGAGTAGGGGTGTGTGGGGGGGGGGGGGGTCCAGCTTTGTTTTAGAAAGAGGGGGTAACCCTCCCCCTGGCACCTCCTACAGCACATACCCCTGTGCCTATAGACACACATGCACTACTCCAGCCTGCCTCGACCCCCCTCTGGTTCCCCCCATCCAGGGCCAGGTATTTCTGCCCCAGGCCTAAGCCTCAGTCTGGGCCTGGGTACTGAGTGACAGGCCATTGTTCTCCAGCCACTGGGCTGCCTTCTGCAGGGCTGAGGAGGGGAAGTCTTTACATTCCTCGACATCAGCTCCCTACGAGGTCATGATTCGAGGAGCTTCCTCTCCGTTGGTAACGCGGTTGTCTGTAGCAACAGCTATGACCTCAGAACGGATACAGGTTGAGGTGAGCGAGCCAGATGTGTGAGTTGGTGTGTATTTGAGTTGTTGTGTGTCTGAGTATGTGTGAGTCTGAGTTGTGTTGGTGTGTGAAAGGTGGAGTGAAAGGGGGGGTAGAGTGAGGGGCAAGAGAGAGGGAGAGAGAGAGAGGAAAAAAGAGAGGAAGGAGAGACTGTGTGAACTATGCAGGACACAGTATGTACTTGTACACACACATGGCTGTATAAATCATTAAAAAAAAAAACACTGGTGATTTACTTCAGGGTCTTCTCTGCCAAAACCACATCAAACGCTTTAACAACGCTCTCACGCTGAGAGCCTACGCACAGCAGACCGAGAACTGTGAAAGAGATCGGAACAGGATTCCTGCAGTACCCCCCAGCTTCTGAGACACACCAAACACGACGTAGGATGATGTAATAGAGACAGATGCCTGTTGTATTCTCTCTGGAGGAATCACCAAACCTACATGAATCCAACACTATCTGCATGGATGTACCCTTTTGGGTTCCCTGTACAGTAGGTGTGGAAAGGGTTCAACTTGGAACCCAAAATGGTTCTACATGGAACCCAATAAGGGTTCTTTAAAGGGTGCCCCTACAGGGACAAATGAAGAACCATGTTTTTCAAGAGTACCTACAACTCCACAGTGAATAGACGTTGTGGTGCCGAAAGTAGAAGTACCACTTCTGCAATTCTGCTTTCCAACCTCATTCCACAAAGTGTGCACTTGCTCACTCATCATCATTGATCTACGCAGACTGGATTGGAGTCAGCAAATGGGCCTCTTAAACCAGGCCATCCTTCAAGGGGGAGGGGGAGTCCACACTTTCAGGAAAAAAGGGTTGAACACCCAACCACAGCCGATGGTGCTTTCTGTTCCCTAGCATCCTCCTACAGGCTGTAGGCTGGAAGAGAGACAGAGAGAGAGAGGGAGGATGGGTGT
The DNA here is from genome assembly GCF_951799395.1 of Argentina silus. Lineage (NCBI taxonomy): Eukaryota > Metazoa > Chordata > Actinopteri > Argentiniformes > Argentinidae > Argentina > Argentina silus. The sequence continues at coordinate 17,249,149 of NC_139661.1, forward strand.
GTCCAACCATCACCCCACACACACACACACGCGCACACGCACACACACGCGCACACTCTCACACACGCACACACGCCATCGCCACCAACCACATCCTGACCCATGCATAGCTGGTGGTGGCCATTGTGGTCTGGAGGATAATCTGAGAAATGAATGGTAGGACAGAGTTAAAACCTAGAGCATTCCATCTCTTCAGTGGCTGTACACTCTCTCTGGTGGACTCCTACTATGTGCATGGGTGGCTTCTGCTGTCAATGCTAAACAAACATGGAGAGGATAGCGTGCAGAGACGCTGGGGTACTGTGTGTGTGAGGATATTGGAAATGCAGATGTCTACTGCAACAGAGGATGGAAAAGCAACAGAGGTCAGGACAGTAGGGAACGTATACACACACTCTCTCTCTCTCACACGCACACACACACACACACACACACACACACACACACACACAGGCATATGGAAAAAGCGTGCTGATGCAGCAGTAGTGTCCATCCTCTCAGGGTCTGGTAGTGAAACTGGGTGCCATCAATAACCCCAAACAGACAGAGCAGCCAGCCAGCCAGCCAGCCAGCAGGACCCTTAGAAATACTAACATTACTGCACTTAGACAGATGTAGCAGATGTACATCCAGGAACACTGAACAATCACAGGTGGAAAGACAGACTGGGGACATCACATGGATGCCACAGACGTAAACCATTATACCAGGAGGACATCCTCTTGGTAGAAGGGCTTCATGGGCTTAGAACATGCAGGCGAGGCTACCTCATCACAAGAGCATGACTCCAAATCACCTCTGTTACAGACACCTACAGTACAAGAGCCTTTCCAATGGAAGTACGTTGAACTAAAACCCAAAGTGCTTCAATTCTAGCTCCTGAACACTCAAAACCTGTGTCATAACCACGTGTCTTGATGATCTATCGCGAGGGTAGATGATCTTTTAAAAAAAGTTCTGAACTACGTATTAGGACCCTTTTTGCACTTTCTGTGTGAGCATGGGTGATGCAGCATGGACACACAGAGGCAGGATGGCATCATATCTGGTTCCTCTATTAACTAAATGGGTCTCTCTCTCTCTCTCTCTCTCTCTCCCTCCACCCTCCTCCATCACTACCATGGAAACCATGGGCCTGGTACACGTCACATCCTAACCCTAACCCACATCCTGGGTCCAGTCCAATAATACACTAGAGCCTATTGTCGCCAGGCTAGGTCAGCTATAATAATCATCGTCTGTAGTCCATTCTTTTTTAAGATGGCTCCGCTTGATAACATGACTTGCTTCTGAATATGAGAACTTGCAGACCACCAGTCATCCATTTAACTAATATTAATGACTGAGACTGAACACAGGAAGTTCTGGTAGGGGAGAATACACACACACACACACACACACACACACACACACACACACACACACACACACACACACACACACACACACACACACACACACACACACACACACACACACACACACACACACACACACACACACACACACACACACACACACACACACACACACACACACACACACACACACACACACACACACCCTGTCGTTGGGATTTGCAGGGTGAAAGGGGTCCTTTCACAGCACCATGGCAGGCTTCATTGATATGCCAGTGACAGCACTGAGGCATTGAGCCGTCTAATGGGTGTTAGAATGGGTGTTATCTGCAGACCAACAGAGAAGGCCAGGCCTGTGAGAACCTCTCAGGTCTCCTAAAGAGGATCATTAACATGGGCGACAATGGCACAAACACACATTAATCTTGCATGAGGAATGGAAAGCAGATTACGGAGTAAGGAGCCAGTGATTGTTTTGTCAGAGGAGAGAAGCTTAACCAGACGGAGAAAAAAAACAAATTGTTACACTAAATAGGTGGACACAATTGAGTTTCAATTGCAGGAGAATAAGCGTGCTTAATCTTTATTTGGACTGTTTCAAGAGCTTATTCTTTGTTCATTAACATTTTCCTCAGGAAATGGGTAATTGGAATTGTCTAATGTGGTTAGCAGAGGGAAGACACTGGAGGGCTATTCTAAGCAGCAGAATAGGTTTAGAGGTTTAGTCATAGAAACCATAACTATAGGAAAAGGCCAGTGTGGTAGTCATGTCTCACAGCAGAAGGCCATCACTATAACAACAACATTATGCATCATCATAGTAGCCTCTCACCAACTCATCCTCCGTTACTTCTAGAACCATCTAGAGACTACTCGAGACATTCCAGCAGGGTGCTTCACCAACACTCTGGGCAAGTCCCAGTCAATAACCACGTCAATAAGCCCTGAGTACATTCTCACTCTCAACAACATCTCTGTCTATAGAGGCTTTGTGTTCCTCTATACACAAACACGCTTGTCTCACAGTCACTAAGCATACATTAAATCCTTCTGAAAAAATTTCAGGTCACTTCTTCTCAATCCCATGTTACACTTCTCCTGGTATGGCTCGCCAAGACTCACAGGCCCTACCGTGTTGTAATACATGTGTTATCAGTCCCTACCATGTTGTAATAGATGTGTTATAAGAGCCTACCATGTAATTAATGTGTCATAAGTCCCTACCATGTTGTAATGCATGTGCTATAAGACCCTATTGTGTTATGATAGATGTGCTATAAGACCCTACCATGTTGTAATAGATGTGTTATAAGACCCTACAGTACCATGTTGTAATATGTGTTATAAGACCTAGCAGCTATGGAAAGAGCAGAACTACACTTCATCAGTCCTGCCTGTCTCAGGGCGAGCTCCTTTGAAAAGGTAGAGTGAAATCGGGTAAAAAAACAAGCAGCGTGTCTAGTGAATGTTATCTGATATGCCAAGGTCAAACATGAGCTCCAAGCAGCAGCCTTCACTCCAGGACCAGGGAGAGTTACAGATCAATACATTCATGGAGTCTGTCTCACTTCCCCTTTCTGAGGTTTCCTGTGACATGAATTATAAACACTAAACAACCAATGCCAACACACACACACACACACACACACACACACAGACATCAATCTCCTTTGTTTTCATTTCCCTATATTGCACTATTGGGAGTGTGTTTTTTTTACAATGTACAGTGTGCTCTACCAGTCCCTTACACTTTGTTTGAATAGAATGCAGAGCTGTAAGCCTTTTCTACTTCCCTAACCTCTCCAGCACTATTAGGCCTGATAGAGATCTGAAGTGACATATACACACCAACAAAACCAGAGCAAGTAACGCTGCCAAGAGTCCAATAAGTAACCAGCATGAGCTAACAACACAGCTTACCCACAAACAGAAAATGTGAATGTGTGTGTGTGTGTGTGTGTGTGTGTGTGTGTGTGTGTGTGTGTGTGTGTGTGTGTGTGTGTGTGTGTGTGAGAGAGAGAGAGAGAGAGAGACAAACTTTCCATCAAAACACTCATATTAGTCTGAGGATAAAAATAATTAGAGGTTAGAATGAAAAGCCTTTTAAGCCTGTCTGCTCTCCAAACAACAGTGGCTAATCGAGAGCAGATGTGGTAATAGAACCGTTTCCACGGCGAAGGGGGGGACTAGGACTGCTATGAGGACAGTTAAACCAACATAATGCGTCGTACCAAATACAAAGCTACTGTAAATTAAATTACTGTTGAAGGACTGGGCGGGGAGTGGCGCAATAGCCCGACAACAGGGAACTGTCTAGCCTCTTTCAGAGAGGAGTAGCCTTCATAAAATGTGTGATTCTGTGAATGTGATGTATGTTCAAAGAAACAGTGAAACAGTGAGATTTAATATCAAGTATCACTTGCAGATAATGCGTTGCTATAGTGTACAGAACTTTCTTCCAAACTGAAAATCTCAGCTGAAAAATTTGAAAGAAAAGTTTGAGCCACTTGACCGAGTCAGACAGGCTAGAGCAGCGTTCAGTGGGCGAAAGTAAACACAAACAGAAGTGTCCCTCCACGCTGGCTCTCAGGATAACCGCATGCCAAGATGATACGAATGACATCGTGGTGACCGGTGACACGATGAACCACCAACGTACCTGTAACGTCTCCAAGAAAACACTCCGTCTGAACTTCCCTCGTCGTATCTCCATTTCAAGGGCAGAGCCCCGAGCAACCGTGGCTCTTGCTGTTTGATTTCGGCAAAACATCGTACTGGAGTTTTTTTTTATTCGACAAGTATGGCCCTCTTGCTTCTTGACAACTATTTATGGTAAGGCGCTGCCTGCGTTCCCAAGGAGAGGACCAAGGTGTACCAACCAACCTATCCCTGAATTATTTTTATTTTTTTTAAATTATGATTATCTAGAATACGATCTTTACTCACTATTCTATTACATTAAAAAATAAGCAGGTATTAATTCCATTCATATAAACTCCTTCCGTTGCCGCATTTCTTTCCAGACTGCTCAGAATTCCCTGGTGTGCGTACTCTGTGTCACAACCCTGTGGTGCTGCGACGTAACTTTTCCACTTTCCCCGTTGAGACCTCTGCCGGCGGGGTGTTCTTGAGCACTGTGCAACTATGTGCAGTGATTTGACCTTGTGCTGAGTCGCACAGAAGGAAAACCACAGCAATGGGATCAAAGCATGGAGGAGGGGGGGTTTTGTAGACATTTCAAAAGCAAGCAATTTTTAGGGAACGTACTATAATTAGCCCACTACTTCACTACAGAAGACGTTTTGAGTCAGTGCACAGGTTTAATAGCGACATCATGTGAAGTGTTACCCATGAGAATACAGAAATAATGATTAGAAATGAATAACTGAAAAAGAGACGTAAGATGTAAGAGTGGTTGATGCGATTCGTTGATGAGTGGTTGATCCGATTCGTAAATTCCATTGTTGTATGTATTAAATACACCACCCCTCCCTTTCCCAAATTGGTTCTGCCTGAGTCAGGACTTGTAAATGTAGACTGGATTGGAGAGAGGCGGGGTGACTAGCGAGTGTGACCGTGGGGTCACCAGACTGGGGCCATTGGTGGTCTGCAGGGGAGCCGGTGGCATGGCGCTACATGTAATTTACGACCACCTGTAACGGACCATAAAGATCAGGGAATGTGTATCAGTAAACCCCCAGTTCATGTGGACTGTACTCCACCTGCTGTGAGTGGAATCCCAAAGGTGAAAGGTCATCTAGGATCAGTGTCGCATAAAAAGGCTGTGGCTCACATGACCATCGACAGGGTGTCAGACATGGGTATGTGTGTTTGGATTCTCCATTCTGTGAATGTGTTTGTTTTCAGACCAGCAAGATAGAATAGAATAGAATAGAATAGAAATAGAATCTCTATTTTCCCTGAAGGGCGGGACTAAAAGTCTTAATTGAGTTTTCAACCATGATGGTTTGACGTTTTCAAGAGTGTACTGTACTCTCCAGTAGAGTTTAATTGTTGCTGTATACCTCTCTTTTTCATCTCAAAGGAGGAAGAGGAGGAGAATTCATGGCTGTACATTTTCTGCCTGACCTCTCTGACACTTCCCCCTGTCAAATGACCAAGGCTCTCTATTGGCCGAAACATGGACCATCTCGCCGCTCAGATTTGAGTAATCTTTTCCCAATTGTTGCTGATATATTCAATGCAATCTGGAATTTTTTAATATATTGTTTCTGATATATTCAATGCAATCATGGGATTTTGTTATTACATCTGATGTTTTTATGAGCATATGGTCTACCGCTTTCTTATAAATTCTGGGACAGATTGGCTGAGCGTTAAAGAGTCTTGTTAATGCAGGGCTGCCTGTCTGCCTGCCAGCATTTGGTTGGGAGGGAGTGTTGTTCTACTTTTGTGTCTGATATTGACTTGAGGAGTGGCTTGCAGAGTGGCTTGGCTTTGCACTGGCCACTATATCCAATCCTTTCAAGGTTCATGTCATAATGTATTGAGAGTATGTGACAATCAAGAATATGACTTTTGACAGTGACACAACAAAGATCTCAACACAAACTTGGGAGTGGGCCATGGCTGTTTGTTGTAAGAGTTCCCAATGATGATGCAGTGTGATGTAGTGGTCTGTCTACGGTAGCTCCTGCAGTGTGATGCAGTGGTCTGTCTACGGTAGCTCCTGCAGTGTGATGTAGTGGTCTGTCTACGGTAGGTCCTGTATTGTGATGTCGTGGTCTGTCTACGGTAGGTCCTGCAGTGTGATGTAGTGGTCTGTCTACGGTAGGTCCTGCAGTGTGATGTCGTGGTCTGTCTACGGTAGGTCCTGCAGTGTGATGTCGTGGTCTGTCTATGGTAGGTCCTGCAGTGTGATGTAGTGGTCTGTCTACGGTAGGTCCTGTATTGTGATGTCGTGGTCTGTCTACGGTAGGTCCTGCAGTGTGATGTAGTGGTCTGTCTATGGTAGGTCCTGCAGTGTGATGTAGTGGTCTGTCTACGGTAGGTCCTGCAGTGTGATGTAGTGGTCTGTCTACGGTAGCTCCTGCAGTGTGATGTAGTGGTCTGTCTACGGTAGGTCCTTCAGTGTGATATAGTGGTCTGTCTACGGAAGGTCCTGCCCCCCTGTCTCTCACCAGAGCAGGATGTTGCCATTGGGAGGCTGAGTAAATAGCCATGGGCACTGCAACATATGTTCTGTGTTGGCCTTACTTGGATACTAGTATCTATGTGAAACAGAGATTATGTTTGCATGCCACATGCCTCTGTGGTCCGAAGGGGAGAGAAAATCACAGGGTGGGAGGGATGGGGGGGTCTTAGCATGCTTTCCCATGTTTGGTCTGTCTGACCCTCTTTGAACTCTGGGGCAGGACCCATGTATGCTCTCAGCGTCAGGCAAGTAAGAGCTTACCGTGGCTCCACTACGCTAGACTAGACCCCCCCCCCTCTCCCCCCCACTATTGGGGAGACTGGAGGACTGGTCCATCCCTAGACCCATTTTTAAATGCTTCACCACAGATTTCCTTTAGCCTGCCGCAGAGGTCCCTCACACTCACGCACGCACGCACACACACACACACACACACACACACACACACACACACACACACACACACACAGTGGCCAACGGTTGTCATTGTGAGTACAAAATGCTGGCCACAGAACATAAACAAAGAGAGCATCTCATAGCTGTGAGAGCAATGCATGTATGGAACAGCTGGGGAATGATGGCATAGTCTAAAATAGGAGACAATAACCCTCTCTCATCTCAGCCACTGAAACAATTCTGTATCCCTCTCTCTCTCACACACCCACACCCACACAACTGGCACATACACACACATACCCGCACAAGAGCTCCAGGGCCTACTAGTTCAGAACCAAAGGAGTGGGTGGGAAACCACTATGGGAACCCATCCGTCTGGCCTCCAAAGACACTTAAAGTGCCAGCAGATTGGCCTCACTATAATTACATGTGGGCTTTTTGTGTGTTATATATGTACTTATATATGTACACTGTACATGCTCTCCCTTATACTTAAACTCCAAATCTGTTCTAGTGATTCAGCAACTTCTAAATTAGATTGTGGATTAGCCCTTGGGATATAACAGAGAATCAAATGACCCTGTAATGATGGGCAATGACTTATAGGTATCAAGGCATAGAGAGGATAAGTCAAAATAGAAATTAATGTTTGCTCTCACCACAAAGTAAAGAATAATTTTTATTAAAAATTAAACAGCAAATCCCTTCTCTGTCCTTTTGATATTACAAAGGGGGTACAACACGGTGGAAGAGCTTAACTGCAAATCCAGAGGACCCAGTTTCAAATTCTAGGGCCATCTTTTAATAGCTGTGGTTCTGTGTGCAGTAGCTCAGTTTGTGGAGCACTAAAGATTCTCGTAATCCAATCTTGGAGATGGCAATATACCAGCTTTGGGGGCTGTAGCAGAGGTGACAAATTATGTAACAGGGAGATGGATAATGTGTGTGGTGTTTTAATGACGTGTCTATTTATAGACGATACATCTCATATGTGATATCTGTTTATAAGATCAAGCTGGTCTATTAGGTTACAAAACAACAATCATTTGCCTTTCAGTTGCTTAATGATGTGACATCTGAATGAAATACATAATTAATGTATGCAGAAGGTACAAACAATCGAATGCTTATTGTACTCAGGGACACAATAATTTCAAATGACTTGGATGGAAGCGCATTGTACTAGCCTGACATCTGCTGGCAAGGGACTGTTGCTACATCCAATGTGCCTTGAAATCTTTCTGCATTTTACATACTCTCACAGCCAGACATATCCGTCCTATATCATACGAAACCTCATCTTTCCTTTAACTTGTAATGCTTGAATTAAACAAATTGAACTTATTTGATTTGGGAATCTGTCCAATGGTCATTATAATATATTCCTTGAAGAATATAACTATAATGCCTAAACACTAATGTATAGTTAAACCATATTTCTTAACATTATCATGCAGATGTCAGTAGGCCTACCTGTATCTACAGTGCTGTGAACGGGTTTCATTTCCCTACCCCATCTCTTAGCTGTACACCAAAACAAATGACGGCACTGCAGATATGCTAAATAATAAATCCCAGATTGAGGCTTTATTACAAAAATGCAAAGACTGCAGTAAAATAATGAAAATAAATGAACAACGGTAGCCTTTATTTGATTTATTTACAAAGAATACAAAACTTCCCTGTCCCGGAAACAATTTTGATGAGGGAACTCATCAACATGTTACAGCTCATTCACAACGATCCTCCTATCCTCCAAGTCTGGAACTGAGGGAGGCGCACAGACATCTTGGACATGTGTCTTCATCAAGCAGTCTTCATCAAGCAGTCTTCATCATCACTTATGGCGAGGCTGTCTTCCAGACGCAGCAGCCTCTTTGCGGCCTTGTTTCAACCCCTAAGAGAGAAAACAATAACATCAACAAACAGCTCTCCTCTAGCATGAAAGACCCTGTTTACACCAGGCATCCGAGTTAACATTCCATGTCCGATCACGCTACACTTCCACAGTGATAATGCATGAGAATTCAGGAGAGAATGATGTACCAGGTAGTAGCCGGTGTGGTAGCCACTCATGTACCAGGAGAGCAGCATACTGCCCAGAGCCTCATCATCCTCCGGGGAGTCTGGGCTCATAGGGGGAGGGGGCGGGATCATCTACCAGGTAGAAAACAGGTGCGATCAGAACGGTGAAACGTTACCAAGAGAAATGTAATAGAACTGTGAAGGGTGAGAGAATCGTTTAATTCCTATGGCATTCATAAGAGCCTTGCTGTCATGGCACACAGACACAGACTGGCTGTAGTTTGAGTGTGAAGATGACTGCAGTCTTACCGGTGGCCCACAGGGCATCATGGGAGGCCAGCCAGGAGGGGCGGGGCCAGAACCCCCAGGTCGTCTGGTGGCTCCCTGCAGACAGAACAGACAACAGCACAGGGTTAAAACACTGGCTAGAAAAGGTAAAGTTCCAGAAGAAACTTGTTGTGCTCGCTTCAGGGGTCTAGAACTTTCACTATATGGGTGTTTATAGCAGAGTCCTGCATGTTCCTAAGAATAAGGAGTGATCAGTGGGAGTTTGAGCCAGGGTCTCCTTACCACTCTGAAGCCAGGCATAGGAGGGGGGCCGGGGGGAAACCCAGGGAAGCCAGGGCCCCACATGGGAGGTCCTTTGGGGGGTTTGGGCTTGGGTTTGGTGCGTGGCTGGTGACTGTGAGGGAGTGGGTGTGGGGTTGACGACCTATCACTCTCCTCTGTTGATGACTCCGCTCCTTTTGACTGTATACACAACACAACAAAGGCCAACAGAGTCAAGTTCATGCATCATGTATCCCTGCTCAGATGCGATTCTGCAGTGCTCACACTAGCCCACTGACTGAATAGGACTGTCCACCAGTGGAGGCTGGTGGATGGAGAAATGGAGAGGACGGGGCTCAATGTAATGGATGGAACAGAATGACGAATGGCATCAAAACAAATGGCATGTGTTTGATGTCGTCATTCCTCATTCTGTTCTATCCATTACAATGAGCCCCGTCCTTCTCCTTCCACCAGCCTCCACTACCGTCCACACCAATAACCAAAACGATTCTGAACTTCATATTGTCTTCAGAAAGATTCTGAACACACCTTGTTGGGAGATTCCTCCTCGACCTCGGAACTCTCACACAGAAGGTCCCGGAGGTTCTGCTCCTCCTCGTTCCCGTAGTCTGTGAACACAACGACGCAGGTGGCCCTCTTCTCATCTATGGAGGCGATCGTTGCAGTGTAAAGGTTGCCGTCCTCAGACCAGTAGGCAAAACACGGGTCCCCAACTTGCCACTGCAACAACGCAACGACACAATGATTGTACATTCATGAGGCTGGATCCATGCACTGAACAGCAACATATTGTTCCTAATAAAGTGTTTGGTGAGTGTATACTGAAACATGTATGCACTCACTGCAATGTAAGTCGCTTTGGATAAAAGCATCAGCTAAATGGCATATATATTATGTTGGGACTGGACCCCTCTACCCACCTCTTTGTCTGGTGAGGCATTACTTCTCTTCCTGCTGCGATTCTTTTTGTTGTTTTTTCGTTTCTTTCCGGGGTCTTCTTTCACAGGGGTGTGTGTGTCATCTTCACCCTTCAGAGCAGTCTGCCAGTCAGGGCGGAGAAAGGTGGCAATGTGAGCACAAGGTGAAATGGACAACTTGAAAAATCATGGCGGGGAGTTTTTGAGTAGCTGTAGCTAGTAGTGACATGTGCAATAGCCTACACAATGTGAGGGCAACATTATTCTCACCTTAAATGATGCAACTGCTTTGTCGTAAGCCTTTATCAGTGCAGTGTCATCCCATATGTCAGAGTCTTCACTCTGAAAGATGTAGAAAAAAAGAGTTAAAGCATCAATTGTCTTAAACTAATTAATCTAAGAAATCATTACATCCTCTAGATCTAAATCTTGTAGATATGTTACAAGATTGGACAGCCATGAATACACTGCAATATTAGAGGAGTATGTCACAGATACAGTCAAAAGTTTGGACACACTGCCAAGAGTGTGCAAAGCTGTCATCAAAGCAAAAGGTGGCTACTTTGAAGAATCTAAAATATAAAACATATTCTGGTTTGTTTAACACGTTTTTGTTTACTACATAATTCCATATGTGTTGTTTCATAGTTTTGATGACTACAATATTAATCTACAATGTAGAAAATAATTTAAAAAATAAAGAAAAACCATTGAATGAGAAGGTGTGTCCAAACTTTTGACTGGTACTGTACATTCCATCATGATACTGACAGCTAGGGAGACCATCATCATCGACATAAAGCCCATCCAGCTAGTTAAGTGATGACACATGGCCATCTGATCTAATTAGCTGTCATGGTAGCTATATCTGTTATTTGGTGTTTTGTGACGTTTGTAGCAAGCTATCAAGTAGGTAATGAACTAACTGCATATAAGCACAGATGGAAAGCTGTATGTCACGGACATGAGAAGAACCCTGGTACGAATTTCTGGCTGGCTAGCTAATAATGTAGCTACCTAGACACAATGTCCAGCAGTTTGTCATGCAACAACAACTAGCTAGCCACTACATAGACCTCTCAGCTATGTACACACTGTAACTAAATTAATGATAACTTACATGTCCAGCACCACGAGAAAAAAGCACATCTTTGCATCCATTCGCCATGAATACAGAGATCTTGCTGCTGTCGCAGCTGGATCGCAAAGGCTTTCTTTTTCACTAAGCAATGTGCGCCGCTTCCGTTCTTAATGTTGATGACGTTAAAAAGCTGCGACAAACCTTCATCCGTCTTGCTGCTTGGCAACCGCTTGGCAACGAAGCTTCCTTACGTGCCACGAATGATTTTGTACTTGTATTGATCATTTTACTAGCTACGCATATACGTTTACAGTTGTTTCGTCTTTGTTGGGTGATCTGCCGAGAATGATAGATCTTTCTCTCAGATCTTTGGGTGCTCAGGTTGTCTTGGCTGCATCTAGCGATGAGAATCATCCTCCAGAAAACATAATTGACGGGTGAGTCGTGAGTCGCGTATGCTGTTGTTGACATAGCTGGTTAGCTAGTTACAGAGAAGGATTTTTGCCAGCCCAATCTGCCACTGCCTGACCCCGCCAGTTTGTTTGGTGAACTGTGGGGTGGGCTTGGTGACACGCAAATCCATCGATTATTGAAGGATCTGACAGTCCACGAGGTCAACATGACGGGCATTAGAGGGCTAAATTACATTTAACAATAGCTGAACTGCTAGGCTACACCTACTTGTCAAAAGCCAGTTTATTCCCTAACTGTCTGAATACATTGGCATTGTTTCTTCACTCTTTTTTGCCGCTGTATCATGTTGTATGCAATGTTGTTGTGTGACCGGTTTATTCCAACCCTGTCTCAGGAACACTGAGACGTTTTGGATGTCCACTGGAATGTTTCCCCAAGAGTTCATCATCCGCTTCGCTCAATCTATGAAAGTAGCCCTTGTGACAATGCACTGTTCTAATGGTGTGTATGACTTTAACTGTGTGTTTTATATAGTAAGACTTGATAGCACAATGTCCCTCAATAAGTACAGTTTTGGTTGATGCTGAACTACTGAATTGTGAACATGTAACATTTGATGATCAACAGCTTGATATTTACATGTCACTTTGACTTTGTCTCTCAGTTAAGAGTTTGAAAATTGAGAAGAGCACCTCAGATGAAGCAACTGACTTTGAGTCAATTGCAGAAAAAGGTTGGTTCCCCCCCACGCAATAATTGTAGGCTGTATGGATCCACTATAAATTCACTTTTTTATCGTACATCGTTAATGTTGTCTTCCTTTCAATGGTGTTGTTAATCTGTATTCATCCTGTTTCAGAATTTGAACATACAGAAGGGAGTCTTCAAACTAATGATATTCCAGTGAGTTGACTTCCTCCATATTTCCGATATGTATTGCAGTGGAGACTGTTGGAGGTAGAAATCAGAGGACAGGCTCATTGTAATACATGGAATGGAATGGAATGAGGAATAGTATCCAACACCCACAATCCATTCCATGCATTACAATGAGCCTGTCCTCTGATTTCTACCTCCACCAGCCTCCACTGATGTTTTGTAGAACCTGTAAATTCTTGCCTACTCTGTTTTTCTCTCTACAGCTAAATGAAACCAGTGCAACACACCTGCGCTTCGTCATTACCTCAGGATATGATCATTTTGTCTCAGTCCACAAAGTCAGTGTGGAGGCATAACATACCTTTCCATATCAATGTGCAGGTACACTTTATAAGAAGCTTATGTCTCAATATCTAACCAAGTATATAATACGTTGTATAGTCTGTTTTACAATATGTTTTAGTAATGAACCATGATTTATAGTACCATTTGTTTATTTCTTACCTGTACACCAAATCTCTATGGAAAGAAAAACAGTTCAATAAATTGTGAATGAATGCAGTGTGTTGTGAAGAGTGACTTTAGGCACTTTACATTGAACCCCTAGCCACCAAACCCCTCACCCTAATCCTGTGTTGACCTAAGCAGAAGTAATATGGCAACTGCCACTATAAGATGCTTGGATGGTGAGATGGGACCTAGTACTATTTTACCTGTCTCATCTTCTCAGATCTACACAAATTGTCTTGGGTGAAAGGACAAGATGTTGTGTTAGTCACACATTTCACTGCTAGTGGTACATTTCTTCTAGCTTGTGCTTCACTCACATTATTTCAACTTCTTATTTGTCAAACTTCATTATTTACTTCCTTCATAGAAGCCCCCTTGTTGAATTAATTCAAGGCGTATGTTTGCTAAAGTGCATCTCCCATTTTCTTTTAATTTCGTCAAATTCACCCTGCCCACTGGCTATGTCCTGTCATTAAAAAGTTATAATTGTGTGGCTTTAATTGAATCATCCTTAATCATTTTTACTTGTTAATTTTCAGTCAGTAATGAGGTACTACAGGGCAAATGATAACGTGTCATCTTCAACAAATTAAAAAAAGATAAAACTCACATTTATTGACTGAGGGATTCAGGAGTAGAGCTAATTAACTCATTAAAACAGTCAGGCTAAAATTGGCATTCATGCTGCCCTCCATGAGTTGGATTTGACACCTTCCTTCATAGAAATTGGGACTTTAGATGTGCCGAGGGTGGGGGGAAGAAGGGGGGGCCACCAGATGGTTACCCAGCTAACCAGCAAAAGTCCCTCTAGGCTAAACAAAGGCACAAGGCAGGCAGCCCCCTCAGAGGGTCTCTGCCTATTGGAGCCCGTCAGCAACAGGGCTGCGTGCCCGAACATGTGGGACTCCCACCCCAATTACAGTGTTTACTGTGGAGCTTTAGAGTCACAGATTCTGCAGATGGAAGGCTTCTAGGCTCTGGACAAGCTAATGAAAGTATAGATAAATTATCACCAGCGATTGTGATCTAGCCCTTATAGAGCCATTTGTGGAGCTGCAGGAATTTTACATACGTGTAATTATGTGTAATATAGATTAGATTATGTTTAATGCATGGAATTTAGCCTTCTTGGTCATTATATATCTGCAGAACAGCTTGTTTGTCTTTATGACCACAGTAAACCTTTTTTATGTTGCACATGGTGTGCCTCCCCCTGCTAATGTATGCTAACCCCTTTGTGCTTGAGTGTCGGCTGGTCATCAGAATCACAGCAGGGTAAGGCTATATTATCACACTATCTCCTGTGACTGCTTAGCTGCTGTCCAATTACTGCCACAAGCTGGGCTGCTTCTGTGTTGTCAGCAGAGTGAAAAGAGGACTGAAAAGATAACCGTGCTTCTCCCCTTTTTAACCTTTTCTTTACAGGCGGTTGTTATGTGGATCTACTCATTGCTTTTACAGTTGTCTCTGAACCATTCATAACCCAAGTATAACCTAATAATGTGATTTTTTGCATTTTCCCATTGTGCACAGGGAAGGACGCAGACCCGTCTGTGTATAGGCTAGTCTGAGAGCTTGCTTAAATCTAATTGAAATCCTTTCCAAAAATCCTCTCAAAATAATGTCATGATAACTGCCTATTAGTTTTTTTTATTTTTTATGATTTGATTTGTGTTCATAATCAAGTACTCTTACTACTTTTCCGGGATACATGATGATTTGGTGATTTGTAGAATTAGACTAGTGCATGCAGATTTCATTACCTTGTGCTTCTGTGGTATTTCGTTTGGTTTTCTAATTAAGCATTCATTGTGACTTGTCTGTATCTTACTCCTTCATTCAACTTCGTTGAGCTGCAGCGCGTCTGTAATTTCTTCACTGGTTTATATTCAAGCACACCAGATAGAGCCTGTAATGACTAAGCAATTAGATCTATTATATTATCAGCTACACTGTGTCAATGGGAGCCTTTCAATGCAGTTTGCATATCCCAACAATGGTGCTTAATTTGATTTGAGTCCTGATTTGCCCCAATCAGACAGGGCTCGGATGGAGCCGGATGGAGTAGGCGGAGGGAAATTCTAATACAAAAGGCTGGGTTTGGATAATAACAATGGGAAATAAATTTGATTACACTTAGTGAGGCAAGTAGCAAGAAAATGTGTACCTTCAAGAGTGAGGGAAGGAGAGATTTTTCTGAAGAAAAAACACAGTTTAAATTATACCTAATAATATGCACTTTATTTCTCATACTAAAAAACATTTAGCAGTGTCATGTGTACAAGTAAATATAATAAATATACCAAGTGATAGATGGCAGACTGCCACGTATTTGTTTTCAAGTGAACAGCTCCAAAACCTAAGTTTTACATCTTTGATGTACATATCCTATCTTTACCAGTGAGACATTCTTACTGTTGTGTGGGGTGCCCTTTGACAATCATGTTCCCCTTGCTGCACCCCTCTACAAAAGGAAGTGCATCGACATACATTCTTTATCACTCCAGTGTTATCTGTCTTTCCGGATCAGTTCATTACTGTATGCTGAACTTATGTGTCCTTTATTTGAATAAATATTATGAATACATACAATATACACATCCAGTGGTTTCGGCACATCATGTGTGGTAGTTGTGGAGACTTGTAACATCCTACGTAGTACTTGACACATGCAGTAACAATGCCTCACGTTCACTACTGAGAGACGACTGTAAGAGGAAGGTGTTTGATAGTGCAGTCTATTACAGTAAAAATACGGGTAACAAACCTTAAAGCCTGCTTAACAGTATATGATTATGGGATTGACATAGTGATTTTTTTATAAGAAATAGTCAGATGTCATGCGGGCAGTAGGTAAGCCAAAACTTGATTATCATAATATTCTGCATGAGTCTCGGCGGTGGTAGGTCATCTTTCGTCTGGTCGATTCTGACGCGTGTTTGAAATGATGTGTTTCTTATAACAAATGACACGTGTTTCGAATGGCGTGTTTGTTATATCAAATGAGTTACCCTGTCATCATCATTCTTACTCCGTGGGGTTGGTTTCCCAGACACAGGTCAAGCAACACTTATGATGGAGATTCTCCATTGAACATGATCTTTTAGTCCAGGACTAAGCTTATAAATCTGGATCTGGGAGACAATAACCCTGCGTGTGGGTTTCCCCCTCAAATCTCTGTGGCAATAATGTCCTCATAGTGCTGTAACCCTGAGCTATGGATGTCCACCACATCGAGGTCTGGCCTGCTCTCCAGCTCGGCTGTGAGCTCCTGTAGGATCCGCTCCAGGTCCTGGTTCTTCTTGTGCATATGCAGGTAGTTCACCTGAAGTTGCTTCTGGTACTTGATGACCCGCTCCTTCTCCTTGTTCCACGTCTGTCTTTCATGCTCAAAGCTGTTAGCCAGCCTCTCCTGAGCCTCCCTCTCCTCCCTGAGCTCCCTCTTCAGTCTCTCCACCTCTCTCTGGAGAGAATTTGGGGACATGTTCCCCCTGCTCCCTCCACCCTGACCTGGGGCTGGGGCCCCCACAATCTGGCCTAGCCTCTCCAGGGCCTGGGCCTGAGCCAGGGCCTCGAGTTTGAGGTTCTGCTGCTGCCTCTGTTCTTTGGCCAGAGCTAGATCCTGCTTCATCCCCATGATGTCTGTCTCCAGCCTTCCCACCTTCTCCCTAAGCAGGTCAGCTTCGTTCTTCTTGCGCTGCAGCTCGTTTTGACACACCTGGGGGTGGAATGGAGTAATTTGTCATTATGAAACAGACTTTTGGTATTGAATATAGACACCAAGTAGATACTGACACTTTATCTTGTCTAAAACAATGCCTGTAGATTTGGATGTTTCTTTTTCCAAATTACAGTTAACAAAAGGACATCTAGTAATTCAAAATGGCTTTGCTACTGTATGTGTGTTTTTGAATGTGGTTAAATAAAGACAACTAAACAGTTCTCCAGTACCTCGACCTCCACAGTGCGCAAGTGGATATTGTCCCTGTGGTCCTTGTTCTGCTTTTCCAGTGTCTCCATCTTGCCCCTGGTCTCATTCAGCGAGGCCTTGAGGCTGACAATCTCATTCAGCTTGTGAGTGACATCAGCCTGGGAGTCCCTGAGCTGCTGCTTCAGCAGGGAGATCTCCCCTGTCTTCTGACACACCTACATATCAGTGGAGAGGAGAGAAATGTTGTTGTTTTTGTTGTTGTAGTGGGAAGGGAAATAATGGCTGTTTTTGTCCTTTTGGAATTTATTAGAGTTCAAATGCAGGGGTTGTATTGAAGAATATCTTTGACCAGACAAAAAGAAAAGAAAAAACACCTATACAATCTTTGAACTGTGATGATGATGATAAGGATGATGGTGTACACGTGTGTGTGTGTGTGTGGAGGGTTGATATCAAACACATCCTATCCACACTCACCTCCCACTGGGTCTCCTCTAAGGTAGGAGCTAGCTGAGTGTGCTCCGTCTCGTACGACCTCAGTTTGACCTCTATACGGTCCTTCTCCTGGGCCACCTGGGCGAGCTCGTCCTGGAGCCTCAGTTTGTCCTGCTGCAGCTGGCTGACCTGCAGCTCCAGGGCCTGCTGGGTCCTGACAGCCCTCTGAGACACCTGGCGGAGCTTGGTGGAGCAGCGCTGCTTCAGACCCTCCATCTCCTCCACGCAGTACCTCTGCTTGTCCTCAAACAGGTGACACGTGTCTGCCTCCTTCTCCTCAAAGCTCACCTGTAGTTGGTTCATTGACTGTTAGTGTTTGTGATTGTGTTGATTGTTTTATTGTTAAAATCTCTAAAATTGTTGATCACAAAAACATCTTCTGTGGTGAGTGTTCTCTGTTTTTTTTGTTGTTGTTTGTGTGTATTGTTTTTTTTGTAAAATAAAATCAACAAAGAAAATGAAAAAGCTCACCTGCAGTTCCTGTAGCTCCGACTCTCTCTCCAGCAGCTGCTGTTCCAGACGCTCGATCAGCGAGTCGTCTGGAGTAATAGGCGACCGACTACCTCCTCCCGTCTCCTCCAACAGCGGGCTGGGCTGCTGAGGGGAGGCGAGGGACACGGCGTCCCTGTTAACCTTCCCTACCCCTCCATTGTTCAGATTAGCAACCCTGGCGCTAGCGCTAAGACCATTCCCATTCCAGGTAGCCAAGGTGGGCAGCAGGACATGCGGGGTCATAGAATGGGCCGAGGTGGAGCTGCCTACGTTCTGGGTCAGGGGGCCAGTTGAAGCGCTGAGGCTGTCACTGGTGCTGTGGGTGGGCAGGCTGGACATGGAGTTGCGGCCGGAGTCGGAGAGGGTCCCTGAGAAGGCGTCGTGTTTGTGTCCCTGGGGGTCCCTGTGGGTCCTCTCTGGGGGGCTGAGGATGTGGTGGAGGCTGTCATGAGTGTCCGTGGAAGACGTGCTCCTGGGGATGACCGGCTTGAAGGCTGTGGGGCGGATCAGAGCCTTCTCTGTACTCTGGAGGGGATACATAGAATGAATACAGTTAGAAAAAAAAAACGTAACTGTTTTAACTTGATTTATATCATGTGGTTTACTGTGTGTTTTATTTGATCACTCTATGTCTCATGTTATTTATTATACTGCATGTACTTTATTGTACTGTCTGCATTTTCACTCGCCTGCACAAGTGCTCCTTGTGGGGTAAGTAAGTGGGATAGATAAGTGTTTTTAATTGATTCAAAGCGAAGGTCACCGATTTCTCCTTTTGATCTATTGTTTTCTAAATAGGAGAAAAGCAACACATGCGGCCAATCAATATTTACGATTTTCCATCAGTTAGTGGTAAGGAGAACAGGAAAAGGGTAGGATAATCAGGCCATCTAGGATTGGTGATGTGTACTTCTGTTCATGCCAGTATAAAGGAGCAGTGTAGCAGATGCAGGCAGAAACTGTCATACTGTAGAAAGAAAAAAAACCCTCCAACATGAAGTTATTCCTCATGTCCCATCTGTGCTATTTGGGAATGTCACTTTACATTTACATTTTACATTTTTGACATTTAGCAGATGCCAAAGCGACTTACAACAAATACATTTGTCTAAGTAAGTGAATCATCTATACATCAGTCATCATAAGAAAAACAAATCTATGCTAAGACCAGGGGCCATTGGCAGTCACAATGCTAGAAGAAACTGTACAGGGGGGTAGTGGCGATGAAGAGGTCTTTAGGAGGGACAGTCAAGATGTAGCCTGAAGAGATGGGTCTTCAGTCTACGGCGGAAGATACGTAGTGACTGCAGTCCTGACAGCAGTTGGAAGCTCGTTCCACCAGTGGGGTGCCAGGACAATGAAAAGCTGTGACCGAGTAGCATGACTGCTGCATCCATGTAGAGGTGGCGGTGCCAGGGGCTGACCATTGCTTGCAAGTAGGGAGGAGCTGTTCCTTTTGCCGCCCTGTTGACGAGCACCAGGATCTTGAATTTTATGCAAGCTGCTAACGGGAGCCAGTGAAGGGTCCGAAGGAGGGGGGTGACATGAGTGAATTTGGGGAGATTGAACACCAGACGGGTGGCAGCATTCTAGATGAGCTGCAGAAGTCTGATGACAGAGGCCCGGCCAAGAGTGCGTTGCAGTAGTCAAGATAGGAGATCACACGTGTCTGGACCAAGAGTTGTGCTGCTTCTCTTGTGAGGCATGGACGTATCCTTCTGATGTTGTAGAGGAAGAATCTACAGGAGCGTGCTGTTGCTGTGATGTTTGCCACACAGGATAAGTGGTTGTCAAGGATCACCCCAAGATTCTTGGCTGTCTGGGAGGAGAAGTCTTAGAGAGGGCAGGCTTTCCCAGGGAGGAAGAGCAGCTCAGTCTTGTTAAGGTTGAGCTTGAGGTGGTGGGCTGACATCCAAGCCGAAATGTCTGTAAGACACGCAGAGACAGAGAAGAGAAAGAGAGAAAGAGTTGAGTGTCATCTGCGTAGCAGTGGTAGGAGAAACCATGTGAGGAAATTACAGAGCCAAGAGATTTGGTATAGAGGGAGAACAGTAAGGGCCCTAGGACAGAGCCCTGGGGGACCCCAGTGGTAAGGGCTCGTGGAGAGGACAGCGATCCTCTCCAGGTCACCTGGTAAGAGCGATCGGCCAGGTAGGATGCAAACCAGGAGAGTGCAGAGCCAGAGGTGCCCAGTTCTGAGAGGGTGGAGAGAAGGATCAGGTGGTTTACTGTGTCGAATGCAGCAGACAGGTCCAGAGGAATGAGAACAGAGGAGAGGGAGGAAGCTCAAGCAGAGTGGAGGGCCTCCGTGACAGCAAGGAGAGCAGTCTCAGTCGAGTGCCCAGCCTTGAAGCTGGATTGGTGAGGGTCAAGGAGGTTGTTCTGAAGAAGATTGTGAGACAGTTGGTTAGAGACAGCATGTTCAAGGGTTTTAGATAAGAAGGAGAGAAGGGATACCAGTCTGTAGTTATCGACAGCAGACGGGTCAATAGTTGGTTTCTTGAGAAGAGGTTTGACTCTGCCTGTCTTAAAGGCAGCTGGGACAGATCCTGTGGATAGAGAGAAATTGATTATGGTGGTAAGGAATGAAAGTATTTGGAAATGGATTGGAGAAAGGGGGAGGGATAGGGTCAAGGGGGCAGGTAGTTGCCCACTTGGATGTGACCAGTTTTAGAATATCATCAGGGGAGAGGGGGAAAGAGCTGATAAACCAAAGACCGAGTGTAGCGCAGTGGGTTTGGGAGGAGTGGTAGCAGTGTTGGCGGGAGATAGATAGAAAGAGCTGCTAATGTCATCACCTTCTTTTCAAAGTAGGTGACAAAGTCGTCTGCAGACAGGGAGGAGGGGGAGGAGGTGGGTTGAGGAGTGAGGAAAATGTGGAGAACAGTTTCCTTGGGTCAGGGGCAGAGGATTGCATTTTGAAGAAGCTTTAGCAGCTGATGCAGAGGAGGTGTAGTTGAGGAGAAGAGAGAGATAAGGTTTTAGGTCATCAGGGAGCCTGGATTTTCTCCATTTCCTCTCAGCTGCCCGGAGCCCTATTCTACAAGCTTGCAGGGTTTCAGACAGCCAAGGAGCGGGTGGAGCCTTGAGGTCAGTCGACAGAAAGAGTCGAAGGATGAGGAAAGAGTGGACAGGAGGGTGGAGGAGGCTGCATCAGTGGATAGAAGGGAGAAGGATTCAACAGAGGGTAGGGAAGATAAGACAGAGGAAGAGAGAGCGGTGAGGGAGAGGGTCCGCAGTTTGCAACAAGAGGATACAGTGTGAGTAGAGTCTGACTGGGTGGGGGTGGACTTGAGGGGAAGGGAGAAGGGTACAAAATGATGATCAGAAACTGGAAGAGCGGTAACAGTAAGGTTGGAGGTATGGAAGGACCTGGTGAAGACAAGGTCAAGCTGATTGCCCGCCTTATGAGTCGGAGGAGAGTGGGACAGGGTAAGGTCGAACTCTTACACTTGCTATACCTAACCACCAGCCCCCCACCCTATCCCCCCACCACCTGCCCCCATGCCCCCCTGCCCCACTGTGCTGTCTGAGGAAAGATGAATAGCCCTACTCTATGATATTAATAATGTTAGGCGCTGCTGAAGTGTGAAGTGGTAAGCTTGTGGACTCAGCATTCCTGCTCAGTGACTTCATACCTGGGAAGCGGGATGCCTTTTTTCTCTCTGGGGCATAAAGGCCTATTGAGCGTGAAGGCTTAGCATAAGCATATCCCTGGCACAAGGTGACGTCTCTAAAGATCAAGGCATTCTTAAGTCATCAATCTTATATAAAGGATGATTAAAAAGACTGGACAACACACAGCCCTTGAGTTTCAAGAGAGCTTATGAAGGGTAATGGGCTGCTACCTGTTGTGCTCGTCTGAGCTTGAACTTGAACGTGCGTGTGTGAAGTTGTCTTACCAGCTATTCATTATTCAGTACAGTGTTGACTGAAGAAGGGTTCAGTAATAACACTCCATCTTTGAAAGGCGTGTCAAAACACTATGCTCCAATTGTGACAGATTGACATTCTAATGTTATAGTGATTGTAGGCTAGAGCAATAACGATGGAAACACCCACAGAAAATACAAAAACATTACAGAAAAAAAACTGTTTTTGCTTCCTGTTAATGCATGTGCATTATGTGCATGGCATAAAAACAATAAAACAAAAATCCCAAAACAAGAAAGCTGCTATAAGAGCAACCTCAGTATAAGAGACAGTTCATCCTCACCCTCTCCAGTTTCCCAGACATGGGCAGCAGTTTAGGTGGCAGTCTACTGTCAGGCTCCATAATGTCACGTCCCTCTCCTGCATGGTCCTCTGCCGGGCCCCCTCTGTGGTGGTGGTGGGCCTGGGAGGTCCGAGGCTTGTGGCTCACCTTGATGTAGAAGAAGTCCTCGCTCCTGCCCGACTGGGACAACAGGGCTTTCGGGGTGTGGCTGGTGTGGCTGGATTGGCTGGAGGACCCCTGAGTGAAGCCGTACTTCAGTAGGCCGTCCAGGCTACGGCCTGTCTTCCTGTGGTGGGACGATGAAGCCTTCTTCAACTTGTACTCTGTGGCCTGACAGTGCTTGCTGTGGAGACTGTGACCCGATATCAAGCTGCTGACGCTTCCCATGATCCTTTGGACCGAGGTGAGGGCGAAGCTGAAGCTATCCTGGTAGGTTTAGAGGGGGCTGGTGAAGAGGCAGTGTGAGAGGTAGCTGGACTCATGACCCCAGGGGCGTGTCAATGTCTCCATCTGCAGGGGAAGAGAAGGACATTGAATTAAGAAATGTTGATATGAATGTGTTCTGAAAAATATGGTTCAATCAAATAGAGTTCAATCATCCAAATATGACACAACATGCTTTTTAATGTTTCTGTTTAATTGTAGCAAATGTACGCAAGAGAATAGACAAATGTGGTGACTTTTTTGAGTTTATAGTAACAGTTTGTATGCCCTGTGTTGCTTTTTGCATCATGACCCAGTTGTGTTTCTAGTCCAAACTCCTCTTGCTAGTAAAATGGTTCTTTGAAGCAGGTGCATTCTTAAAACACACAAACCAAAACAATCTGGCTTTTTGCCCAGCTTTCTTTGCTCTGTAGATCTAGATTTATGACTTTGTAGTGTAGTATGACAAAGAGCTCTTTGGCTCTCCTTCTCGACAAACAGCTAATTACGTTACACGTACTCAACACTTGGCATACAACTCCACAACCACAATTACACCCTTGACGTGTTTCTCTCTTTGGCCTGTCATTTTGACAGCTGACTTACAAAGCAATCTGTGTGCTCTGAAACACACCAACAATGGCTAATCACAATGACGCATCGATTTTTGGGGGAATAGATAAAACATCAAGCCAACATCAATTTTTCGAGTTCGCCAGTAACAATTTCCCGAGCTATTATAGCCTACAAAGGCTATTATTTTGAGTGTTGCCCATCAACCATAGATGCACCCCTAGTCCACCATCCCTCCCTGGGATGATACTAGTCCCAGATGTTACTAGCTATGATCTCTAACCCACAAGGGAGCACCAGACACAGTGCCTTCTCACTAGTGATTAAGTAGCCGAGCAGGGGGTCTCCAGAGTGAATGACACGGCCTCTGGGCTGCCCAACCACCTGGTCCCCCCCGATCCTTTAACCGTTTTATAATGTCCTACAAGAACAAAAGCATGCCCGCCATAACAGCCACGTTTGAGGGTTACGTGGCTGCAGGCTAACGCGTGGCTAATCTCTCTTTTGCACGGTGTGGCTGGAAGAGACACATAGCTGTCACTGTTATTGTTCTAGCTGATTTGAGCGCGGTGCAGGAGCAGTTGGTTCAAATGAAAGAGGAATGTTAGACGGGCTTTGTTGATACCTCAGAACGAGATAGGATAGGAATGAGAACAGGCACGACATAAACATGCACGCGCTCTACTGCCTATCATGACTTTGCAGTGAGAATAAGAACAATTATGTATCTATCTTTATCTAAATGGACTCGAGGACTAGAACCATCAGAGACAGTATACAAACATTAGACAACCACCTGGCCACGTTCCAATGCACCCGGTCAGACAAAAACAAATCTTTTGTTTCATTCAGGATGAGATACATTCTAATCTACATGATTGCGATGTTTGTCACATGGTTACACACAATGCTCAGATTAACAGCTGATATAAGTATTGCTTTGATATGCCCCTTGTAAATACAAAAACAATGCTACATGCCAAATGTAAACAATCTTTTGATTGACTGCTCCCCTCTCTTCCTGTCTGTCTCTCTGTCTTGTACGGTTACATCTCTTTGTAGATACAGTCTCAGTCACTCTCAAATGCTAGAATCCAACACTGACACAAGGCTACAGAATCAATCATGGAGATTTGACTTACTGCTATGGCAAGACATCCATCTAGGAGGCTACTGCAGAGCAATAACCCTCCTCTAGCTCTTGTCCTGGAAATACCGCGCAGACGTGTGTGTGTCTGAGTCTGTGTGTGTGTGAGTGTGTGTGTGTGTGTGTGCGTGTATGTCCCTGTATGAATCAGCAGCTAGTGAGCACATCACACTATAACACCAGCCAAGACTAGGGGACCATTCTGAGGGGGTGGGTCTCTGCTCTATTCACAGAGGCGGTCCCAGCTTTGCATAACTGACATGTAAATTCTGAAGGGGGGGGGGGGGGTGACTGGGACGTCCCTAGCCCCCCAGGGGAGTGCCTGTACAACATGTGCTGCCTTACTCCGGCGTGTGCCGCTCAAGTGATTAACTCCTATCCTTCACAATGGATCTTTTACACCCCCCTCGTACACCCCCCCGACACACACACCCTCTCCATCTCTCAATGCCGCCCCCCGTTTCTCCATCGACTAACTGTGTAATAACCCCTCTCCCTCCCTCTCTCTCTCCCTCCCTCCTTCCTGCCCTGCACCCACTCTGAACAAACACCTCTCGGCCGCGAGAAAAAGGGCCCTCTCCCTCTCTTTCTCTCACTCTCTCTTTGTCTGCCTGAAGTGTGCCGCTCTTTGTGTGAATTATTTGTGTAGTTAATTTATTCCTCCTGAACAGCAAACACCATATTTGAGTGTGAAATAAATGGCTACACTTTAGCATGAGGGTCTGGGGCTGTGTTAAAGATTTACTACCGAGGGTTTGGAGAGGTTCAGAGTTGCTCTCAGTGCCTGCTTCTGTAGCAGCTTCCGATAGGCAGCATCTGACTGCACCCCCAGGACTATGGCTATTAGCTACTGTAGACAAAAAGCTTTTAGATCATCAGCTCAGACAAGAAAGCATATGAACTACTTAGTTTGAAGCTGAAAAGATATGAGCCTGAAGCTCTTCTATTTTTAAAGTCAGTGGTTGTAGACAAGCAGTTTAGATTTTGAATTTAAGCATACAATGATAATCCAATTTATTAGTTAAACTTCTGTTCCCTGTTGGACCTTGATCAATCTTGCACACAATCCACAGATGGTCCACTATTGATTTGAGGATATCAATTACAAGTGCCTGGTAGGGAAATCAATCTGTTGAAAGTCAACTCAGAATGAACAAAAGGCTACAGCAGCACTTGCAGAAGGGCCAATATGTTCTAGAATGTATTCTGCATTATTAAATATGTCCTAGAATGTATAGCGCATTATTACATGCAGTACAGACTTTACACTGAATGTCATTTCTTAGATAATGGTAGATAATATAATGTGAAGTACCTCCAATAAGTCCATATCGAATCAGCGAAAGATATCTATTTCAACAAGATTACTCACATCATATAGTCTCTCTGAAGCTACAGTGTTATCGTTCCCCGCCCCTACCCCCTAACCCCCACCGCCCTCTGAGCGACGGGTTCTCCTTACAATTGGAAATTAAATCAAGTTCATTCCTCCCATTTATTGGCCTATTATATGAGCAAGGTAGTGAATTGAATCATTTTCTTTTATCACTTCATCCAATTTTGATATGCAATGAAAACCAACCGACCCTCAGGCCTTCCAGCATGATTTAAGACCGCCAGTGACAGGAGATGTTTGGGTTTTGGGGCCACTAGGATGGGAGTCTGGGTGGATACTTGGAGGGGGGGTGGGGTGGGATGGGATGGGATGGGGTGGGGTGGGGTGGGGTGGGGTGGGGGGGCGGGTTTGGGGGAGGTTGAGATGACAATGAAAGTGGTGTGTGTGCATGTGTGTGTGTGTGTGTGTGTGTGTGTGTGTGTGTGTGTGTGTGTGTGTGTGTGTGTGTGTGTGTGTGTGTGTGTGTGTGAAAGGGGGGGAGGGGTTATTGCACGTGTCCCCAGAGCCCCGGCTGACCTGCCTGGCTGACACAAAGGCCCCCGCCACACAGCGGGCCAGACCAGCTGACACCCTAAGACACGCGACGTCACGCTGCCATAACCAATCCATTAGCACCGTGAGACGGCTGGCCGCACCGTTACCATAAAAGACAGGATTTATACCTGCCTCCCAAATGTCTCTCAACGTCTCACAACGTCTCACAATGTCTCACAATGTCTCACAATGTCTCACAATGGCCAGAGTGGATCTACTTTACTATGCCTCTGTAGCCGTAATGCCAGATGGCTGAGATTTATTGTCTCCATACAGTATGGTAATGTTTCACAGATATGCTGTGTGTCTGTTCTTTGGGCCACAGTTTGTGTTTACTACCTCATGTACTGTAAAAGCCTTGCCGGACCCATTGTTCACGGTTTCACTTTGCGCTCAGTATTATTTAAGTTTTGTTGTTGTTGTTGCACAAGCAGAGATATCTAAATACTGTATAAGCTTCAACTGGTAGGATCCCTTCACCAAATGCTGCTGAACATGTATTTATTTTCAAGGTCCGTGATGTAACGTTTGAGATGGTGGGATTCTAAATGTGGTTCACGACGGGTGGCACAGAGTCGTGGGTGATGATGCACTCTCAGCCCCAGGCTCTCCCTGGCATGACACAGTCATCAGCCAGGCTTTTATCTGGAGAGAGGAGCAGGCTAATAGAGAAATGGCAGTACAGTACATGACAGCAAGAGCCTTTCGAGGCAGTGACAGAGTGAATTATTGAAGAGGAAGGCTCTCCCTCGCTCTTGTTCCCTGTCAGGGATCCCCTCCAGACAACCCTGGCCTCTGACTCTTATTCACAGTGTGGCTGTGTAGAGCCAATGAACAATACACCCCCTGTTTAGAGAGAGTGTGTGTGTGTGTGTGATGCATAGACAAGCACCTCTTTCCCTTCTAATTCCGCTGCCATTCTGACCAAGCTGGGTCTGACACACACACACACACATGCACACACACACACACACACACACAGCATACAATGGCAGCTAATTGGATAATCCACTTAGTGCATTAGTGAGGAGGCTGTGAGTGAATGACCCCTCAGAGCTGAAGAGAGAAGCCCACATACTCATTACTGCCTCTGAGTGAAAAGAGGGAGCAACAGGCACGTTTCTGTGTGTGTGTGTGTGTGTGTGTGTGTGTGTGTGTGTGTGTGTGTGTGAGTGTGCGTACATGCGGGCGTGTACAGTATGTGTGTGAGTTAATGAGTTGCTAATGATAAACTCAACCGGAGGAATTGCATTTCCTCTTGCACCGACATGGACTGCGCAATGAGGAATATGGGATTGCGTGGTGGGCTAATGGCTGCTCTGTGGGCTGCCCTCCTTGTCAATTATACTAAGTTAAGGAGCAGGTCACTCTTGGGTAGAATGGGGGCAAGGTTGAATTACATTTACATTTACATTCATGGCATTTAGCAGATGCCTTGATCCAAAGCGACTTCCAACAAATACATTTGAATGATTAAATGAGTTGTGGCGGTGATGTGAGCCCATTAGCTCAATGCCACCTCCTTCCATTGGGCTAAGAAGGCCTAGCCTGCGATAGGTACAGCTTCTAATGGAGGACCCTTGTTGAAATGAACGTGCTTTCAGATTCTATTCAACGCATCCAAATTAGACATTAGGTCGACAAACAATCGGCCGTTGGTCCCCAAAAAAGGGGGACGTCCTCCTATTCATTGCATATCTCATGGCCAGGCGGCTACGTCCATTGTGAAAGGCATTAGCATAAGCTTGGCAGCTGGGCTGTGTGCAGAGCGGGAATGTGTCTTTAATGGAGTCTAAATGGTAGCCTCTGCCACTATGATGAGGCCGCAGAACGTGGCTTGTGAATGTGTAGAGTGCCCGAGGTTAAACGTCCGATATGTGCTTTTATACTCCTTATTGAACCACGGCCACATTCTACATCGATTCATTCTCCTTCGATGACTGCACACTTAACGTTCCTAAGCATCGAAGTGCCTGGAATGTCTCCAAAAACTGTTTCAGAGAGTTTGTGTTTCATCCATTAGATACAACAGATCAGTAGCCTCTCTCCATAATCATGAAATATTTACTTCGAGGGCTTTTATCCCCCCCGAGTTGCGCAAAAAATGACAAAGTGAAAATGTATGGCTACAAACAGCAGTATTTTTAGACTGTTTGCAACATAGCCATTACCCTTGGCCAGTTTGAATCTAGTTTCCCCTTCACTTCTGTGAGCAACCTGTGTGTATGAAAGAACTACAAACTGCAAAAGGGATTATGCTGCACAACATGTATCAATTGGGTGGGTATGTGTGTGTGTGTGTGTGTGTGTGTGTGTGGGGGGGGGGGGGGGGGGTGTATGGATTCATGGCCAGCTTGTGTTAACAGTAGATAGCTTGTATTTTACATGGGAATGAAGCAGGATTTTTGTAAGGGCTATAAATCTTGATCTGGAGGAGTGGAGGCCTTGATAAACCTGTCAGGCCAGAGAAAAAACATACACCTCATCTGATCTGCCATTAATCATACACACGCACACACACGCGTACACGCACACGTACACGCACACGCACATGTGCGCGCACACACACACACACACACACACACACACACACACACACACACACACACACACACACACACACACACAGCCCCCACACTCTCCTAATCTGTGCTAGTCATTAGTCACAGAGATAGCTGTGTTATGAGGCATGCCCAGTGCTCAGTGTGAATACCTCTCTGTGTTCACCGGACCCATGCTGAATGTCAGCAGCCTGGTTTTGGTGCCCTCTCTGTTCCAGTGTTCAACCTCTGGGAGCCATGAGGGAAAGCAGACAATGAGCCCACTGCTGTTTCTCATCCTGACAACAGCTTTAGGTACAGCATGACTTTGGTAAAGCACCACAATGTTTATGTGACCCTTGTGTCTTTCAGTGACATTCATATCGTATTCATAAAATAAATAAACAGCTATAAATTAATCCAAACTCATTCAAGCATAGGAGCCATTAAGCCATGTTCACTGTAGCCGTTAATTATTAAACCAACATTCATGCACTCCTTAAGTATGGATTTTTTTACAGGCTATCAATTTGACTAATGCCACTAATGGGCGGTGAAAACACTGAATTATATCACCACATCATCATCATCATCATCATCAGCCACGCTGAGCTGAGCCCTGCAGAGAGAGACTCTGTATTTCAGGATATGGGACAGTTATTCCCAGAGCATCTTCTTTAGCAGGTCATGACAGTTTGAATGGTTTGAAGACAGCTCTGTTCTCTTCTGCTGTGGAGAAGCCTGTCAACAACAGTTTCTCTACGAAACACACACACACACGCACACACGCACACACACACACACACACACACAAAACAGAGCAAAACCATACACCTAATCTGGACCTGATATTAGTCCCACCCCCCCCCCCCCCAACAATAACCCTAACCCTAACCCCCACACACATACACCTACTCCTTGTGTGTTTCTGTTTCTCTTCTATAAAGCTGTGCCTTGTTGCAAGGCTGAGCATGCCTGTGCAGCTGTATCTATTTACCTTGCGTATTATCTTGTCACCATTGCCTTTATGAACCCCGGACACAAGTTTCAACACATACAGTACACAGGTGTCACAATGTTGACAGCACGTCAGGCCACACCAAACCGTCTCCATTGTTTGATGTTAACAGGGGGGGGGGTGTGATTCTGTGGGTGTGAGACTGGATTCTTTGAGCTAATGCATTTAATGGGCACACTCAGACGACTGCAAACAACCGTGTTTAACAGCAGTACCTCTAAATTGCTG
>NC_139661.1:17284449-17306949 GCF_951799395.1 Argentina silus
CAGGGGAGGCTGGTGGAGGCAGAAATTGGGGGTCCATTGTAACGCATGGAATGGAATGGACTGAGGAATGGTATCGTAAAACAAGTGCGTTGGATACCATTCCTCATGCCATTCCATGCATCACAATGAGCCCGTCCTCCGATTTCTACCTCCACCAGCCTCCACTGAGAGAGATGCTAGTGATGTGTTGCACAAACAAGCAGAACTGCCTTAATCAGTAATCACAGGACCCTGGTCCTGATTAACTCTTCCCTGTGTCTTCTGCCAAGGCTGCCGACTCCTCCGTGTAACAGCGTGCAGACCTGGGGCCAGATGAAGAGCTAGAGCAAGAGAATATTGACACAAGTTGTCTCCAGACAGATAAGTGAAAGAGAAAAAGAGAGAGAGAAGAGAGAGAGAGTAAGAAGTGATAAAAAGGCGGTGTAACCCGAGGTCTGGTCTGTGTGAAAGTAGGACTTAAGCCCGATTTTATTGATTCTCGGGGCTTTGTTGCTCTCGGCTCAGAGGACGCAGCTGGAGGATGATGTATGGCGCAGCTATTTTCTCTTGCTACCCGATGGGACCAGAGTCAGGTACTGAGGCTGGGGGGACCTTGTGCTGCTTCGTAGTGTTTCGACAGAACAGAGGGCATCCCGCCACCCCATCACCACAACCCCAGAGAGAGAGAGAGATGAGAGAGAGAGCAGGGGATGGCACTGTCGAGTTCTCCTGTTCCAGATTTACTTGTGAAAAGGGGCGAAGATGTCACCGGCAGACAGACAGTCAGACACTCGGGTTTTTAATTTGTGCTGGTTGTTGACCTAGATGTGAACAACAGCCCCTGGTGAAATTGACAAATCCCTGACGCGTGTTCGCTTCCAGACAAGGATGACAAGAAAAAAAAGGAGATATGTATTTTTTTTTTTCATTGCCCTGGATTGAGTCAAGTTGTGCTGGATGCCAAGCAAGTGAACGCATATACCACTGACACATCAAAGCTGTGTGACTGCCTCCCCTCTCTGTGCAAAGGCAATTTGCTCTCCTCTAGAAGTCTTCCACCAGCAGCATATAAATAAGGCTAGCACCAGCAGTTCTGAACGCACTGAGAGGAAGTGGCTGGGTCGGTGAGGGCAATGAAGTTGTCTCTACCCACTATTCAATGAACCGAGATGGGGTGATGAGTGTGTGTGTGTGTGTGTGTGTGTATGTGTGTGTGTATGTGTGTGTGTGTGTGTGTGCGTGCGTGTGCGTGTGCGTGTGTGTGTGCGTGTGTGTGTGTGTGTGTGTGCGTGTGTGTGTTCATGCGTGCACGTGTGTGTGTGTGTGTGTGTGTGTGTGTGTGTGTGTGTGTGTGTGTGTGTGTGTGTGTGTGCGTGTGTGTGTGTAGCCAGCCCTCTGAACTGCACTATGGGGGGGAATCTCCATGTAGACTACTGTCAGCCTGGTCATGTTATTCAAGCCAGTGTTTGTCTTTCTTCTCGACATCAAAACACAGCTATTGGGATGAGATGTTGATGACTGACAGGACAAGATAGCGAAATCTGCCCTGGGTTCAGAAACCTCTTTAATCTCCAATGAAGCCGTAAGCCGTGCGTTGATGAGGCTCTCATTTTTTTAGGAGAACCACATTGATAGTGACTAGCTTCACCTCATTCAACCCCAATAAGTCCTCTGTATTCATCTTGTGCACTGTCACTGGAGGAAGTGATTTACAGCACGCCTCGCTGGCTGCTCGAGGCTGCATTAGTTTGTTGTCAGAGCAGAGCTTCAGGCTACGTGGCTGCTACCGCTCTGGGAGCGAATCTGCCCCTAAGAAACTTCCTGTTTATCCTGACAAAATCCAATACCTGTAACCCATTAGGAGGGGAAAGACAAGACTGTCCCAGGACCAGCTTCTCGGTGCAGCTTCATCCTACTCCATCCGTAGGCCTGCTTGCACACAGGCAGGCATGGGTAATAGGAGGACAGCGCCCCCCACTGGTGATGACTGATTCTATGTCTTTGTTTAGCAGCCCGTACGAGTGCAACCAGAGATGAAGCCGTTGACAGGGGTATAGTGCCCTGAATACTCTCTTACTTTCACAATTAAAGCCATTCATCATTCCTGCGTAAGCTCCATTGTTAATAGTTAAACAGCTAATGACAGTTCATTGTGTGGAGGAGACTTAAGCAGCTGTTAATGGATATTGTACTGAGGGAAGCGGAGCTATAAATTGCATGAGTCCATGTTCATATAGCGTGAGGGGAATAAAGCCATCACGAAGGTATTGTTGCATATTCATTACACCTGCCTCTGAAGTCTAAGGATTGATTTATGTGAGCGGAGTCGAAGGAGCTCTTATGAGCCACTAGGGGGTACTATTGCTCTTTTTTCTTCAAGCACAAGATGTTTTTTTGCCACATTTTCATTCTCTTTCCCTGATGATATTTTCCACAAAATTACAATATATTATTTCTTATAAGAAGAGCAGACTATTTTCAATAGCTTTCCCTCCCTTTCCTCTCCTTGGTTAAATTTAGCGTCCGGGTACAGGGGGGCCAGTCTTTCCATTGTGTTTTCAGTGCAGTGGGTCTGTGTTAATTTCCTAGCTCAGTGGTGAGACATTCATTATCTGAGAATGGGCATGTACAATGGATAATTATCCAGGGAAGGATTTCAAACAGAGGAGAAAATACTGCTGTCAGCGGGGGGCAAAACACACAAAAACACAAAACAGCAGTTAGTCACTGCTATTACATGTTGTGTCTCCGCTCCAAAACAGGAGTTGTGATTTTAGTCCCCCCCCCCCCCCCCCCCTCGGCCCAGCCCTCCCACCCCCCATCCTGTCCGCCCCACAAACATTTTGAAATGAACTTTTATGGGTTTTTATTTCCGTCTTGAAAATCTCATTTAAAAAGGGGCTTGCTGGAGAGAACAGATAATAGAGGGTGTAATGAGGCTCACACCGGGCTGACTAGAAGGAGAGAAGAAAAGAGGAGAGGAGAATGTCTGAATCCAGTCAGACTCTGGCGTTGGGTAGTCACCAATGAATTCATGTCAGTAATTACTGCTTTGGTTTCAAAGCAGCTTATGGCAAAGCAGTCTCCATGTCTCTCCTTCATGAATATGGAGGTGTTTAGAACTCATCTCCAGCATCAAAGAATCACGCAGTCAAAGAGAGTTTTATCAGTGAAGGCGGGTGTGTGACCCAAGACGACAGTCAAAGGGAGAGTTGTACTGATGAGGGAGAGGGTACCTAACCCCGTGGTGATTAGGATTGCCATAACCTGTCAATCACTGCCTCACACATCCACAGCAGAGACGGCCACTTCAGTCTGTCGGTGACCCTCTGTGGGGCTCAGAAGCCTTATACCCCCCGCTGATCCCTCACTAAAAACACCCCACTGCTCCAACGCGGCCCGGGGGTCCGAACCGCTGACCTGACTGCACGGTTCTACAGGTCCAAGCCACGGATCTGAACGCATGATTCTGCCGGTCCAAGCCACGGACCTTACTGCATGGCTCTGCAGTGCATACATTTACTCTTTATCCTATTCCAGTCTAAGAATGAGCTCTTGGTTCTGTTCCGCTGCAGTACTGTTTCTATATAATTGGCCATACGGCCCAGCAAATGCAGGTGATTTAAAGATAAGTGGATCTGCATGGTGCCTGGTCCGAGCTAATGCCCACGGACCAGCGTCAGCACTCGGCCCACCCTCTGGTTGAACTCATTAGATCTAAGTGGGGAGGACTGTTCATCAGCCATGTAGAGTGCCTACGGAAAGTATTCAGACCCCTTCACTTTTTCCACATTTTGTTGTGTTATAGACTCAATTTAAAATGGATTAAATTAAAATAATTTGCCATCAATCCACACACACAATACCCCAGAATGACAAAGCGAAAACAGGTTTTCAGTAAATGAAATACAGAAATACCTCATGTACATAAGTATTCAGACCCTTTGCTATGACACTCTTAAAATTAGCTAAAATGCAAAAATGTCATCAACAAATCACTCAATAGAATAGTGGTAGCTGCATTAAGTTATGGGTATGTTTGTCACTGGCAGGGACTGGGAAGTTTGTCAGGATCAACAGAAAATTATGTAATTTGCTGAGTTGGCAGTGACATCCTAATCTACACAGCGTATAATTGATTCCTATGCAAATCAAAGACCCTATAAAAACAAAGATATTAATTCCAAAATTACATGAACTATTATCCTTGCATTAAGATGTGATTTGTTGATGACATTTTTGCGAGTGACAATTTTAAGAGTGTCAATACAAAGGGTCTGAATACTTATATACATGAGGTATTTCTGTATTTCAATTTTAATAAATGTACAGAAATTTCTAAAAACCTGTTTTCGCTTTGTCATTCTGGGGTATTGTGTGTGGATTGATGGCAAATTATTTTATTTTAATCCATTTTAAATTGAGTCTATAACACAACAAAATGTGGAAAAAGTGAAGGGGTCTGAATACTTTCTGAATGCAGTGTACCTCATCAATGTTGTCTAATGCCACGTCTCAGAGGAAATGATAGATAGCAGCTCAGATGAGCATCTATTTAGTCCATAAAAAATCAATCCTAACCATCAAGATGTTTTCTAAAGGCAATGGAGGCATTTAGATGAGTTGGAAAGGGATGTGGATGTTTTGAAATATGCTCCGGCCTGGAATGTCAACATAATTTATGACTGGCTCTTCAGTTCTTCAGAGCTGAGATGTCAATGCCTGTCAAAAATAGACACAAATATTTAAAAGCAGAATGAAAATGAAAAGAACTGTCAGAAAACAGTTACGGTCGGCAATTCAATAAGAACACATATCTTCTTCGGGCTTTGTTTTTGGACCATTACTGTCTCTGACAGTTTCCATCTTCCTCCACGAACTGCAAACATCAACAGCCATTATGTCTCTCGGTCTAACACACACTTGACCCTGTCAATCCACGTTCCCTCTCAGCCTCTCCAAGTGTACTTTCCACCCACCACCTCTATTTTAGCTCCATGGTCCCTATCTCATGGGTTATTGTCTCAAGCACCATCTTCACAGCGTGGAGCCATCATACGGGGCAGTGTGTAGGGGGAAACGATATTTTGACAAACATCAGTATTCATTATGATAAGTAATGCAGATTTGTGTGGTGTATTGTTGTATTGATCTACTTGGGCATGAACAGCCTTTCTGGAGTCCTTGTTTGGGTACATAACAATGTGGAATCATTGAGTTGAAATCATAAGGACTTAAGTTTTCATGGCACTGCAGTCTGCAGTACACGGATTTATGCAACTGATGGGAACACGGGTCTCCCGCGCGTCAAACCCAAGTATCTACCGTTGTCCCCAAAAGGAGAACCTTTTGCGTCATTTGTACTTACGAGTCTCCAGGCAAGGTTACTCATCATGAGACTGTGATTGTAATGCATAGAATGGAATGGAATGAGGAATGGTATCAAACCTGTGCATTCCTCATTCCATTCCATGCATCACAATGAGCTTGTCCTCCGATTTCTACCTTTCTCCACCAGCTTCCCCAGAGCTAAATTGAGTAGAGTAAGTGAACAGCACTTCTCATAAAATCTGCGGACACAGGGAGGTTATAGACCAAGTACAATCAGCCATGAGCTACAGCTAAAGAGAGACCAGAGATAATGAATAATGCATATGTATCCTCAGGATCCTGCTGCTAAATTACGTCCATACACGGCATGGGCGTACTGCACTAAACTGTATGTACAGGTATCAGTATTCAAAGAGAGAACAGAAATCACTGTTGGTAAAAAAAAACATCTTCAGGGTCCGTGTCCGTTTTTTCTACCAAACCACTGGCTGATGCTGAGTTGTAGGAGAGGAGGCGAAGGAGGAGGGGGAGGAGGAAGAGGAGGAGGAGGGAGGGAGGGAGGGAGGGAGGTTTAGCCTGGTATTTTGTTCCACAGCTGCTGGAGGCCTCTCCTCTGGGGTTGGAGATGTTTGTAGTGGAGCAGCGAATGTCCTGTCAATGCGCTGTCTTTGAATACAAACCTGGAGCTCACCTTTGGACGGGCCACTCCCCCACTCTGCTCTCCTCTGTGCTCTCTGGGCTCTGCCTCTGTATGCCTGAGTGCATACACATAGTACACAGCACCGCAACACGATGGGCTGAGGGGGAGAGCAAAGGCCCAGGGCAAGACCTAAAAATACAAGCTCCTCGCTCACAACAACATCACACAGAGGCTCTGCTCAAGGATGCTTCCTACATGTACTTGTACAGCTAGCCCAGCTCTGTCCCATCCTCACCTCCCAGGATGGGGCTTTTCAAGAATAGAATCCCATTTTTTGGTATATTGGCCTGATGTGGTACTAACAGTGTAGATTGTTTCTCAAATCAAGGCAGTTGTTAGGCTGGGATGATGGTTAAACGATAAGCCACTTTGCGTTATCAATATATCACCTCCTACTGTAATATTGATAAATGTAATTTTCATTATGGTAATGAGTCTTATCGATATTTATTGATATCTCAATATGTCATCTCAGCGCTGTATGGTCAGCCTCCCCTACAGTTATGAGTGATGTCTCTGGACACGTCATTTTTCAGACGTACAGTATATGTGTTTTTTTCCGCCGTTTTGGTTTTGCAGACCACTTCAATATAATATTTTCTCATAATTCATTAAGATTATTTGCAGCATTGGTTGGTTATGATCTGACTATTAACAGCAAGACATAAATAACATCCCCCCTGCCACTGCAGCAGCTTTGCTGGAGCAGCAAAATAGTACGTTTTACAGTAATTGATGAAGCACCAGTGTACAGTATTTCATATCCTGGGTAATTCTGTAATTGGTCCAGAGGTAGGCAGGTTAGTGCCTGCAGCATATTCAACACTCACTCATCAGTGAGCTTGCCTTAATTTGATTTAAAAAAAGAGATACAAAAAAAAACATACAATAAATCGTGCTGCTAAATCTGTTTTAAATATACAGTCCTAGATACTGTAACATTTAAAAAAATGTTCCATGGAAATGTTTCTGATTGCTTTAAAAAAATTAAATAAATAAATGTTTTTGCCGAACTCTCTCCGTGCTTGCATGAGGGCTTTGAACTAGTGGTGCAGTTTATTGAGGTCGGCCTTCAAAGTCTTCTCAGTCATTACCCCAATGCACCAGCCTGCTGGAATATGTACAGGAATGTAAATATGATTAGACATGTCAGAAGCACTGCTGAGCAGGTTATGTAGGGTGTGTAGATTTTCACAGAGATAACGGAAGGGTTGGAGAGTTATAACAGTCCAACCCGATCCCACGTTCAAAAGCAAATGTTTGCAGTGTTGCTTAGGGGCTGTAGATTTAAGAAAACATCTAAGCCAAAGTCATATTTATTTTATTGGGTTTTCAGCTTCCAAAGCGTAACTGTGTACTGCAGCTTGCACGGATTCTGAAACAGG
This sequence comes from Argentina silus, assembly GCF_951799395.1. Lineage (NCBI taxonomy): Eukaryota > Metazoa > Chordata > Actinopteri > Argentiniformes > Argentinidae > Argentina > Argentina silus. The sequence goes on from NC_139661.1 coordinate 17,291,845, forward strand.
AAACACCAATATAGGTCAACAACACAGTCTTAAAAATCATCTTTGAATTGAATCACAGTTTTACCTCATTGAGCACAGGAATCCCTAGTTTTGAAGCAGCAGTACTGTACTGAAAGTTTCACTGCTATTTTGTATAGGCATGCAGGCACTGCAGGTATGGGACAGGGACCCGTTATGGCTCAAGAATGCTACATTTAGAACTATAGGTTAAAATTATACAAATTATCCTGAAGCAGCACTTTAACATTACGGTAAGTAACATTAGCATTAGCAAAAAATAATTAGCAAATATTGTTGTCCATAGCACAATTCGAACCAGAGACATGTGGGTTGCAAGGCAAGCTGGTACTGCCTCCACCATCCCATCAGCCTCCTTATACGGCTTCCACCTTCTGTATTCACCTGCCAGTACAGCTAAAATTGTCACCCTGGACACGAACTTGGAAACGCATACTATCATGTATAGGTACATGATTTGAGTACGAGACCACTCTGGCAAATACTGTAGGTGATGGAAATAATGATGATAAGATATTTAACATTGTTGATACCCCCCTTATCTTATCATACCTCCCCTGCCCCCCCACCCACTCATGAATAAACAAATGTGCACATACAGCAGTGGGAGTTGGGCTGAAGACGAGGTCACACTTTGATGTACAGAGATTATTTATTTGTTTCACTATGAAGAGGGCACGGGTCATCTGCGACATATTTTAGACCTCTGCAGCAAAACAAACTTTATTTCTGTAGAAATTTCTACAAGCCAAAAATCCACCTTACGGTTGAGATGACCAACTGGCAGTTGGCCTTGTGTGCATTATTATGAATGAATATGACCATTTCACTCTGTATACATGTTACTAATCATGTTATATAGCTAGGCAAGGAGAGTCAAAGAATAATGATTGTGTCACAGTGTGTCATCATAATCATCTGAGCAGTTGAGGTGGGGGGCTCCTTGCCTGCCTGGTCTCCCAGAGTATATAGGGTCCATTATAGCATGCGGTCTTCAATTTATCAATAAGCAACCAAAGTGTCATTCTCGCAAATACACGGGCAGCATTAGCATTCAAGATAAGCAGACCTGTCATCTAGATTTTCTCCTCTGTCTCTCTGAGAGCATCCTTTCTCTCTCTTTCTCCCTCTTTCTCTCTGCAATGATGCAGATGAAAGCTCCTCTCAAGGCTGTGGAGGCATATGGACTTCCAACCTGTTTTGTATTCTGCATTACATTTCCATGAATTGAGTTCTTCACTAGTTTATACATCCTAGTGTGTATTTCCCAATAAACTTAGAGTCAACTGTCACCTTCCTTTTTATCCTCACTCACTATGTCAAAACGTTTTCCTATTGATATGCATGAGGACGGGACAGTTTCTACATATTAATTGTCTCTCTTTCTGGTTCTATTCCCACTGTTGACTTTGAGTATCGTACCTGTCTGGCTGGAAGCCTCCTCCTCCCCTCTGCCGGTGGTCCTGCCTGCCCTGCTGTCAGTATTACCTTCTACTGTTGCCCATCCTGCTCTACAGTACCTCTGCTAGTGGTCCTAGCTGGGCTGCACACTGCCCCTGACCCAGCCCTGGTCCTGTCTAGGCTGGACACTGCCCCTGACCCAGCCCTGGTCCTGTCTAGGCTGCACACTGCCCCTGACCCAGCCCTGGTCCTGGCTATGTTGCCCCTTGACCCATACATGACATTCAACCTGCCCCTTACCTGTCCCTTGACTGAACCGTGACATCCAGCCTGCCCCTCACCTGCCCCTTGACCCAGCCCTGACATCCACCTAGCCCCTTACCTGCCCCTTGACCCAACCCTGACACCCAGTCTGTGCCTCACCTGCCCCTTGACCAGCCTTGACATCCACCTTGGCCCTCACCTGCCCCTTGACCCAGCCCTGACATCTACCCTGCCGCTTACCTGCCCCTTGACCCAACCCTGGCATCCACCTTGGCCCTCACCTGCCCCTTGACAAGCCCTGAGGTCCACCCTGCCCCTTACCTACCTCTTGCCACAGTTCGCCCCAGCTTGCCTTTGGGGAGTTTTCAACCTGTGTTTTTCTTCAGCACTTTTGTGACAATTGCATTTGTGAACAATGCACTATCCAAATAAAATACATTTCCCTGTGATTCAATTGTCAACATTCTTCGGATAAAGAGATAATAAAATATCAGAAAAACGCTGTTCTTATATATAGGTGAAGTCCTTGAATGAAAGGGTCTGTAAATGCAATATCAATCAGCTTCCTCACCGGATCCAGCTCCATTTCAGAAGCCTACCAGTGGTGACGGCGTCAGTGTGCAATAAACCCCCAACAGCTGTGAGAGAGACCGAGATCCCATCACCAAATCTAATAAAAGCAGCAGAAATATCATTACAGATGTTCTGCTTTGGAGATGATGGCTCCATCAATAACCGTCCCACGTGTGAGAGACGGAGGAGTAGATGATGACGCAGTCAAACTCCACCATGGCACGATCTCTAGGATTGTGTCAGAGCTCAGGCTCTCGCCAACAGAAATGCCACAGTCTTTCTTCACCGGAGCAGGGAATTACATCTCAAGTGGTCTGGTTTGATAGAGCTGTCCACTCCATAGACAACACACTTCTTTGGAACCTCTGAAAGGTTTTGATTTTCTATTACTTTCTGGCTTTTTTTATTTTTTTTTATTCCCTTTCCATCCACTGTTCTCATTTCTTTTTTACAAGCCCAACCTTTGCAAAAAGCCAGACTGCTTTATTCCTGACTCCTGGAGCAGGCAGTTACAAGTGAAATTAAAGAAAGATCAAGGGTAAAATTATGAGAATGAAATGGAAAGTTCTAATGAATGTGTATGCAGCCTCCGTGTTCAATAAGTGTGCAGCAATATACAGAGTCGTATCAACAGTGCCCCTGGGAAAACAGGCTTCATTTCCTCTCCTCCAATAACCCTCTCTGTATCGCTTCTACAGCCTGCCTCTCTTATCAAGGCACCGAACGGTACTCATCTACAGTAGCACTCGGTGCACTACAGCGGTACTCATCAAACATGTATACCTGTGACGTCCCTCCCTGTTGCTTAGTTTGTGTTTGTCTTTGTTTCATGTTATTTCATTTATTGTTTCCTGTTTATTTTTGTATTACTCACCTCGTCTCTCCTTTCAGACACTTTACCACCTGCCCTTGTGTGTTTCCGGCCTGTGTGATTGTTTACCCCGGCCTGATTGGCTTCACCTGTTCCTCATCATCCTTCCCTGTGTATTTAGTCTGTCTGTTCCCCTGCCGCTGTGCCATTTCGTCTTTGTACCTTGTGTCAAGCGTTCCAGTGGTTTTTCCTAGTGTTGAGTATTCCTGGTTATTTTGATCTCTGATAGTGTTTCTGACTTTGTTTTTTGCCTACCCCTTTTCGGATTACCTGCCTGACCTTTTGAACTGCCTACCAAACCCTGCTTTGCTTACCCCCTTCCTGGATTATCTGCCTACCCATTGACTGCCTACCTGTGTACCAAACCTTTTGTTTGATGGTAAAGACTATTCTATTGGATTTAAGTTTTTGTCTCCGAGTCGTCCATTTGAGTCCTCTGCCTAAGTACTCCAGTCATTACAATACCATTCCTCATTTTGTTCCATGCATTGCAATGAGCTGTCCTCTGATTTCTACCTCCACACGCCTCACCTGACCTACAGTAGGTCAATGAGCCCATCCCTTCTACCTCCACTAGCCTCCACTGCTGTAGGTCTACATTATAAACTGTTGTTTCAGCTACAGTTAACAGTTTGGGCGCCGCTCAATTCAATTTTCGCTCTGCAGTATTTACAAGGTATCATGTAAACCTACACTATATGGTTAGATCACTGTGTGTGTGTGTGTGTGCGGGCAGCAATTTATAAACAACAATACACTGCCTAAGCACTGCTATGACGGTGAGTGCAATTGACCACATCCCAGAGAATCCAGATGGCTGAAGATAATATTTGTCAAGTGCGACTTCATCTTATCCCGTGTGTATATCAACGTAAACACAAGCTACTGTAAATGGAACACTATAACACCCTGACTCAACCCTGAAGTGTGATGTTTCAGTATTTCACAGAGTGACCCTTTGATATCTGGTCTGCAGTATGACGCATCACACAAGCTGCACCAACAAGTAAAAACCCTAAACCGGCAGACAGGTGACTGAGAGCAGGGGGATCATGGGAAGGATGTTGGAGCTGCCTGTGATTGGAGGATCCCCAGTCTTGTAAACCTTTCTCCTCTCTCCAACATGTGCAGAGTGTTGATAAGAGACATCATCCCACTGGCTCATTAATCAAGTGTGAACGCACAGCAACCTGCCTCTTTCTTATTCCTGTGCCCCCAAACTCCATCCACGGCTCCCCCACCCCCCCCCCCCCACACACACACACACATCTTACATTGAAAAGAAACAAACTGGACTCCAGCAGCACTCTTTAAAACCGCACCTCCAGCACATTTCCTTTTTGAGATTCCTCACTCGCGCAAGCACGCACGCACGCACACACACACACACACACACACACACCCCTCTCTCTCTCTTTCAGTGGCGTATACTCATACACACAGATAACCATAACATCCTGGCTTTGAGTACTCCCTGCCCTTCTACTCAAAGCAATGCTGCCACAGTTCATTTTCTGTCAGGGACTACTTTATGCTCCTTTTTTTCACAGTTCATTTTCTGTCAGGGACTACTTTATGCTGAGTCTATTCACTGCTGTCCTTTGCTTAGACTGTGGTCATGGGTGCAACAGTATATCACGGTTGCATTTCCAAATTATGTACTGTTTGTATGGATTCCTCTATGCATATATTTACTTATTAAACATATGAAAAATGCTGATCCCCATCTTTCCTCTGATGCTGTTCAGTCAGACGCCCAATCTGTGAGGAGGGGGGGATTTTGATCCATTTATTTACATTTACTACACGTCAAAACTCTTAATTTATCTCATGCATTTGATCGCCTTTACAGGAGGCCAGAGCCAACATTGTCATCATTCATCATGTAGGCTTCTGTACTGTACGTCATGATGTCATCTGAAAACTCAGCAACAAACTGACCAATCAAAAATGAGATTCATTGGGAAAAGTCGACAACACTGCAGAATATGAGGCAGCTGTAAAACTGGGAGTACTCTCTGGCTCCAGACACCTCAGTCAGCTGGCAGTTGTACAGTAAAGTAAAGTAGGTAGTACTGAGTTCAATCTCATGCTTTTATACGGTCATATACAAGATCAAATCTGATGCACTGTGTTCTACAGTATATAAACATACTTGGATGTTTTTCTCAGATTTTTCAAAGATCTGAAACCATTGCAAATATATACTTGGTATATACTATGCCAGGTAACTATGTGGTCAGATACTGTACCAGATCTTATGAGCTGTAGTTGAGAGACACGTAAACACATTTGATTGATTGATTTTTGTTCAGTTCCATTTTGTCTTTGAGCTGGAATGTGCCATAGCTAGAGAACATGGAACAGGAGCTAGGTAAGGCCACGTGTATTTGCACTGTCCATAAATCATACTGATTCACACAGATCATTACTTTCCAAGCAAATGGTGCTCATTTTAATGCCATCCCTGTATACATTCTATTTGAATATGATCAAACCTTTAATAGACAAAAATAAATGCAGATAATGAAGGCATTCCATCAGCATCATCGCCACCTTTTGTTTTCCTAAAACGTGTGTCGCCAACTTTGCCCTCAAACTTTTTGTTCTCTAAACTCAACCACACAGAGCCGTCACGTCAACATTACCATGTAGGATAGGTAACATTGGTTTAATGAAATAAAACAGTTTGTTTATATACACAGACAGAGGTATGCACATGTGTGGGCAGACGTTTACTCTCACCCACTATGAAGCACAACATCTCCAATGAGAACCGTTAAAACATTGCTGTCGTCTTTGATTCTTTTTTTTTTTTTTTTAAGGTCATGTAGTATGTCTGCTGAAAAAATAGAGCACCCAAATAAAAGAGCTGTACTGTAGATTATGTTCACTGTTACTATACCAACACAACATACACTGAGTAGAGTTTAGATTTACACATTTGAAAAGACAGAAAAAGTAACTTATTTCTTCTGGATCTGCGTTAAACAGAAAGCACAATGTTTTTTGAGGTCTGTCCATCAAGTCAAGTACTGTTTCAAGATGAAAAAGTGTGACTACCAGCAGATCTCTCTCTCTCTCTCTCTCTCTCTCTCTCTCTCTCTCCCTCTCTTTCTCTCTCTCTCTCTCTCGCTCTCTGTCCCTCTCTCTTTCTCTCTCTCTCTCTCTCTCTCTCTCTCCACCCCATCAGGGCAGGAGTGCAAAAGTCTTTGAAGTAGTACTTTGGGGAACTCTTCCAGGTTTCCGTGTCTCTGAAGGAGGCAGACAATCACAGCGATCAGCCTCCAAGGCTCCTCATTAGGGGTCCATTAATGCCATAATCACCCATCATCTTGATCATCGTGGTCCTCAAAACCCAAAATGTTACATCAAATAAATAATATGTTCCGTTTTTTCTTTTTACTCCGATTGTGTGTTGTTTTTCCTTCTCCGCTCCATCATAAACACCATGTTGATGCCTGGGTTACAGAAAAGCCTAGACGAGCTCTCAGCAACACAGCATCTTGGACCAACCCCTCCCCCTCCCACCCACACACCCACCCACCCACCACCCCAAACACAATCCCCCCAGGGAGTCTTATAGGGCATGGTTAGCCAGGGCAGAGGTCAGGCTGAGCAGCAGTACCCAGACACAGGCACTCACGCTGGGTGAGCTATCTCCAGGATCGCCCTCAGGTCTGGTCAGGCCGCCATAACCACTGCTGGGCTCTGGGAAGGCCTGGAATACAACACACAATGGTTAGAAAAGACTCCTAACCAATCCTATGTTGAATGTTGAATTCAAGGGAGAAAAGTGGAAATACTTATCCACTGCAACTTCAATGGATAGCAAACAATTGCAGTGCATGGTGATTTTGTATTTGGTAGAACTGAAACATGGCAAGAAGAGTTGTTTTTCTTTCTTTCTGAGACCCTTTCAGGAAATGCCAAAAAAAAAAAGTCTGAATACATTCTAAAGCTTGCTTCCTAGGAAGAAATAACACAGCACATATTTGATAAAAAAAAAAAAAAAAACCTCAACAACAAATAACATCACATAAAGATATAAAATCTACAGTCGGTTGTAGAACATAAAATAAAATAAAAATATCAGACACAATATTTTCTCTCCATAGAAGCCACCATGCAGTGATTTCACCATGGAAAAACGCAGGTGGTGTCAGGGGCTACCAAGTACAGTACAGTACAGGCGGAGAGGAGCAGGGACAGATTGTTCTAGATATTGCAGGCTGCACCCCAGAGAGTTGCTGCTCCCTTATACCCACACTACAATGGCCTTATTACATGCTTTTTCCTAAAAAAATGTTAGCAATTTGAATGCGTTTTCAATTTTTTTCCTGTAACACCTAGCAAACCCTTTGCCTAACTGCAGCCTCCTCAATTTGTGGAGGCACCCATTTTCCCCCTGCAATATAACACATCAAGAGAAACATGAAACATTCCCTCCTTCATCCCCAGCTTCTACCTCGTCTCCACAAATGTAGCCTCCTTTGGAGAGATTGCACTTGGGTCCATTTCCCTGTACACAGAGAAAACATCCAGTCAGATATTAACTATGTTTAAACTGTACGATTTTCTCCCAACACAACATGGACAAACAGTTCCTGAAAAAACTGAAAACAGCAGTAAATCACATTAGCAGGAATGAGGGATGTTTTTGCACAGATTTCAGGGAGAGAAATGTGCTGCATTTATTATGGTGGTGCTTTGTTCTCAGTGTTTGAGTGTTCAGAGAAATGGTTAAATGACAGTTGCCAAAAAAGCAATCGGTTGCTTGACAATGCAGCAAACACATCCGCGACTAAAAGCCAATTAATTAGCAGGTGCAGTGATGTGTGGCAGCAGCCTGTTGACATGAGTCCAGATCTCTGTCCGAAGCCAATATTCACACACACACACACGCACACGCACACGCACACACACACACACACACACACACACACACACACACACACACACACACACACACACACTGGTATTGCTGATGGAAACAGAATATTAAGTTAGTGCCGTGGAAATAGCTAAACATCGCAACGGTAAATACTCTTCAGTATTGATCAGGGCTTGGTCAAACGCTGAGTTTCCCAGGGCTGCTGGTTATTGAGTAACCCTGGGCTAGCTAATGTTGGTTCGCAATCAATTACATTCAATTGAGCTGAAAATGAACACAACTGCCCTGTAGTCCTGGCACTCGAGGAACCATTGGCCTGTGAAAAAGGGGGGGTGGGGTAATACAATACTAGAGATACACAATGGATGAATCCCAAAACACAACACCAAAATTAAAGGCACATTATTTCTCTTAAAAACCTGTTAAGATGTAATTTAAATTCAAATCAGCCTCCTGCAGAAACACAGACAGAGGGAAACAGTGGGCTATCTGTGACTCCCACACTGGGAAACCACAAAGACTTCATACAGAGCTCATCATTATCTCAGTCACTTGTAAATAGGCAGACAATTACAAGGGGATGTCGACAACACTTTCAGATCTAAATATACAGTACAAACAGCTAAAAAGCCAGTAATTTTTGGTTACCTCCCGACTTTCAATCTTCAATGAGCACAACTTGAGCACACATAGTTATTGACTGAAAAAAAGTAACGGTGCCCTTGACAATGTAAAAAATGTCACTTGCAATGTGGTTTGCGAGTCTTAAGTGTAAACTAACTTGCATAGCTCATTAGTCCCTCTTGGTAACAACACTGAATACTGTGAAGTTGAAATGAGAGACGACTGAGCTCCAGCAGTACTTCCTTCCAGAGTAATTCTCCACAGGCATTGTTTATCACATCACACTTCAGATCACTTATCAAGTGTCAGGGGGACACTGTCCAGCCATCAAACATCCTGGAAGCGTAACAGTTCTCCTCTCTGGACAACATCAGCATCGTGTGTGGCCCTGAGAGACGGTGACATGTACTACAGACCAAGGCAGCCAGCCTTTAGCCAAGAGGAGACATATCAACACTCCCCCAATTAATCTAAGATGGAAGTTTGACAAGTTTTAATTGCTGAGCATAGTTGCTGGAGAATGAAGGGCCGCCCAAAATGTCCCCATCGGCTCCCTCTCTAATTATAAACTTCCTGCTTGAGTAATCACACGTCTTATTGTTTCCTAATTACCATTTTTACAATAAATTAAGCATTGCAGTGCAGCGGGAGAGGCGCAGAGCGGTGCATCAATACTGACATACACACAGAACCTTTGGAGAAAGCAATTCCACCACCACCCCCCCCACCCACCACCACCACCACCACCCCTGACTACCTCCCACCGTCATTGTTATCAGTGAAGCTTGTTCATTAATTCTCACCCTCACACCATTTTGTAAGGTATTAATGTGCTGTCGTTATCACAAAGAGGGTTGTGTACAGCAGAGCAGTGTGAGAGATGACCATTTAATGGGTCTGAAAGCATGAAATTGCTGAGCATTCAACATCTTTGTGTCAATCTTTCTAAAATAATAGCATTGGATGGAACATACAATCATATATGTCTCGATATTAACCAGTACAAAGACAATGAAAGTGACAACAACACCCCCACCCCCACCAACACCACCACCACCCCCACCACCACCACCACCAGTACCACTGGTTTCTTTGCTTGAGTTACACTGTGAAAAGGGCCCTATTCAGGATAAGTGAAAAACATAATTCTAAGGATGCATTTCCTAAGGATGCATCTTTGGATTAATCTTCTAACCAGAATAATGTTTACAGAGTGAAAAAACTCAAACTCAACGGTCAATAAATAAACAAATGTTATCTTGCAGCACAGGAATGTAGATGGATTTTGTTGGCCTTGATTTCAATGTGTATAACTATTTACAGTGGAATGAACCTGGCAGACATCCTAAAGAAGTCGCACCCTCACCATTTGTCAATTCCTTTGCGATTGTAATGTGTCTGAAGAAATCGCAACCTTCGCCATTCCTTTGCTATTGTAATTTATCTCACACCTTGTCCTTTGTTGGGAATGATATTTAAGGAGAGGGACAGCAAGATATGAGTTTTGGGTTAGGTCCGTCACCATAGGCACCATTCTCCCGTGTTGTCCTTGGCGCACGTTAACGTATGGTTAAAACTTAGTCATATGTTGCTTTGAAACTGTTAAATAGGTTAGAGTATCAACAACTTCCGTTCGCTTCGTCGGTTAGCTTTGAGAATATTCTTCCTATGTGCATTAATGTGATGTTGTGCGCTAGATAAAGGTTCTGTTAATACAGCACAACATAATCGTGACCAGGTTCTCCCATTTAATATCTAATGTTCACATGCATCGTTAACAACACGTTGAGTGAGTCATCAGCTTCAGATATTGGCCTGAGCGTAAACTCCTCGCAATCCGATTTTAATTTGAGGGCATGGTAAAAATAGCATTTTGGGTATTCTTAATGGAATCTAGGATCCAATATGATCGATTGTCTGTCACACAGGGATGAGCAATGCATTATCAGTCATTATTAACCATGACATATCTTTTGATATAACGTAATGTTAACTTGTGTTAGTTGGTCATGTGACTTGTGCTGAGTTCGTTCGATCATGTCCATAACTTTTAGAAGTAATCATTGGGAATAAATGTATGTCTTATGTCTGACCCGACATCTATTCTTCAGTGTTTTATTCTCATATTCTATAGGAAGAGTGGTACTTTTGTTTTACTTCCCAGAAACAAAACCTGGAGTTCTGACTGCATCAGGCCCCTTGGTGGTGTTATGTCAGACTTGATCTATAGCCCATTTCATACAGAGGTGCAGTTCAATGTGCTTTGGTTCAATATGCTTTGATTCAATGCGCTATCAAGTGTTTTTGCCTGCCTGCATACATCCATAGTGTACCTGATTGTCGGCCTCATCCCCTGGCTGGATGTCGTTGGGGCTGTAGGAAGGCTCAGAGGTGCTGACGGAGGTCGCTAATCCTGGCTTCATGGAGGGGCTGGATGGGACAGACTCAGCTTTGTGGAAGAGGCTGTCTGTTCCATAACCAAACGCTTGAATGGCATTTCCTGTGGGGATGAAGAACGATGTAAAGTCATTTGTTTTGGACTGTCTCGCGACCCAGTGTGGGGGCAGCTAACAGACAGACAGACAGACAGACAGACAGACAGCCCAAGTCAACTTTTTGGTCGCCTGCCCAAATTTCTGGTGTGGGAGTAAGCTGGATCTTCCGTTCGCTTCGTCGGCTAGCTTTCAGCTGCCTCCATCATGCTAGACAAGACAAGCTCGAGAGACATTAGTTTGTCAGTTGACGATTTAGCTAGGAGGCTACTTGCGTCTCCCACTATTTAGTTTTAGACTCCTAATGAACAATGAACAGCTGAGGCACCTGCAGCTTCACGGAACAGCACATCTACATATTTATCATTATGGAAAACATAATGTTGCACTTTATTTACACTACACAAAGCAAAAAACATAAGGGTAGTGTTCACTGGCACAGTGCTATAATGATAATAACATAGTAACAGCCTTTGATTACTTGTTTGTTTCTTTGAGATTTGTTGTACTGTAACAAACGCCTTGATTTGGTATGAGGTAATCATACTGAATCATATTCTTTAAAGTAAGTACAAGAAAATACCCATTGTTACCACATATTACTAATAAATACCTGGCAAATACTAATACTAATACAACACAAATGGAAACAGTACCTCAAACTAAAGTGTAACCAACTGAACTGTATTACCTATGTGAGTCCTATATGAGAATATCATGAACATGTTCAACCATAGACACGCTGGTAAACATCCTCAGAATGACCCTTGCAAAAAAAACAACCTTTCATGTTGCGAATAGGCTTGGGTGAATGCAACAACAACATGACCAAATGGTGCAGTAATGTCTGCTCTCCAGTTGATGAGGCCTGTTTGTTTGCCAGTAAGTATCCAGCGGAAAAACCACTGTGAGATTGCATCTTTTAACCCTTTGATGCACAAGCTATGCAGACCCCTTCTAATGCACAACATGGGTCAAAAATGACATTAATTTCCTATGTTATTTCATGTATGGCGTGTTTCTTTGCTATATCTTTTGAAATGAATATTTCTCTTTCATATTTCTCTTTCTCACTAGTAATGTCAAGGTAAAGGTAACCTTAATCTAATGTTCAAATATTATGTACAGTTATCTTTCACAAGATATCAAATATTTTCTTTGGTAAAACAATTGTAATATAAGACTTACATGCATCAGATTTGCAAAAGCAACCCTGTTGAGTTGTGAAATGTGTGGCAGGTGAACAGTTGTCCGCAGTAAATATGTTTCTAATTGCAAACATTTACAAATATCAAAAGTTTCTATCAAATTCCATAGTGAATACATAAGGGTCATTTTTGACCCATGTGTGTAAAATTGATGCAGACATATACAAATTGTTTGTTCATAATGTAAAACATATTTGTGGTAAAAACAAGATATTTAATGAATACTTGGAATATTAAATGATAAAATAAATTTATTTAAAAGATATAGCAAAGAAACACTCATCCATGCATGAAATAACATAGGGAATGAATACGGGTCATTTTTGACCCATGTTGTGCATTAGAAGGGTAGTGACACCTTTGTGATGATCAAAAACAAGTTAATTGAGGAATACTGAATGATGAAATAAATTTATTGCAAAGATATAGAAAATAAAAACTATTTTTATTTTCTATAAACTCTCACTTTTGACCCATGTTGTGCATCAAAGGGTTAAAAGCAAATAAATGAGTTCATAGAGAGAACACAACAAAATGCTCTACAGGGGGAGAGAGGGAGGGGGGAAGGGAGGGAGGGAGGGAGGGAGGGAGGCAGGGCAGAAAGATACATCTCCAGTCAGCTCTACTGATAGGTTAGGGTAAACCAGGACAAAGTACCTTTTCACTGGGCTTGTCCATTTAAACAGAACACTTGTTTCTTTCTGTTCAGGCAGAAAGAAGGCAAACCGTGTAATTGCTTGGCAACCACCTCCATTATAAGGTCACTGCGCAGAGATGACTTTAAATAGATTTATGTGACTGATCAGATTCAGAACATTTTCAAACAAAAGAGAAATGGCATTCTCCCCTTTCTCAAAGGACAAATGAAAAGAGGAATTGGAGAAGCACACACATGCACGCGCACACACCGACACCCACAACCACAAACACGCACGCACACGCACACACACACAGTTCCCTTTATAACTCATACAAAGGCTTTCCATACACACTGTCCGGACCTTGATTTGCAATACAAAACTGCAACGAATAACAAAGATATAAATAACATTTACATGCTCCCAATTCCAGTTATAATGTGTATATGTTTGACTTAGCATGAAGGTATTCAGACCCCTTCACCTTTTCCACATTTTGTTATGTTTCAGCCTTATTCTAAAATGGATTAAATTATTTTTGTCCCTCATCAATCTACACACAACACCCCATAATGACAAGTTAGTACTAGTACTTTGTATTAGTACTTTGTATTAGTACTTTGTATTAGTACTTTGAAGCACCCTATGGCAGCGATTACAGCCTCAAGTCTTCTTGGGTATGACGCTACAAGCTTGGCACACCTGTATTTCGGGAGTGATGAGCGGTGCCTGATTTCCTCCAGATGTGACGCTTGGCATTCAGGCCAAAGACTTCAATCTTGGTTTCATCAGACCAGAGAGTCTTGTTTCTCATGGTCTGAGAGTCCTTTAGGTGCCTTTTGGCAAACTCCAGTCCTGATTAACTAAAGGCCTGATAGGTGGAGTAAAGGTCTGATTGGTGGAGTGCTGCAGAGATGGTTGTCTTTCTGGAAGGTTCTCCCATCTCTTCTATTGCTCAGTTTGGCCGGGCGGCCAGCTCTAGGAAGAGTCTTGGTGGTTCCAAACTTCTTCCATTTAAGAATGATGGAGACTACTGTGTTCTTGGGGACCTTCAATACTGCAGATTTTTTTTTAAATGTTTTACCCTTTCCCAGATCTGTGTCTTGACACAGTCCTGTCTCGCAGGTCTACAAACAATTCCTGTGGGACCTTATATAGACAGGTGTGTGCTGTTCCAAATCATGTCCAATCAATTGAATTTACCACAGGTGGACTCCAATCAAGTCGTAGAAACATCTCAAGGATGATCAATGGAAACAGGATGTACCTGAGCTCAATTTCGAGTGTCATAGTAAGGGGTCTGAATACTTATGTAAATGTGATATTTGTTTTTTTATTTTTAATAAATTAGCAAACATTTCTAAAAACCTGTTTTGGCTTTGTCAGTATGGGGTATTGTGTGTAGATTGATGAGGGAAAAAAAATATTTAATCCATTTTAGAATAAGGCTGTAACATAACAAAATGTGAAAAAAGTTAAGGGGTCTGAATACTTCACAAATGCGCTGTAGATGTAGGACAAACAACTAACAATATGACAAACATTATGCTCACAATTTCAGCTAAAGTTTTAATGTTGGCAATAAGATGCTGGTCAAGTAGTATAGTTGTTTTATGCATCTGTTTTCTGGTGAAGTAGCATCATCCAAAGAGGGTGCTAGCAGTGGGAATACAGTGATAAATCACCAATGTTGGCTAGAGGGCTCCTTCAGCGGATGCTTTACAGCACCCTAATGTTCTACTCCGTGATTAAGCTCATTGCCGACAGCAATCCCATGTTTTAATGACTTCAGATAAGGTTTAACCCTTAGGCATATCCTATTGCCATTACCTGCAGGGGAAGCCAAGCTGAATCCAATTTGGATAATGTATATTTTAACATCTATACATGCTGTTTCTATGGGCTGCTAGTGTTCCATCCCCCACACACTTGTGAGCAAAGACCCATCTATGGCAGTTTATCTCTCGGTTCCTCTTGACTGCAAAGAGGAGATGCTGCATTCTGTATTATTTCTCAAGCCGCCTCTTCAGCTACAAGGCTCATCCCTCATCTGCGGACTCAGCTAAAACTGCACCACGGCAATCTATTGAAACGGTCTGAAAGCATAACCCCACACAATTGA
>NC_139661.1:17311949-17320431 GCF_951799395.1 Argentina silus
AATGCATTATTATTATTATTATTATTATTATTATTATTATTATTATTATCTACTGTATGATACAATTACAGGGACATAATAGCTGAAGGCTAGGTAAAGAATAGGGTCAGGGTTAACAAAGCAATCCCTCATATGTGCCTCTGATATACAGTACCAGTCAAAAGTTTGGACACACCTTCTCATTCAATGGTTTTTCTTTATTATTTTTACAATTATTTTCCACATTGTAGATTAATATTGAAGACATCAAAACTATGAAGGAACACATATGGAATTAAGTGTTAAACAAACCAGAATATGGTTTATATTTTAGATTCTTCAAAGTAGCCACCTTTTGCTTTGATGACAGCTTTACACACTCTTGGCAAGGTGTGTCCAAAATTTTGACTGGTACTGTATATATATTGTATAGAAACTGAATGACATTATTGCTCTTCTCAAAAATGCAGACTTGGTATCATCAATGGTACAGAACAGTGCTTTATCCTTCTGTCACTCCATCTGTGCTGAAACGCTGAATCAAACAGTACAGTGGGAGTTGACAATGGAACGCTTCTCCATTCCATATTCATCTGCCGTAGTTCAAGGTCCACCGTGCCATTCAAGCGGCAAACATTGATGTTATTACATGACTTACAAGCAAGAAGAGAGTGAACCATGGATCCACTAAGATGGAAAAGCTTCGGATGACAACAACTCTCTTTCTGCTTCTACCACCGAGTCTCCTAGTCATGTAACACGGCATTCTAACAGTGTCTTGTTAGAATGGGTTGGGCTGACTGGGTTGTCGCTGGGTTTAAAATGTCCCTCACTCTATTTAATCAGAGGCAGCGTCAAGGGTCTCACAGCAGCTTGGGGTGATTGTCCATTGGAAACAAGGCTGTTTCATTATCCACTCATTGGGACACCCACTCATGACTAAAGGGGAATATGGGCCTATGGCACTCACAGTCAGAGCAACGCTGGCGCCGTTAACTCAAATTGTGTCAGTGCTCTTAACTACCGCTCAAACAGAAATCAAAGCAACGACGCCAGTGATTTCACTCGACTTTATTCTATTTAATTAATCCTTTTTTATTTCAGACGCTCCTCTTCACGTCTGATTAAACATTTCCTTGCTTATTGACCAGGAAATCACAGGCAAATTCCGTTTGCTTCCCCGCCTCTTTCTCTCTTTCATCTCTCTCTGTTCATTATTGACGTGCAATGCAACCCCGCTGAATGTTGTGTCATTTGAATGAATGCTAAATCAACTGTGTCCCACACGGCAACAACATCTATTGTTGTATTGGTATGTATAGTAGATTATTCAAGGTTATCTGAGCTCCCTAACTACTCTCTGAAAGTAAACAAACAGCCATAAGCTGGAGGAAATCGTATAACCGTTGAAATGTCCATGAAATACATCAGAGACCTACGCATTTTTCAGAGTAATAGAGTAACAGTTTTCCAGAGTAATTAAATGACTATTAGTCACATGACAAATTATTCCGCGGTAATGCATTAATGGAAGCCCTTCATCCGTGATTCCTCACTACTCATAGAGGACTTTAATCACCTCACTCACCACATAAATACCATTCACAAGATAAGTCTTATCAATGTAATGTTGGCGTTAATAATAGATAGCATTGCAGCTATAGGGATGAAGAGCTGTATAAGGGTCTATAGTAGCTAAAACGTGGCCTATAATGATTGCAGTTTCCTCTCTCCATCCCCTCAGAGATTATGGCGAGGTAGCTGGGAATACAGTAATCCATGTATTGAAATGATCTGCACAGCTCTGGGCTAACCTCTCTCAGATTCCTCCTCTTATGAACAGCCAACAGGCAGATCACATCCTCCAGGGGAGGCGCTCATTGTAATGCACGGAACGGAACGAGGAATGGTACAGTATCAAACACGTGAGCTGTATAACATTCCTCATTCCGTTCCATGCATTACAATGAGTCCGTCCGATTTTATCCCTCCAACCAGCCTCCCCTGATGTCCTTTCGTGAGAGCAGGGACCTGATTAAAACCCAACACCTCTGTATAGCAAGTAAGTAAGTAGAAGGTCATCAATTGGCATGGGTGTTACGGCTGGGGTGGTATATCGAACCTTAGCACATTGTTTATTATGTGGACATATTTGCGCCGTTTCTGCCTTCTGTAATACCCCATAGTCCTGCTACTGCTGTAAGCCCAAATCATGCACTGACCGCAGGGTCTGGGAGAGCCAACCTCTCACATTCTTCTTGTTTGCATTCGTGTAGGCCGGAGAACAGAGAGGTAGATAGTGGATCTGTGCACAGAGATATCTTGCAGATATCTTCTCTGCACAAAACAATGATATATTTCAAAATGATAAGAGTTGTACGATTTTCCTTATTGCAGGCAAAAACTCAGAAAATCTCTTTGTGTGTTCTATCAAAACAAACAGAAATATACATTACTACATTGTAAATGGAGACTGTTTCTGAATAAGAAGTGTATTTGTGAACTTTTGTTATAACTCATACAAGCTATAAGGAATATATATATACAGTATTGTGTATAATGATATATACAGTATTGTGTAGCTTTTCAGCGCTAAGATAGAATTGAGTCCTTGTAGTATCTCAAGAGAGAGGCTTTTAGGTTAGCAGAAGTGCAAGTTTGCCTACTGAGAGATTGAGTGTGTGTGTGTGTGTGTGTGTGTGTGTGTATGCGTGCATGCGTGTGTCGGTATCAGTGTGTGTGTGTGTGCATGCGTTCGTGCGTGCGTGCTTGTGTGTGTCGGTGTGTGTATGAGTGCGTGTGTGTGCGTGTGTGTGTCCATGTGTGAGTGACTCTTTGGAAGCCACAGTGAAATGCTATCAGGGCCAGTCATTCTCCTTCCTTTCTGTTTCCCCCCCAGTGGAGACATACCTGGTCAGATACAGTCGAGCTGGCAGTTTTAGTTTGATGTTGGGGAGGTGGAGGTGTGTGTGTGTGGTGGGGGGGGGGGGGGGGGCAGGATGAGTTTTCTGTCTCCTGAGCTCTACCAAACTGGGTCATGTTACCTGTACATTGATCGATAGTCTCTCAGCTCCCCTCCTTTGAAACCAAGTGGCCAAAGAACTCAATCACACATAGTAAACCAAGAGAAGAGGCAGAGGAAATAAATCAAAGAGAGAACTGTTGCATTGATCCCTGGGATAATCAATACAGTCCATATGAGACTCACTGGGCTGTAGTGAAAGGAACGCACCAGACCTTTATGTACACAGTGGGCCTGGGCAAGCGCACGTCCAAATATAACTTTGTCGTCACTCAGAGGGCTCAGTGGACTAGCTGTGCCTGCAGAATAAACACTGTATCCATCAGCCAGGAGCAAGGCCTAGGCCGGCAGGCATGCAACTCAGCAGAGAAGAATGCACTGTTTATGCTGGATTATGAAGGAAAACACACAACCACAGTGGATGTCTAGCCAGGTGGGAGATCAGGGAGGGCAGGGAGCAGGAAGCAGCGTTGATATGGGGATCAATTCAGTCAATTCAGGGAGTTTCAAATACTCAATTTGCATTCATTTAATTAATTATTTAATTATTTAATTGCTATTTTAGTTTTTTCCTCTTGAATTGACTGAATTTAAATTCAGCCGACCCCAACCCTGATGATGAGCAGAGAGCAGGAAACAATCAAAGCATTTGTGCTTCTTCTGGTCTCGCTTCTCCGACCCCCTCAGAGGGGGGGAGCTCTGCTGGGGGGGGGGTCTCTCTTGTGGTGTGTCAGATGACCACTGGCCCCCGTGTGTGTGTGTGTGTGTGTGTGTGTGTGTGTGTGTGTGTGTGTGGAAGAGGAGTGGGGGAGTGGAGGAGATCCATACGCCTGTGACCAAACCGCTGACCCCTCCCTGCAGTGGCTACAGCGGGATCGATTCCCCATCCCGAGCCGTCAGCACCGAGAGATGGAATGGGCCTGCTTGTGTATCGGCCACGCTTGGGTTGGAAGGCTGTTTGTTGTTGTTTAATGATACACTCCTTCCTGTATCCAGCCAGCCACAGAAGGGGGTGAGGGGGGCTTGGGTGAGGAGGATATGCTGTGTAAGGAAGCAGGAGGAGGGGGGGGGGGAGGCACAGTAAGCTGTTTTAGCATCATCTCTCCTTGAAGATAATTATGCTTATCATCAGCTGAACATTAGACAGTACCCATACACTGGCATGTTGCAGGTCAGGGGAGGCTAGTGGAGTGATACCATTCCTCATTCCATCCCATGCATTATAATGAGCCTGTCCTCCGATTTCTACCTCCAGCTTCCACTGATTCAGGTAGAGGAATTGGACCTATTAGCACTTCAGGCTAAAATAAGCAGATCGTTTATGCATTACTGACCAATCAGTTTAGCATCTGAGCGACATGCCATGCCAGCATGTGTGTGTGTGTGTGTGTGTGTGTGTGTGTGTGTGTGTGTGTGTGTGTGTGTGTGTGTGTGTGTGAGTGTGTGTGTTTATGTGTCTGTGTGTTTGTGTGTGTGTACCTATGTGTTTGTGTGTGTGTGTGTGTGTGTGTGTGTGTGTGTGTGTGTGTGTATCCTCACACATTGCACTCTTGCCCTCCACAGGACATTCGTGGGGAGAAGGTAATAAGCTGTAACAGGGCTATTTCATACATCTCAATAAGGAGGAGCAGATCAGACACCTGAGGGCTGAAAGGTCAGCCACAGCAGCTCCCTCTGAACGTAGATTACACAAAACACACTGGGAGGTAATTATCAAGACAATAAATCGGAGGAGAGGCGATGGAGTCCAAACACTAGCTACCCACTGCATGGATTTATACGGTTAGGAAAGGGATTGGGTTTTTGCCATTACAATTGAGCCTGGGAGGGCCAGTAACCTCCATTCAAGAAGAATGAATTGCCATTCCAAAATTGGACACCAGGAATTGTTACCGTGGCTTTAGTGTGATCCTCCTGCTAAACACTGAATCACACTGTACAAACGAACACCAGCTAGAGACAATCATGTTAATCTTAGCCTTTAAAACCAGCCGATATGACTCAGAGGTAAACATTTTTTCATGAACAGTCAAACTCTGTGTGTGTGTGTGTGTGTGTGTGTGTGTGTGTGTCTGAGTGTGTGTGTCTGAGTGTGTGTGTGTGTGTGAGTGTGTGTGTGTGTGTGTGTGTCTGAGTGTGTGTGTGTGTGTGTGTGTGAGTGTGTGTGTGTGTGTGTGTGTGTGTGTGTGTGTCTGAGTGTGTGTGTGCGCGCGTGTGTGTTTGTGTGCTTTTGTTATGGAAATTGGTAGTGGGGAAATTGAGAGCTAAACAGACAAAGACAAATGTCTGGCGTACAATAGACTAATAACGTACAATCCTATTTTACTGTTCTCAGCCTGCAGTATGTGGATGGAGGGCTGTTGTTGTGTTTGAGAGAGTACTGTATATTCTGCCCAGATCCTCAGAGTGATTCCACAGTATGAGCAGAGAGAGAGAGAGAGAGTGAGAAGAGATTGTACAGTTGTTATCCTGCAGAATTGACAGGCAGAGAAACAGCAGTGATCTGCAAACCTGTCAGGGAATTGAAACCACAGACAAACACTGTCTGGACTGGCCCTCAGTCTGTTGGTGGGTTTTATCAGGCTTGCTTAATCATGTGTGACATAGGGAAATGGAATGTGTTGAAACATTTCATCTCTCATAACCTCAAAAAGTGTATTTCTACATTGCCTCCAGCCTTTGGTCTGACTTCATTGAGCTCAAAAATGGGCTTTAAGAATGACTCAATGTATATATTACTTTATATTTTGGTTGACCAGCAACACTTTATTTGGATAGTCAGATAACCACTTGATACATAGGCTTACTACATGGCTTTAGAGGGTGTTGAGAACAGGAAGTGTTGTGATTCACAGCCAGGCAACATGTCACGGCTGAATAGGTGTGAATCGAATCCAGAGCCTTTGAATCCAATACAAACACAGTCAAAGTGATCCACTAATGTTTTGTTGGGCCTAATTGAGCACCGTCCCTTCAACTTAGCCTCATGTCTTCATCCTGTCGCTAAGAGCTGCCCTGAGTGTCTGTAATTACTTTCCTGGCAAAGTTACAAGATTGAAATATAAACTTTTAGGACACGAGGGAGAGGGAGATTGCAGTCAAACGCTCACTGTCTGGCTGATTCAATTTTCCATTTCTTACTTTGCAAGAATAAAACAGCATGATAATTAATTTTCTGCAATGTCTGTATTTGGCAAGCACTCATAATCTCTACTCCCCCCAAACCCCCTCCCCTAGCCACACATGCATACACACACAAACACACACACACACACACACACACACACACACACACACACACACAGCCATCCCACACACTCACCCATCCACCTACCCCCTACCCCCCCACCTCCCAAACACCCCTTCCTCACCTGCAGATCGGGTCCTGACGGCAGCTCTTGCGGAGCTCCAGGCAGTTGAGTTTGACCTTGTCCTCGAAGGAGCAGGTGGGCACGATCGTCTGCCTCCGTCGCTGGGCGCAGCCTTCGTCCTGGCAGGGGCAGAACAGCAGCTGGTGACTGTACTCTGCGGGCACGCGGTCCAGGAACTGCCTCAGGGCCTTGTGGCAGCGCTTGCGGTTGCAGGGCTCTCCCTTGCTGCAGGTGGCGATGTAGGTGGAGCGTTGCTTCTTGCAGGTGTTGTTGAGGTTGCAGGCCTTGGCTGCGTCCAGACACGGGTTACAGGTCTTGCCGGGGACGGAGGGTTCAGAGCAGTGGTTGGCTTTAGGGGCCACAGTATGCATCCCTGGGAGAGAAGGGGGAGGGGGATGGGGGAGACGGGAAGGAGGATCGGGTTGGGGGACGGGACGGGGGACAGGGGGGGCAGAGAATAAAACATACTTGACCACCTGTTGTACTCGTGTTGTCATGGGATTGACAAACTGTACTATAGCTTTAGTCAACTTCATTATTACATAATGTAACACCATCATGACATTGATCTGACAAATTATGTAGTGTTTAAAGGTATGTTTAAAGTGACCTTGATGCATGGGTTCGTGGAGAGCGTTAGTTACTTAACTGTGTATACAGAGAGTTATTCAATACCATCTCTCATCTCTCTCTCTCTTTCTCTCTCTCCTTCTCCCCCCTTCTCTCTCTCTCTCTCTCTCTACCAACAGCATGCCACCTGAGACTCCAACTGTAGCTCTGCCACATCTATTCTTGCTGAATAATTGATTCAGTCGAGGCCTTGAGTGAAATGTGAATGAATAAGATATGGATTCCGATTGGAAGTGCAGTATGTATGTATGTATTCATCTTCTGACACCTTCTCTAGTCTCTAGCTGATGAGTGTCAGCTTGATTCGGTCCATCAGATTCTTTCACTTCACCTTGGGGCTCTCCTCCCCATCCCTGCAATGGGGAGGTTGATTTACTGTAACAAAACAGCGTGACAGAGACCTTGATAGTGTTTACAACATGGGGAATTAGATGTCCTGCAGCTCATTGCCATGTGT
Source organism: Argentina silus (assembly GCF_951799395.1). NCBI lineage: Eukaryota > Metazoa > Chordata > Actinopteri > Argentiniformes > Argentinidae > Argentina > Argentina silus. The sequence goes on from NC_139661.1 coordinate 17,319,409, forward strand.
AATTGGTTTGTGAGAATGTATGCTAAATATTATTACCCCCCCCCCCCCCCCCCCCCGCCCCAAGCTTTCTAGGAGCTCAAGGACTTGGGAACGTACTGTACCTTACAGTGGCCTGCCTAGTGCTACTGGACAGTTTAAGTGGGAGATGAACCGTTCCTTTTTTGTTGTCGTAATCACAAACAGCAACATTGGTATTCCTTCCCTAAAGCTAGACATGATATTTAGAGCAATACAACAACCGATGTTGTAATTAGGTAAATTCACACCTGTTTCTGGTATATGGGTAATAAAACAGTATTACATTCACTCACATTGCGCCTCCCTTGTATTCAGGGTATATTAGAAAAGTTAACCTCCCTCCCCTGTAGATAATGATATTTCAGAGGGCGCGCTGGCTCACTGACATCCAGGGAGATTCATCTCTTATTCAACAGAACCAATCTCACTCTGTGTCTATCAGACAGCGCAGAAGAAAAGCCCATTTATTTTCGATAGATTGGTATGAACATGAGCTGCTGCTGTATTGTTTCTAAGTGGTGTGTCGTAGATTATCAATCCTAGAAATGGAAAAACATTGATTGGGTCACATAACAGAACAACAAAAAAATCGTTGTTGGGGTGTGGGGAGGGTGGTGGGGTGGTTGACCCATATGGCCACACACAAAGGAAACTTTAGAGAAGAGGAAAGGTGCATTCATTTCTGAGAATTTAAAACCCCCCAGCAATTTTCTGTTTCTGTTCAGTTTTTACTTTGGCCCGACATCACAGACAAGACGAGTATGAACAACACAGGTCAGATGGGGATGTTGGTTTTTTCTGTGATTAGAATTAAAAGAAGAGGTTGAGGACCAAAGTGGGCCAAACCTGGCCAAAGAATGCCAGAACCAGGCTAGGGCAGTCAGGTCCAGCTGGAGGGGAGGTTTGTGGTGCTGTCCAAAGGCCTTTACACATTACAGTGATGGATTGCAGCTCCTAAATCTCCCCTGGCCATCTGCAGCCTCTAATGTGGGGCACAGGGGGGTC
>NC_139661.1:17320631-17338131 GCF_951799395.1 Argentina silus
TGATACATTTTCCAACGTCCCATCTACTGCCACCAGATTGGACCCTGCCACAGTATAGATGCTCAAGAGCTTCCAATTAACCCATCCAATCATCATTACAATCACCCCCACTACTGGGTCCTCATCAGCACACAATCCACAGTTCTCTTTCTCCGAGTCCATGGCTATTGATGTACGCCTGAGGTACCAACCAACCAACCAACCGATATTAGAATACCTTGTGAATGGCCTCATCATGATTATACCCTGTTTATTCCAGTGTAGCTGAGCTGTTTCCTGTTACTGAGAGACAACAACAGGGACTTTGTGTTGTTGTGTAGAACAGATACAGTGCCCTCCATAAGTATCGGAAAGAGGAAGAATTTCATGTTGGTTTAGCTCTATTCTCCAACTGTTTGGATTTGAAAGTGAGGAAAATTAGGTTAAAGTAGAGATTCTCAGGTTTAATTCAATGTTTTCTTTTTTCAGATTGCAACGTTTAGAAATGACAACCCTTTGTTATACTGTACATGTGCTTAGAGACTGTGTTTTAACTTGGCTCTGTTGATACATCTTTGCATGCAGATTACACAGTGGAAGCTGGTGGAAATGGGAGGACCGGCTCATTGTAAACATGTGTGTTTGATACCATTCCTCATTCTGTTCCATGCATTACAAAGAGCCTGTTCTACGATTTCTACCTCCACCACCCTTCCCTGAAATTACAGTACAGTGTTATGTTTTTTGTGCAGTGAAATGCTATGTAGCAATGTCTACGATTTTAATTGTTTTTTGGAACAACAAAATACATGAAAAAAAAAAAACAGGTATAAAAAGTATTGATTGTATTGTTACTTCATACCTCCTTTGTGCAAGAAAAACAGAGGTTTCTGGGAACTGTAGCCTACAAATAAAACCCTTTTCGAGGGTAAAGTGGCGTTTTACGATAATCTTAGTGGCACTGAACTATAAACAGAGTTTTAATAGAGGTCTTTTTCCGCAGCTCTCATAAATTAGAAGCCAGTGATAGCATACCAGTCACGTCCTCCTGAACATCACTATCGTACATGTTCATTATAGGGCAGAGCAGGCTAGGATCTGGATTTAGGCATTTTCCATGGTAAAGGATATTCCTTCCCCGGTAATTGCTCTTCTACCTCTCTGCCTTATTTGAATCGTGCATTTCATATATCATCCCGGACCCCGGGGACTGTGGGGTTCAGCCCGGGTTACGCAGGGCTCTCGGCACTGGCTATGTTCACAGTAATTAGGACGGGTGCCAAAGTTTGGATTTAATACGGCATTTGGTGCTAGAGAGCTTGTTAGAAAGTCTTTAGTCTGTACCCTAAGGAGCATGTCAAGCATCCCTGTGTCAGAGGGTTCATCACTCATTAGCTTATGCTAGTGTCACAGCTAGGGGTGTCCAGAGGATGCGGAGTTAGAGAGCTACACTACAATATGCTACACGCTACGCTACAATATGCTAAATGCTACGCTTCGACATCCCACTCCCTATAGCCTGACTGCGCATGTTGTTGAGGGATCTTAAGGATGTTATCAGTGAGATAGAGACAGTTTCGCAAGCAGTTTCCAGGATTCAACTGAGCCTACAATTTCCTACAGAAATGTAGCAAAAATAAAACATAAACAAATATTGAGAAACCAGCAATTATGCGACCGCGTTGAAAGGCATTTGCTGAGGGATGAAAGTGTGTGTGTGTGTGTGTGTGTGTGTGTGTGTGTGTGCGCGTGCGTGCGTGCGTTGCTGCAAAATGTCACATCCATGTAAACATGTTTCCAAACACTTGAGTTGTTTCTGAACATCTGCTACTGGGTTTACAAACCCTCCCTCTCCACATTAATCCGCAGTAGCCCTTTAAAGTTTAGTATTCAGATTGCACTTGATGATTTCAGCCTTCACAGCTTATAATTCTCTCAACAGTCAATCATGTTTGGCAATCATGCATATCTAACCTGAGACAAATAATATCATTGCAAGCAGCGCTAGCTAGACTATTCAAATCTTTATCAAGATGCTGGAATCGTTAAACATACTCCCAAAACATCAGTGCAGAATGCCTAATTGTGCCAACAAAATGAACTAATGAGCGTTGCCAAGCCCGTGTTTGGAGAATCATTCAGTATTCAGTTTGTAATACCACCTTGTTAGAATAACGCTGACTGAACACAGAACTAATAGGTTACTCCTTGCACAACCAACCCCCATTAAGGGTCCATGGAGAAAACAAAAGAAGCAACACTCAACTAATTGTAAATGCAAACTGATTCTAAAGAAAGTACGTATAGCATAGCCCTGTAAAACACACACACACACACACACACACAGACACAGACAGACACACACACAGTAAAACAGTACACACACACACTTACTATGTCTTTGAGAGTGTAACAGTAATTGTTATGAGGGCAAGGTGAAAGAGTCCAATGTACCATAACATGCTGAGCACGGCTGGTGCGCCAGTCCTTTTTCCCCAGCCGTAGAAATAGGTTTCTAGATTTAATTGGATGGTGGGCATACAGTGCTGAGAGGTGGGAGGCTTAGTGGGGAGTGTTAGAAGGTCTAACTAAGGGGTGTCAGACTTAATTCCTAGAGGACCTCCTGGCTCGTTCTCACCCCGGCCTCTGCTCCTAATAAATTAATTAGCTCAGCAATGGGTCAAAAGGACGGAATAATTTGTGTAAAATAAAATAAAATTATAGTCAGTGGTATCTCTGCACTGTATGCGTCATTCAGCATTCATCTGGGTTCTGATGAGAGCCTAATGGGCCGTGGGGGGAAGACTTATGATGAGTTAGAAAGAACTAACCCATTTTCCTTCACTTTGGCCAAGAGTGGGGCTATTGACGAGTAGTGTTATTGACTAATAGCAGCCACAGTAGCTTTACCCTGAAGACAGAACACGATGAATTTGTGGGGTTTGATTTGGGCCCTGCAGCCTCTCCTCACTTCCGGGCAATAGCTTTGTTACCTCTGTGACCGTGCGGTATAGAGTATCAACGGGATTTTTTTCCCATCAATGGTGCCCTGGCCTTATCTCTCTGACGAAAAAACCCTCTAAATTGTGGAGATTATTTTTCAATTTTCCAACCTTCCTCCTAGAGAGAGTGTATTCTGTCGTCCTCATCAACGTGCCGAGATATCGCCATTCCCTGAGCTTCAGTTCAGTTTACCGCTCTAGAAGTGATTAAGAATACTTTTTTTCTGCTGCGGTTGAAATCGAAGGGAAAAGTATTTTAGAGAACAACTGCGTAATTACTTATCTGTTCGCCTGTGGCCTTCTCTCACCACCACAATCAATTATTCTGTCCTGTGAAATGATAAATAATGAGTAAAGCTCAGGGGTAAATAGATTTAGGAGAGCAAATCAGATATTTCACCTCTAAGAGAGTATAGGAAACTGCTCCAGCAAAATGGACGGACTATATTAATGAGTCCCAGCTGTGTCTTAACATTTTTCCTGTCGTTTAGACCACATTGGGTACTTCCTATTACCTTAATGTACCTTGTTGTTCTAGGTCAGTGGTTTCATGGATGTGCTAGCCTTATAGATATAGAACATATGGAACCTGCCCGACTTGCAAGCTAAACGTCGCTGGTACGAATTTGTGCTAATTCTTGCTAATTGTTGTTGCTTATGCTAATATATGCTATGGCCTTCCCAACAACTTAACCTAACCTTAACCAGTCGAAGTTAATGCCTAATCGTGCCTAACCGCCACGCAATTCGTAATTCATGTGGTCAAGCATACGTAAACGTAGGTTGTATTCTGAGTTATGAACAATCGGAACATGCGTCCGTGTGGGAATGAGGTCAGCCCCTTCCTCTTTGTATTTCGTCTGGTGCTCTCCTTTTCTTCAATATATCAAACCAGCATTTTCAAACAAGTATGTCATTGCTGACTTCAAGCTAAAGGGATTATGCAAAAGAGTGTGTCTTTCTTGTACCTCCAAGATATAAAACAAAGCATGATGCATCGGGCAGCAGAATGATGCGTGGCTTCTCTCTCCCCCTCTCTCTCTTTCTCTCATCTCTATCTCTCTATCTCTCTCTCTCTCCCTCCTCCCCCCCCCCTCTTTCTCTATGTATCTCTTGCCTTTTGACAACCTAGGCTGGATCATCCTCCGGCAGTCTCTGTCGAAACTCGATGAAAGGAAGTGATTGAATTTTTAAGTGACTGTATAGCCTATAGCAGTGGCTTAGGCCCTGCGGTCACCTAATCTCACCCGTTTTACTATAGTCTCCCCGTCCTCTGCATTGACCATTGTAGCTGTGTGTCTTATAATAAGATGTGCATTGATTAGTGATGTCCTCATGGTAATAACCCTGTAAATTAAATGTGAGCGATAGCTCCCTTGCTGAGTGTTTGGCTGTTTAATTAGTAAACCCAATAGGAAATCAAACCGAAGGTAAAATCAATAGATGGAAAATATAGAGGCAAATATACAGTTATTGTAACCAAGAGAGAGCCCTCTAGGTGAACAAATGGTTATGAAGCGATATCCATAATATTTATTTTAACTACAAACCTTAAGGGGTGATGATAGTCATCAAGTGTGTTGAAATGATACTCACCATATCTTCATTCAGTAAAAATACTGTGAAAGAAAAAAAAAACTATCAAAGCCAGACGTTCATACCTGAGATGATGGAAGCCAGGCGGAATGCATCTGGGTGGCGAACAGGTGTAACAGGTTCATATGGCGACGTTTCGTAAAACTCTCCACCTGTGAAAACAATAACAATGACAAATGGTTGAGAACATGAGAGACGATGGAGAGTTCACCTCACATCCACACATGTTCACACATGTTCACACAAGTGTTTGAGGCAATACTGGAAAATCTGGGCGATACGCCCACATATAGCCATAACTGAAAAGATCTGTTTCTTTTGTTCAGCGTTTTGACCCTGATGTGTCTGTGATATGATGATAGACGCATTGCTGAACAATAACACCTGGCGGTGCGTAGGAATTTATCTGTCATTTTGCCTTACTGTTACTGGTACCCTAGCTGAAACTAGACCGAAGTGGCATAACCAGAGCTGCACACAATGGGCTGGGAATCCACCTTTCCTCACTCTAATTAACTCCCATGTTAGCGGTTATTCGAGCCGGCTTCTGAGCGAGCGCATTCATTGGTTCTCACATACTTTGTATTTGCATTTGGCCGAGGCATCTCATTCCTTGCTCTTTTCATCGGGGCGGTTCTTAAAACAAACATACCTAATGGTTCCTTCAATTAAAAAAGATACATGATAAACGATACAGAGGGGTACACCTTTCATTACCAACTCACCGACAACTCACCGACAACATCAAAGGGCCTCCCTAGACTCTGAAGTCAGGTACGGAGTACTATGGACCTCGAGACACAGTTTAACTAGGCTACCTGACTCTAGTGATCCATAACAGAAACCAGTGGTTTGAATTCTGAATTCTGAAGGTTGAATTCTTCAGAAGTAGTGAACTTCAGTTGAAGGTTTGAAGGTTTACTAATTGGTCTGCCTGACCAATAACACCCCTCCACCCCTGACAATTTCTATAGTGTGAACAGTTGGCTAATTCTGGGATATGCAAAATAGATCATTCACCTCGGTCAGATAATTTCCTTTCGGAAAAGAACATTTGGTCCTGGTGCACTGCAATTTGGGGTGATGCAACCAGCCTCCAACGCTGAATTTCTGGGGCAATGTTTGTACAAATTTTCAAATTAGCACTCAACTGACTGTGCTGCTCCCCTGTGCCTCCCTCTCTGAAGCCCCTAATCCTGCGTTTAAAATTCACAGCCATTCGGCGTGATTCAGACAAACCCTCCAGTGTGTAATAGCTTTGCATTTTGATCCTAACAGAAACACAGCAAGGCTGTTGTGGGATGGGCAGGGAGCCCCACCGCAGCAAATGAGAAAATCCTAAACCTGTGGGGAGATACGATGCTCAGTGGATAACCATCCAATCAATAGATATCACCATTTTGTTTATCGTGCTGCTTTTCCTCTGTGCTTTTGAAAATATGATGTTTCCTGATAAGGTATTCTTCCAGCTGTTTAGACCAACACATGAGGGAGACAGGTTGTGTTCAATATCCCCACCAGTGCACCACTTAGAATGAAGGAGCAGAATATCGGCCATGGGCTCCAAGAGTTAGAGGAGATATCGGAGTCTTCAAGGATGTGCTTTACTTAATATGTGCTAGCCATGTTGTAGTTCTTAATATGTGCTAGCCATGTTGTAGTTCTGTATATAGTGCATGTCTCAGAATCAGGTTCAACATTAATTGTAATAAAACAAACAAACTAAAAAAAAACATATCTCTTGAAGATTATGTGAGTTCACCGAAAGTTTGTTGAAGACGAAATAGAAGAAACGACTGTTGAAGATACTGTAATCTCTTGTGCCCTGTGGGCAGAGAACTAGACGTCACGAAATTGTGACGTATATGAGTTCTTCACATCAGAGATTAGCTCTAATTATGCAGCATGGCTTAGAAAACATGAAGTCCAACCTCATAACGGTGTACAATAAACTGAACTGTTCCCTTGCCGTCCTTCTGAAGGAAGCGCCAAGGAGAAGCCTGATTGAGGCACCTTAGGGTAAGCAAAGATTGTAAAAGGGAGAAGAAACCAAATAATCAGCATCAAATGTTTTTATTACCATATTTACTCAGCCAACAATTCAACTAGGTGTGATAAAAGTCTATGTACTGTACCTCTGTAACTGGTTAAATAAAAAAAATAAAAAATTAATAAAAAAAAATCTCGCTTGTATCTACTCCTCCATATGAATAGTATTCAACATGACAAGTTACTATATACAATGGAATGGGATGCATGGATCGCAAACTCAAAGGAAATATTAAGTCCCCCATGTTTCTGATTGAATTACTGTACTGTATGAACTTGAATAACTGTACTATCTCTAGACAAGAACTAGGCCTATATAAAAATGTAAGAAGTGGGACATTAAATTAAGACAAATTGAGACAAGTTAACCACGTGGACACACACAGTGCACAAACAGAATTGCTGCAGGAAGACTACTGCCCTTTGAGCATGTTCCCTGGACTTTGTGCGGTCCATAGCACATGGAGAGGAGAGGCCTCAGAGACAGCCTCTCCATGCGATGGTTGGTTTGAACTGCACAGAATCACTGATGTACAAATCGGCTGCAGCAAGAAAAAAAAAAAAAGATTGTTGATTAATAGTTAGGGAATCTGCGCAGTGCCTTGTGAGGCTGATCATCTCAAACACGGAGAACAGCTTTGAAAATCCCTTGGCTAAATGCCACGCGGTTTTGGGCACTTTACCGGTGTCTGTTTGCGTGTCCTTCTCCATTGTTGCATGTCTTATATAGAATCCATCGGTGCGCTGGGAAACTGCCGTTAAAAACATTATTCCGCTCAATTCCACTACTATGCAATATTAACAAAGCAATCACTGATGTTGAATGGATGCTGGCATGCTGATACAATTCTGTTACTATAGTAATTACACAGTTACTATACTGGTATTAGGGCAACTGAATCTAAAGAGTGACTATGAACACCGTTGTTCTCTTTCAGCGAAATACCTTTGTATTTTTATGATCATTATGAATCAGATGACATTGACATGAGAAACAGCAGCAGCAGCAGCCTGGGGTTGTTCAGCTTTGGACAAAGAGAATGTCCATGTCTATGGAGCTGTTGTTCTGGTTTCTCTTCACTTCTTTGGTCAGCATTGACAATCATCACACCATGCAGCAGCTACTGTAAACTGTCCATTTTTCCAAGAGCAGCTATTGACAGGAGCAGAGGTGTGGTGAATAGAGGAGAGAATGGAGGGATGGAGGGAGGGAGGGAGGGAGGGAGGGAGGAAAAAGGAAGAGGAGGGGGGCTATTTCTGACTATTTCTCCCTGTCCACATCTTTGTTCATGTCAGTCTCTCCACATCTCTGCAGTGGGAAGGCAGAAGCAGCCAGACAGAGAACTCTTCCCCCAGCATGCTTAAGTATAACAATTACCTCTTTGCCTGCGTTCGGAGGTGAGCATGGTCAGGTAGCTACTGGGAGAGCACTCAAAGGAACTGGGTCACGTCTGTTTACCTGTCATTGAGCAGTATTGAAACGAAAGAGAACATTCTAGATGTTCTTCTTTTTGTTGTATGTTTTTTAATGTTCTCGAAGTGTTGGTGGCTGTGATCTCAGGGACAACTTCTACTGGTACTGTACTGAATGAACTGAGGAACATTAATTTGGGGTAGCTACACTAGTGGCTACATCAACTGGATCTACTGCTTATCAACCAGGAATCTTTTAGTCTCATCCAAATTAAAATGCTATCCAAGTCCAACTGCTATCTACTTACTTAATTACTGCAAATAGTTAATTCATGAAGTTGTTAAACATTTAAAAAGACTGTTCTGTATGAATTTTTCAAAGCTTATTGGCATTATTGTTCCACTCCATACAGAATGAAAGCCGCCACTAAACGTAAAGCATTACCCTACTCTCCATGGGGTTCACGGACTCAAGTTCCCAGCAGGAATTCTTTATTGCTCTCCGTTCCACAGGAGTGCCGCTATTGTGCTATCTGACAGTCACCCAAACAACCAATTATACATTCATCAAGTGATAACAATTCTTCCCAGCTGTTTAGTGTACAATGGTTTTGCCGGAGGGCAACAACTTATCGTGGTAATTAAGAGCGAGTTTGACTTCATGTGCTCTGACAGACCATGCATGGCAGTTGAGTGCGGGTGGCGGGTGCTCGTGGCCAGAGAGGCACAGACAAACAGGCCTCCCGTGAGGAGGGAGACGGTTCCTAAGTGGATTCAGGGACAAGTGCCTAGCCTTAAGCTGTAGACTATCTCCCATCCATCAGATAATCATTATCAATAGAGCTAAATTCCTGAGGTGATGGGAACTGTCCTATAGATTTCTGCTCCATTCTTGGCAAACAGCTCATGGCTCGAAGCAAAGTCAATTTTAATAGCTGTCATTCACATTATTTGTTTAAAGGTGCCCTAGTCTAATTGCATACATTTTGAATATTGATTCTATATTTCTTAGTAGTTGAGGACAGCAGTCTGTGGTGAAGGAAACTGCACCGGCTATGATAGTGTACTTATGCATGATTCATGATTTCAATTCCGCTTATGTAATGGAGGTGATTTGTAATCACTTTCTTGTGATGGGTAGCTCTGCCTGAGACAACTCAAGTGTAGCCCTCTCAGACCTTGAAAATATATTTTTTGTCTCATGGTAGATGCTTAGGTCTTCCACACGGGAGACCCAGGTTCGAACCCCATCTGCCACCCGTACTGTAGACCTTTAAGGTGGGAAAAATCCTAAGCATTATGGGTTGTCACCTCCTGGCCGGGGGAAAGAACTAACAATTCCACAACAATTAGGAACCCACAATTTTTTTTGGGAGAATGTGCTCCATGCTTCTGTCAGTTTCAGTAAAGGAAATCATTAGTGAGATTCACAAGGACATCCAGTGCAGCACCATCCCTGTCATCATATTTCACTGATCCTTTTCATATGTGTGTGGGGGGGCCTGAAAACCTCTATTGATCAGCTCCAGTGGTATTGACAGATCTTTTCCTCAGATGATAAAGCATCCACCCATCCAGCGTGGAGAGAGGAGAGGAAGGTGTTTGGGGGGGTCGGGGGGGTGGGGGGGGGGGGAATAGAGGACATATTCAGCATGCAGAGGCCAACACCCAGCGTCTCGCTCGCAGGAGAAATACGCTCCTTATGACAGTGGATGGTAAAGGTAATGGCCGGTGACTGCTACCATTGCTCATAGTAATGATGGTTTCACTGAGGAATACTGTGTACCTTTGTAACCCAGTGTGTTTTCTCCCCAGACTCTGTCTTTGTCCGAGACTGTAGACCATATAACACGCACAAGCAGGCATACTGTAGGGTCCCAGCTTCCCAATTGCATTATCAGCCAAGCGATATTAGCAGGGAATTCTGACAGATCCCGTGCCTGACCTTTATCGCGCTGGCATTCCTGAAAAAGGACAGGGAATAAATCATTTCGCAAAATGTGTTTTTTTTTTGGTGATATTGTGTTGGATCTTGCAACAGTCTGAAGAGACTGAAGAGAGTCTCACGTATGCTGCCTCTCCACAGCTGAAGTTATTTTTCCACTAAATAAACCACAATGAAAAAACGTCCACACTAAAGCCTTGAGTTCTCTTTGTAATCTTCCCAAGTCAGGCTCAAGACTGTAAAATGGAAGGAACGGAACTTATCGTTCAGTGACCAGTTAGAACAGCCACCGGCAGCCGCAACGCTGAGTAGATCCTGCTGCTATCCCTGTGAGGCCTCAGGCACAATAGACAGAAAATTGCAGCCACCTTTAAAAATATAATACAGTGTTTTTCCTACACTGTAATTACTCCTTTTATAGATTCTGACTCCTAACCCCTGTTGTCTGAGAGTGAGACAGGCCCATTCAAAGGCCACCCATTATCCCTGCATTGACACATTGAATTCAGTTGCCATTTCTACTTGAAGACCTCAATTAACAGGTCACATGGCCAATATTACAGACAGACTGAGAAAGACATGAGCATGACTCGCCAGTCCCCCACCGATTGCTTTGTTCTACTACGGAAAGACACAGTGGCCACATTCACACACACACACACCACGGTAGAATAATGTCTCAACAGACAATCTCTAATGACCTTGAGGCCACAGCAGAGTAGCCCTCGCTGCAAAGTGCCCATGTACCACACAAAGTGACTAAATCAGTTAGCACTCTAGCCAACAACAACACAGACTGATCTACAGAGCATGGTATACTTTCCTGTTCTCTCTCCCTCTCTCTCTCTCACTCACTCTCTCTCTCCCTCTCTCTCTCAGTACGGGTTCGGTCTTGTCTCTCTTTCTGCTTGAGAAAAAAACCCCTTTCAAAAGCTGGGGGGCTCTTTACATCCATATCAAAAACTTTCCTGTTTTTTGACCAACAACGATTTTTTAAGTGGCTGTGCAGCGTTTGAGTGTCTGTGGGGAATGCTCCCTGTGTTTGTTTCCACAGAACGATGTTATACACGGATTGTTTCCAGTTAACAAAAGCCTGGTTGACTGCACAATGGATTGTGATTAGATTAAAGCTCCACTGTAAGAGCTTTGGCCTGCATTAAAGCCCGTTTTATCTCCCTGGACAGTGCCAAAATGGGACACTTGCATTCTTCGGACAAGTGTGCTCAGTGAAGGGCACAGAGGAGGTCTGTATTTTTCCGAGACAGCTAGCTACACAAGTGTCACTCAAAGACAATGAAATGAGAAGGCCATGTTGTGTTCAGACAGGGTCTTCTTCAGTGTCGTCTCACATTTGACTTGAGCTTTCTGTCATAAACCCTATGTTGCCATCAGCCTGAAGAACTGTAGCTGGTGCCATGAGCAGTCAGCAGGCTAAATCACTTCACGGATCATGACACAAACCTAGTATGCCCTGTTAGCCAGCCCCTGACTTAACCACGCTCCGACTGGTACGCTGTGTGTCAAAAGGCATTTGACTACATTAGATTAGATCTTACATGACGTGCCATTTGACACCGATGTCATTGGACATTCTTCACTCCATGCCTGTTGTGTGATAATGTAAAGTGGGCTTCTGAAGGGGCTTATGTACACATGAAGTATTACCTTATGTACGGTTTAAGTGCTCTGCTCCAGGCCATTGAGTGGCGGTGGGTTTATAACCTAATAATATGATGATATGGAACACTTTAGGTGAAAACCAATAGCGCACCCGTAACAGGGCTCACTGCTGTGATTCCATTATTGCTCCATTATTTTACAGAGATGGAGAACTGTGCTTATTTTTCCTCAGAGGTTTTAGGGTCCTGTAGCAGTTGCAACATACTGTACAGAGGAGGTATATGTCCTGATACGCTGCATTTTGTACCATGCGAAGTGACTATCCATCCCTCAAACTAATTGTTAATTTAAAAGGGGTGAAAACCGTTATACATTATATATACTGTATTTCATTACAGGCCTTTCTATGCACATCACTGCAGCTCCCACTGGCCATGTTATACAAGGCACAGAACAAGAACAAAACCTTCACTCAAGAAGAACCTTCACTCAGACAGAAATCACTGCTTGGCTTGGAGTCTCTGGACAGACATATAGTATAGATCAGAGCGTCTCACCCCAGAGATATCATACCGCAGATGACTGAGCACTTTTAATCTCACCATCCGTAGAACATACACTGTATATGTGGATAGCTCTCTCGCCATAGAAACAATACTGTTCAGATGAATGAGTCACTTACCTTCAGTCAGGCCCATGTGGATAGTCCAGTAGCTCTGCAGACAGGGCAGTTCTTTCTTCATGCCTCTCTTGCAGCGGCAGTCGTAGAGGGGGCTGACCTGCAGCACCTCCAGAGCGGCCTGGCATTCCCGGTTGGCCAGCATGGTGTCCGTGTCTTTGCCCACCAGACACTGGCGCATCCTCCGGTAGTGGAAGCTGCACTGGGAGTTCTGATTGCACATGTCACTGGCTCGAGCGCAATCCACCCAGCCATGGGCTCCCGTCATGGCTCCAGAGCTGGGCCCGGGCCCAGGCCCGGAATCAGCACTAGCCAGGGCAGAGGGACCGCCCCAGGAGCACACAACCTCATCTGGGGGGAGAGGGAGGGAAGAGGAGGCTGTCTCACTCAGTGGATGGTTACTCATACACCCAGGGGTTCTTCTTCATGGAACCAAAAAGGGTTCTCAAATGGTTATCCTACAAGGGCAAGCCGAAGAACCCTTTTTGGTTCAAGGAGGAACCTTTCTTTCTAATAGTGTAGGCCTACATGCATATTTAGTGGCTTTCGATCGCATATCACTGGAACGGTGTTAACATTTCATACAGTGAGGAAAGGGATCTGTTTGATCTCAGAGCATTGTGGTAATGCATATGATGAAACATGCGGAGCAAAATGACAATTCTAATGAAAATGTAATGTGATAACCTATTTTAGCCAATGACCAAATGTAATCACATTGGTCAACTGCTGAACCCTCAATAATGTACAAATGTACTCTGGAGTGTGCACCATATCAAAGACCCCTTATAATTGTTCTTAACCCGTGTTTCAATCTTGTAATTTGAGAGGTGCAAGATTGTCTTTGATAAGCAGAGGCAGGAAAAGATTCAAATACATTATTAATTAAGCACATTGTGATAAATGTTAATTTACAGTGTTGTTTTATTTGGACGTCTTTGTGATACATTCTTCAGTGTGTTACGACATATAGATATTCTCCATGCACTTAGAAAGAAATTCTGTGATGTTGTTGGGTCAGATTGATCACAAAATACAAGGAAAGATAGAGGCATCGTAGTCTTAAAACACCTACTGGTTAGGAAGGTGACACGAGAGAGACACCTTCAGGTGGTGCTAAACCTACTGATTGGATAGGAGGGAAATATTGCCTCAACTGATCTACAGACATCCAATAAAAGAAAACGGGTTTTTGCAGTAGAACTAAATTATTCATTTGGAATTACAACCCTTCCCAGAAACCTTTCAATTGTATGTCTTATACTACTGAAAAGGAAATGATGATGATGATGGTGATGATGATGATGATGATGATGATGATGATGATGATGATGATGATGGTGGTGGTGGTGGTGGTGGTGGTGTGTATGCATTAATTTCATGTTATGCTATTCCGCTCTCTCTCAACCTCAGGCAAATTGTTAAATGAAATGAGTCAGGAAATAACTGCTTACTTACAAGTTCAGCAAAATGTAGCACCAAGTAATAAGCTTTAATAGCACACTGTATGGATGCTTAGGGAAATAATGTCAATAGCATTGATTTCATGTTACAATACCTGAAATGAAGTTTGATTTTTATAATGATATCGATGATGAAACAATACAGCATTTAGGAGTGCACATTGTTGGAAGGATCCATGATTTGTATCTGTACTGAAAACATATAAATAATGCGTCAATATTTGCGAAGTGTGCGCAGTGTGATGCACTTCTTAGCCTTATTAAATTAACATGTATGTGTTATTTAGCCAACTTTTAAAACCTCGTTGTTGGTTCACAGAATGAATGTTAAAATGATTTCTCACCGAATAGAGAAAAAATGATGTAAAAATAAATCCTCATCATGATGGCTGGATGCAGGATAAAGCAGAAAAGAATAGGAATCCAATTAGATTTTATTTCCCTTGTAAACGTATTGTAATTCCCTTTCCAGATCGTTGACCCCGACTACTGTGAGAATTTGAATATCCTCGTAAAACTCCAATTATTACCAAACGCAGCTTCACTATTTCCTCCTCTCAATAATCCACCAATTAGAAAAGACAAAAAAAAAAGATTTCAAAATCCAAGAAAAGGAATTCAATCCCTGTGAACAGTTATTTCAGGGGTCGTATAAACTGTATGCATATCGGATGAACTGTGGCATCTCTCCGCATCAGTTAGGCTCTGATGATGGTCCGGTCTGGTGCTCTCTGTCTCTCTTAATACGACCTATGCAAAAAAAATGTTAATATTTTGTAGTGATATTGATTCCCAAATAACTTTCCGCAGGATTTAACATTTGCTGAAACAGAAGAACTACCCTGCAACCACGCACGAACACCGGAGGGACACTGCCGACAGACTTCACTCTCCAAAAGCCGCGCGCGCTCTGACTTTGGTGCGAATGCCTGCGCTTCTTTTTGAGTGTGCTGGCATCACACGAGTTAACGAGACGAGTTTTAGAAAACCAGCAGAGGGCGATGCTGACTCACCGTTTTACTGGCAAAACACGAACACCCCATCACCACCACGAAATAATTGGCTTCTTCTATCAAATTATGAGTCCAGTTTCCGATTGACGCAGCACGATTACAGTTTCTCCCCGGACATAATCTTCAGAAAAAAAAGTGACATTTCGGATAAAAATGTGTCTTTTTCATGCCAATAATATGTTTTAATCCGTGCACAACCTCCCATTTTCACTAAAAAACATAAAACATTTTCTCTATAAAACATAGAACGTAGCAAGGAAATGTGCTTGCTGCACACATCACATTACATTTAGACAAATGCTGGTTACATTAGTTATTAGATGGTTTTATGGGGATATTCACTGGGTATACACATTACACTGCTTATACTATTAACTACTATTATTAACTATTATAATGTGAATTGATAAGGTGTAGTAGTAAACTACACTAATCCACACTTATCCCAGTTCTCATGAAATGCAGTCTTTTGTATGTCATATCTGAAGACAAAAGCCTCATTCATCTCAGCAAAATCATCACACTTCATATGGCATTACAATCTCCCGGTCTCCTCAAACTTTAATACAGGGTGAAGGGACACAAAGCATTGTATTGTATCAATGCCAAGCAGGATGCCATGAAGTAAATGCTAGGCCTCAAAACCCCCCATTTTTCACAAGGAGCTGAAGTCTCTTCACATTACAGAAATGGCTTGGTTGTGCCTCACTGCTTAAGTAGGCACTGACCATCATAAATCTTTACAAACCCTGAAAACAAAGTCTCTATTTAGAGACAGGGACATTGACAAACTGCAGAGCTGCTCCCGAATAATGACGGTGAAGTGTCAGGCGGGCTCCTATCCCAGGGAGAAATAGGCATGTGTGGAATCTGAGAATCGGGCTCTTTCTGCCCTGCAGGCGCTAGGCAGAGGATGATCTCCCCCTAGAGTTTGACTTCACTTGCACATGAATAATCAGGCAAAATCACAGTTTCTGTGTGGGCCACATCATTAGCCCCAACGTTTGAGAATAGGCCAATTAGAGTCCAACATTGTGAATTATCTTTGTCTTCCCATGAATGATCCATTTCTATGACGATGTTAGCCACATAAATCCTGCTCACGCGGCTCTCTGCGCAGGCTATCAGCGTCCTTGGTGGGAGTTTGTTCGTGTTGACATGGCGCACTGCAGCATGGCTAGCTCCATGGGTTTTTAATTGCTCTGCTGTAGCGCCATAAAGCATCTGCAGTGTTTAGCATGTACAATTAGAGAGGCCTCAGAGACACACAGCCACACCATTGGCTGGCTCTCGCAGATAGCCTATCGGATGGCTGGGAACGAAGCTACACATAATGAATCTGGATATGAGGATGTGTAGTTTTTGGTATTTGGTATTTGGAAAAGTTTTCTTCCCCCTAACTAAGTGAGTAATGAGGTAGATGTAGAGGATTCTTTATAAATGTATGAGGTGTGAAATAATGATGAGCTCAAAGTAAAAATGTTATTTATGAAATTAGCATTTACAGACAAACAGCCTATTGCGTCTTTATTGGCAAGGTGAGCATAAATTATATTCAGTATCTTAGAACATAATCATTAATAATCATAATCAAGAATTCAACCATCCCTCATTGATGTTTTAGGATTATTCATCCTGGTTTTTGGACTTAAATGTGTGCTGTTAGATTAAATCGGTGAGTGTTCACAGAATTCAACAGTTTTACCTAAACATAAATGAGCATTCGATTAATTCCAGGTCGATACAGGATCAGGTTCCTTATCCCCCCTGTCTCACACAGATGTTCATGCCCTTTGGAAAGACCACTAATTAATTGGAATATGGGAGTAGGGCTGTACACTGAGAAGTTAAGCATGACTGATTAGATTAGAAATTATGGGGTAATTAATGTGTGACCTAGGGAGACCCTGGCTTCAATGGGGAATATGATTAAGTAGCAGACGTTTGCCATTTGTACTGCTCTGTGTCTCAATGAGACAGGAGCCCCCCCCCCGCCCCCCCCGGATTACTATCCCTTCAGTGACCAGCCAAGCAAGGGCTCACCTACTGCATAATGACATTGATGAAGAGATTTACTATTGCCTCCACTGTACAATTATAATTATAGTAATCGTTTTCAATTGTACTGGAATAACAATTGAAGCTTTTTCAATTTGTCTGACAGGAGGACGGATGACCTTAAGGGACAATTGAGACTGGAAAGATCTGTTCCTTTCACCAAACTGTAGGCCCATGTCATTGTTTATGTGTAGGTCAATTCTACTCCAGACAATGTTGAGGGGATAAACTGCAATCTAACTTCTCAATGTGACTTTGACCTCCGCTGGGCTCTCTGAGGAGGATATCGAACGCTCAAAGCCACTGGTTTTCCGGGCATTTTAGACAATGTCCATTTTCTATCACATTACTTTGACTGAAATTCAATTTCCTGTGATGCATTTTCATGTGTTGGAAGTGCATCGCACTGCTTTGGGAGTATAGTATTTCACATGATTTGATGTTATCAAACACTTTAAATCTAAATATCTGCTATAAAACAACAAGTCAAAGAGATTTTATGTCAGTGTCATGGTTGACGTTTTATAATTTTCAACAATGGAGATGGAGAAAAACAATGTTTTGTTTTTTTATGTTTTTTTATTTTCCACAGAAATGTCTGAACAAATATTTATTTGTTCAGCAACACTATGGCAGTCACCAATATCACTTCATTAACAGGACAGGGTACATTTAGTCAGGAT
>NC_139661.1:17345631-17353131 GCF_951799395.1 Argentina silus
CACACAGGGATGAGCAAATTATTATCAATCATTATTAATCATAAAATATCTTTAGGAATCAGATGTAAAACGTTATGTTAGCTTGTGTTGTTGGGTGTAGAGTCCGCTTTTATCATGTCCATAACCATTGGAAGTGTACTGGGGAATACATTTATTTTTTAGATTAGATTAGATTCAACTTTATTGTCATTGCATAGAGTACAAGTACTGAGACAACGAAATGCATGGCATCTAACCAAATAGTGGCATAGTGCAAAAGACAGTGCATGATATTACAGTATAAGGTATTACAGTGAGTATGACACCTGTACATTAACGATTAACCGTATCTGTTGTCTTATCTAAAACATACATGTTCGATAAGCAATGTTAGGTGATTTGGCAGTAATTAGGCAAGGACATCTGTTGATAATAAGCATGGTTGGTAGCTGACCTGAGTTCAGATATGGTAGTATTTAGCTGTGCTTGTTTGTTTGTGCCTATGGTGCAATTGAACCAATGGAATAATCCCAAAAGTGCATAAAAAAAGCGTACTTCAGGCAGGCCTAAGTTAAACAAAGTATTTGAAAGGATTACAGTAGGTCTAATGCATTGTGAACTAATTAATTCATACAATAGTCTATAACACATGAATAGCCACAGCAACATAGAGAGATCTGCATGGGCATTTTATATTATGTCACAGTTGTGCAACAGTCAAAAACGAACCAAACTAATGTTGTACAAATCTGCACATTCAGAAGCACAAGGTAGCCTAAATTGAGCAGTTTACTGTACCCCTGTCTAAAAACAAGAACCTCGGAGGCTAACTAGAAGCGATTGTGCAGCGTAGAATGGTCGTCAAATGCAATGTGTGAGTCGTCTTTTAGGTTGTCGGGAGCTTGGAAGATAGATCACCCCCCTAGTCTGTCTACCAATCTGTAACTAAACATCCACATGAACATATAAATATGATCCTAGTCACAGATGGGGCTAGACTGGACCAACCCATGACTATTATCATGTAGAAAGACACAGTTGGATTTATTTACACTGATTGTAACAATTCAACTATTTGGTGTGTGTGTGTGTGTGTGTGTGTATGTGTGTGTGTGTGTGTGTGTGTGTGTGTGTGTGTGTACTCACCGCTCTGTTTTTGGGGTGAGGTCTTCGGCATGACCAGTGATCCTGTGAGTCCACTCAGACTGACTGAGGGGATTTAAAGCAGCCAAGAGAGGGAGGGAACCACCACTGATCCATCGGCTCAGTGCCAAGCTGAGAGACAGGGTGCATCTCAATAGTCAATAGTCTTGTTTCACCTGCACACAATCTTTCACAACTTCTAGTTTCTCTCGTTTAACTAGAAGGGAAATATTCCTGAGAGTACATATTGCATGGAACTGGTTACTTGTTATTGGAAACCACAGCTATTGATAGTTAGACAATCTAGCAGAGAGAGGTGTTTTGCTATGGCAATAGCAAAGGCTATGTGACCACTTTTATTTAGAGTCTGCTTTGTCATGTCTATAACCTATTACATTATTATGTCTATAATAATAATAACAGTAACGTAATTCTGTGGAATAACTGTACAGCTTTATTACTCCCCTGTCTACACCAGTAGATTGCAGACAATTTGTTGAACTATAATATTTCAGAATCAGATTCAGAAAACATTAATATCCTCAGAGAGGCAATTTGTTGTGCAGCACCAGTTCATACAAAAACAATGGACAATGTAAAAGACAACAGCATACACCGATACACACAAACAGGCCAATCCATAGTCGGCCATAGAGTCCATCCAACAGGAGATGGGCTGCTAGAGTGATGAAAGAGGGAGTGCCAGGCTCATAAAGTGTGTGTGCATAATTAGTCCAATGTCTTGTTCATACAATAACGCGCAAACATGGAACAGATCATGAGATGGCTTTGACTGCCTACCAGCTCCACGAATACTAATTGTATTCTAGTTCCTTAAATGGTCTGCAATCCCCAGGGTCCAGTATTTCAAAATTGTAATCTTAGATCAGAAGGATTGGGGAAATCAGCCAGCTCAATCTGATAGCAAAATAAAGAATCAGGATAATTCTGATCCAGATTAAACATTTTGAAATACTGGGCCCTGGATTTGAGGGGGCCAACTCCTCCACCACTGTTTGTATGCATCTGTTCTGATCTGAAAACACAGGATACGTGAAAGCAACGAAGCAGGTATCTATCAGGAACATGCTTTCACCTGCACAGTGTTTTCAGAAGTGTACAGACATCAGACAGACGGGAGGTGAGGAGAGGAAGCCACCTTGGAGTATTGAGACGCACCCCATGAACTAACTCTGACCCACATGTCTAGAACGAGTATGATACTGCAACCTTATGCCCCAGCAGTGCTGCTGATAAACTGTAGGTGAACCTTCCTCTGTGTTTTATGATGGGTTTATGACATATCAGGACTTGGATCTCAGATCTGAGATAACATTGAATGGTTCTACCTCTACCATAGGCTCCTCTTTATCTGGATCAGAAAGCATCGTGACGGAGAGTCATGCCATACAACGGACAAATGATACGATTGTATCATATCACCTATATCACTTGGCTACTAGTGGTATAAGTCATAACAATATTTTTTTTTTTTTTTTAGATTCAACTTTATTGTCATTGTGCAGAGTACAAGTACAGAGACAACAAAATGCAGTTAGCGTCTAACCAGAAGTGCAAAATAGCAGAAAGTGCAATGAACAGTATATACAGGTAGTGCAATATATGAGCAGTAAGTAGTGCAGTATAGTATAATACAGAGGATTCCACACAAAAAACACACACACAGTTTAAACCATATAGTACCTTACCTACATCAACATTGTACAAATCAACTCAACAGATTAAGAAGTTCAAGCTGTTACTTATCATTTCAATAAAACATGTTTTAGACTACTTTATCTATTCCATTATAGGGATGTGGCCTACTGTATGTGTTTTTTGAGGTACCTCACAGAGCCAGGTTTGCATGGTTAACCTTTGACCTGAACACTTGTTTTGACTAGGCTTTAGCACAGAGGGTCAATGGGTCACTCTCTTCTGTACAGACTCACTTTTCACAATGTTTGATAGAAATCTCATTAAATGTTTCAACGATGCATATCTGGCCTTACAGATGGCCTTACATTTCACGTGAAAGTGACAAAGCAGTTAGAAGTCGTGGCAGGCTATCTCTCCTCTGCCAGTCTCCCTCATGTGCACATGGAGGAAGTGCCCCACCTAGTGGCCAGCCATAGTTCCTTTTCTCCGGGAAGTTCAACCGAAGTTTCAGCTTGATTTACAATGAATGTCCTCCTCGCAGAGCCATTTATCACACAAGTATGTGGGCTACAGCCGCGTTGCTATTCTGGCCTCACTGGAGCAACAAACAATGGTAGACTGCCAACACTACGTAGAATACAATAAACCTAACCGCACTACTATTCTAACATTACTCAACCCTCAATCTAAAGTCCCTCCTATTACCCAGTGTGGCCATAGGCTGATAAAAGAGAAAGTGATTAAGGAGTGAACCCAACGAGAACCCAAGAGAGTCTGACTTAGTGAAACTAATTAAAGATAAACTGTACAATGACGTGTCAAAATGAAATATTTGGAAAGATATTGCTCATTACAATGCAAACAGAACACATTGGTGATGTTCATACATAAAGATGAGTTAGCTTTTCTTTAGCCTCTGTGCTAGCGCCCTCCTTTGTTCCATAGCAACAAACTCTGCCTTAGGAACAACATCCCATAAGGCTTCTTCTGGGACGTGACCATAGCCAATGTCAATGGAACGTCCTCATCCATATCTGATACCTGACCTACAGTACATAAAAGTGTATTCACGTTTACATTTATGCTTTACCATTAGCATGTTAACTTTGGCATGTTAACTAGGGTATCCGGGACTTGCTTGGTAAACTGCAAGTCCTGGATAGGGGAGAGTGGGGTAAGTTGAGCCAATTTTCACTTATGTTGTCGTCTAGGCAAGTAAACATTTACCTTAATTTCAGGATGTCTTCTGTCAATCGAAATGATAAGAATGCATCTATGACAAAGGGCCGTGAAAATATGACTTCTCAAAAAAGAAGTGGTCTTGTGGCTCAACTTGCCCCAGCTTAGGGTTAAGATGATCCAAGTCAATGGGTAAATTGAGCCATCTGGGGGTAAATTGACCTATTGACTTTTTCAAATTTAAACCTGAGCATTTTCCTTTTCCAAATAGTCTTTTTTCTTTTCTTAAAGAAATTAAAGAAACATTTTTAAACAATATAAAACCAACCAAATAAAGTTTATTATTCAGAATCTTTTAATATTTGCAAGTGGTGAAACAATTTTCATACATCATCTGTTCAGCATTTCAACGACTATTAAACATTCCACCCATCAAGGTTGTAGGGAGATAGTGTTGCTCCCTCCTTGCAGTTCCCCCAGCCTTCCCCCAGCCTTTAGAGGGTGAAGTAGCTTCTTCAGCACATCACTTTGTGGGAAAAATGCCGCATAATTTTCCTTGAATGCAAAAGTGGGTTTCTCATTGCCAGTGCTCCCCCAGATTCTTCTGAGAAATCTTGCACTCACTTCGTCGGCCTCAAGTTTCTCAACCAAGCCAACGTAATGGTAGCTCCTGCATTTGGTTTCCAACTTAACTATAGCTAAGTCACCAACTAACAGATCTGAGAGGTCTGGTTCGCTTCTCTCATCCTCAGAGAAATCCCAGTGGACCTGAATCCAGAAGTGATATTCCGTGGTGTCATTGCTGACATGAAAGCCTTATTCACCACTGGCTCAATTTACCACACAACATTTGGCTCACTTTGCCCCACAGCCACCATTTTGGAAAAAAAAACTGCCTAGCTTAGTAATTCAGGCAAATTCTTAGCTAAATGATTCACATGGTTTTATACGTTGGCCAATCACCAACATGTATGATATATATTTTTGGACCTGGATACATTTACTTTGACGTAACAGTCGTTATACCTGACATGTAGAACATTTACTTTGACACGTCAAAAACTGTTTATTGTGAAAAAAACATACTTACCACTTTACTATGTGCCTCCCTCCACCACAGCCAGATACCAATGATGGGTGCTTCCTGAAGTTATGGTCAAACACAAATAAACAAATGTGTACAGTTGTCTAGATACTGGTGGTGGGTCAACTTACCCACTGGCTCCTCTTACCCCATCTTAGCCTATCTTACCCCACTCTTCCCTAGTTATTCTGGTTCTAACTGTTTTTAGAGCAGCACTGGCACAGGTGGCAGGTTCCCATGGTTGTAGGCAGGCAGGCAGGCAGCCCTAATGAGTGACTACTAAGGTAACATTGAAGCTAGTATGTCCAGATTGTATGAGTGTGTATCTGTGTGTCAGGGGAGAGGGGAGGAGGAGGGACAGAAAAACCTCTTAGAAGTCAAAGACCTTCACATGCAAGTGGTAGAGAGAGAGGGGTGTTGAAGCCGGTGAAGGCCATGGCTGGTGAAGGCCATGTGAAATGTTCCAAGAAGCCCACCTGTCCAGGTGGCCTGCCTGCTGGTGATCGGTTTCCACTGTCCACTCTCCAGTCATTGGATGCTAGGGATTCTGTTTCTTCTTCTTCATCCACAGAGGCCATGGAGGACCAATGAGAGTGTGTGTGTGTTATCAGGTTAGGAGGGCCGCGCCCCTGAGGACTGGGGTTTAAAGCAGAGTGTGCCATGGCATCTCCCAGTAGACGCATCAATCAACATGATCCCCATCGTGCTGGCTTCAGTTCTCATCGCAACCGGTAAGGACCATCTGTGTGTGTGTGTGTGTGTGTATGTGTGTGTGTGTGTGTGTGTGTGTGTGTGTGTGTGTGTGTGTGTGTGTGTGTGTGTGTGTGTGTGTGTTTGTCCCTCTAGCCATTGGTGGGTGGGTGGGGGGGGTCAGATTATTAGAGGTCCTCCACTTTTAATGAGGCCTAATGAGAATTCATTGATGTGAAAGAAAGAGACACCGTACCTGTCTATAGACACCTGTCTGTGGGTCTGTCCGCCCCCCTACAGCCCTCGGGTGCGGCACACCTCCCATCGAGCCTGTGACCACCCGTGTGGTCAATGGAGTGGACGCCAAGCCCAACAGCTGGCCCTGGCAGGTAAATACCCCTCTCTCTCCCTTGGTAATCTACTATAACGATAGAGATTGCGTATGCAGTCATAGGGTTACAATTCACAAGGTCTCAAAAAGTGATTTATTTTAACCCTTTGATGCACAAGCTATGCAAACGCCTTCTAATGCACAACACGGGTCAAAAATGAACCATATTAGTTTCCTATGTTATTTCATGTATGGCTGAGTGTTTCTTTGCTATATCTTTTGAAATCAATTTATTTCATCATTTAATATTCCAAGTATTCATTAAATATCTTGTTTTACCACAAATCATTATTTTCATTTTTCCTTTCTTACTTTATGAACAAAAATAGTTTTTGTATTACTGCATCAAGTTTACACACATTGTTAAAAAATGACCCATGTACGTAAGTGTGATTTAGACATACTATAATAATAGTTTTGTTAAAATAATTATTTTAGCAGTGATTTGGACCAAACAATAATACATTTAATATTTGAAATATGTTTATTTGTCACATTGTCACACATAACATACACATATCACTGATAACCGATAACACTGATATTGAACTGTAGTGTATCTGTCGTGAACTGTGGTGAATGTGACCGAATAAAATAAAATAAAACTGATTAAATAAAATCCTTGCACACAGGCCTGGTGCACTGGGAACACCAGCTGCTGACTTTTCTGTCTTTGGCAGCTGGGCAGATCTTGCACCTCTCCCTCTTCACTTGGCCCTCCTGTCTGATGTCCTCCTGTGGCTGGGTGGTGGCTGCGTTTTTTTTTTTTTATCCCACATCTTCCCATTGCCTCTGTAATTGTGTGTCAGTATTGGTGTGTCCATAGTATTGGACATATTTCTCTTTCTCACTAGTAATGGATGTCAAGGTCAAGGTAACCTTAACCTAATGTTCAAATAGTATGTACAGTTATCTTTCACAAGATATCAAATATTTTCTTAGGTAAAACAATTGTAAAATAAGACTTACATGCATCAAATGTGCATTTATTTCAAATATATAGCAAAGAAACACTCTTGAAATAACATAGGGAATGAAACGGATCATTTTTGACCCATGTTGTGCATTAGAAGGGTAGTGATACAAAACCTTTTTATTCAAAAAGTAAGAAAGGAAAAATGAAAATAAGGATTTGTGATGATCAAAAACAAGTTAATTGAGGAATACCTGGAATACTGTATGATGAAATGAATTTATTGCAAAGACATAGAAAATAAAAACTCAGTCGGGTCACTTTTGACCCATGTTGTGCATGAAAGGGTTAATGGAGGGGAACTTTCCACCATTTTCTCTTTTGTCCACAGCTATTGCGTTGCTTATCCTGCACATATCTCTCTCTCTTTCTCTCTCTCTCTCTCTCTCTCTCTCTCCCTTT
>NC_139661.1:17358131-17363131 GCF_951799395.1 Argentina silus
TCCATCAGTAGTCTACTACTTGTTAGCCGAGTTCCTTTGTATAGGTGGCATCATGCTGTGTGTCTTAACAGAAAACAATGTGTGTCAGTGTTAATATTCATCATTGTGCATGCATGATCTCATAGGCGCTCACACACACACACACACACACACACACACACACACACACACACACACACACACACACACACACACACAGGAATACAGAGTCTCTCATTGTTGATTGTGTCAAGAGATCCCACTCTTGTCCATGACAGAGTGCTGTGGCGTACAAAGCCTTTGCGTAACAAGATCAGTTTGTCTATCAGTGTATTGACCATGCCGGGGGCGAGAGGACAGGCCAGTCATGTGCTCTTTGGACTCGAATCAAACTGTTCGATCCGTTAGACTGTCTAGCTTCTACCCTGCAGCTACATCTGTTCCCTCACTCAGGACTTAAACCCTCTATAGCGGAACCACTGGATCATTCTACAGCAGAACCACTAGAACCCTCCATAGCAGAACAACTAGAACCTTCTACAGCAGAACCTCTACAACCTTCTAAAGCAGAACCTCTAGAACTATAACTTATAGAACCCTCACGAGCAGAACCACTAGAACCCTCCACATCAGAACAACTAGAACATTCTACAGCAGAACCACTGGATCATTCTACAGCAGAACCACTAGAACCTTCTACAGAAGAACCACTAGAACCCTCTACAGCAAAACAACTAGAACCTTCTACAGCAGAACCACTAGAACCTTATACAGCAGAACCACTAGAACCATATACAGCAGAACCACTAGAACCCTCTACAGCAGAACCTCTAGAACCTTCTAAAGCAGAACCTCTAGAACCTTCTACAGCAGAACCACTAGAACCTTATACAGCAGAACCACTAGAACCCTCTACAGCAGGACAACTAGAACCTTCTACAGCAGAACCTCTAGAACCTTTTGCAGCAGAACCTCTAGAACTAGAACCTCTAGAACTAGAACCTCTAGAACCCTCATGAGCAGAACCACTAGAACTATCTACAGCAGAACCACTAGAAACTGTTACAGCAGAACCTCTAGAACCTTTTACAGCAGAACCTCTAGAACCCTCAGAACCATTTGATACCATCTACAGCAGAACCCATTAATACCCTATAAAGCAGAACCACTAGAACCTTCTACAGCAGAACCACTAGAACCTACTACATAACCACTAGAACCAGAACCTTTAGAACCCTCTACATAAGAACCACTTGAACTCTCTATAAACAAATGGCACCAATGAAACTTAACCAGCACCAGAATCATATACGCATGTGTCAATAAACATTAGTCCACTAGGAAGACCCAATAAGCACTGAGCCAATAATCACCAAATAATTCATGGCTGATTTGGGAACCGTGTTGTGTGAGAACATAATTAGTAGTAATGCACGAGGACTGCTGCTGTGCTCCAGAACTAGACGCTCTACAGATTATCTTACGTAAACACACCCTGATCTCTATGCAAACTGCTCTACATCCTCTGAGCAAATGGTGTGCAAATTAATGACGTTGATCCTGGAATATTATTTGAATCTTGGTATTTGAATCCAATGCAAACTATAATATCACACAGCAAAAACATGTCACACCTGTTGCAGTATTATCTGAAGTGTTTGTCTTCAGTCTTTTGGGTTTATTAACGCCTCTCTGCCTCTCTGTGTAACAGGGGTTGATGACACCTCCCCTCCTAGAGCCCCAGCAGATTAGTTTCCATCTGCATCAGTTATACTGAATGTTCTGGAGTCGGCAGAGTGAGGGTTGAGAGGGGAATTGCGCCTGAAAATGAGTCTAGTGTTTGTTTGTCTCTCATTTGGTCTGTTGCCATGGCGAGAAGAGAACCCCCCCCCCCCCCCCCCCATAGTGATTTATACTATGTATGACTGAGAGTCAATCAAGTGCATCACTACCATCTCCCTTATTAGGAACTATCCATCTTGATCTGGATTGGCTAAGGGGCCATGGAGAGGGAGGGAGGAGAAGTTGGAAATTAGTTTTCAACAGCAGCTTGTCAGTGTTACAGCCTCCCTCAGACGGACAGAGAGAGAGAGGTGTGTGTGTGTGTGTGTGTGTGTGTGTGTGTGTGTGTGTGTGTGTGTGTGTGTGTGTGTGTGTGTGCCCTCCCTCACAGAAATGCATTAGTGAGGAAGCATGGAAGAGAGGAGATGAGTTAGTGGCGTTGCTATATTGAAGTGTGATTGGAATAACATTCGCATACTCATACACATACACACACACACACACACACGCACCCACAAACCTGACTGCAACTAACTATATTCTCAGACTCACATCGCTTCACAAACACATTTGCACTTAGATCTGCTCCAGCAATATCTGTAGATAGCATTTCTCACTGACAGGAGAGTGTTTTAAGTGCAGTGCACTCTGCCGTTAGGAACCAAGGATCTCAGATGTGCACGATGTGCACGTCTACTTCCAGAGGAACAAATCCACATGGCAGGCAGACAGGCACACTTCTCAACAGTGGAGGCTGGTGGAGACGGGCTCAGTGTAATGCATGGAACGCAATGAGGAATGGTAGCATGATAGCGGTTGCGGTTTAACATGACAGCATGTGCGGTTTAACCCTCTCGCTGTGCTTGGGGGTCAAGCTATTGTGGTCATCCATAGTTAATGAAGCCTAAATCTTTGATGGAAGAGAAAGAGATACTTGTCCCTAGACTGTCTGTCTATCTGTCTGTCTGTCTGTCTGTCTGTCTGTCTGTCTGTCTGTCTGTCTGTCTGTCTGTCTGTCTACCCTGACTCTTATACTGTATCTTCTGTCCCTCTTTACCTAGGGGCTACCTGTTGGGATTCAATAGAAGTGAACCAGACTACCAGTTAACCAAAGCCATGAAGCCCACAGCAGACCATGGACCAGTTGGATGTGTTATTGAACCACTGAGTTGGCTGTGAGAGGATTTCCTACAGAGCAACCATTTGAGTGTGAACCAGTTAGTTAAGCATGGAGACGGAGCAGAGGACTGGTCTCTCTGTCTGGGCCATCGTGGCCATAGTCTGTAACTCTGTGGTGGGTGTCCTCATCCTCATCCTCTTCGTCATCCTCTACAAGGCCTGCAAAGTGCCCTCCTGCCAAGAGAGGGCGCCAGAGCTAACTGCCACCCAGGAGCAGCAGAAGGGCGAGCAAAAGTACTTACTGACTGCAGCCTGAGGGCAGGTGTAAAGAAGAGGACTAACAACACTCACTGAGAAATACTCACTGACTCGTATCTAATAGAAAATGAGTGAATGCATATAATCTGTGTCTTCTCTTTTTGTTCACATATCTCTCTCTCTCACTCACTCTCTCTATCCCTCTCTCACTCTCTCTATCCCTCTCTCACTCTCTCTATCATTCTCTACCTCTCTCTCACTCTCTCTCACTCTCTATCTCACTCTCTCTCTCTCCCTCTCACTCCATCTCTTCCTGCCATTCAGTTGAACTCTGAGCAAAAGAACATGACACGCAGTATGCATTACATAAAAAAAACCCGTCTCAAATCCTCTTATCTCCTTGGGGCTGCTCTGAGACTACCCATCTGTCAGTCTGTTTACCCTGCACAGCCTGGCCTCCGTGTATTCCAATGCACTGCATCAAAGATGATAGGGGGATGAATAGGAGAGAGAAGGAATAAATAAGACTGGGGAAAGAAGAGAGAGAGAAAGGAGAGAATTGTAATAAGCTCATCAGAGGCAGCTTGATGTTTACAAACTAGAGAATTAATGATGTAGAGGATGAGAGAGAGAGAGAGGAGAGGGAGATCGAGAGATGGAGTACTAGAGAGGGGGGAGGGAGATAGAGATAGATATGTAGAACAAAGGGCAGATGTTTTCAAGGCGTGAGAGAAAGAGAGATGGAGCGAGATATGTTGCTTACTCAGAGAAAGCTCTAGGCTCTGTTTATCTTTGAAGAATCTGCTCTTCAATACACAACACTCTCGTGGGATTTTAGAAACAGGAAACAACGGAGGGAGAATGTAAGTGACACTTGAACTAAAAGTTGAGCTGCAACACTTGATGTGTCTGTCTGGTCTGCCACTTACTGCGCTGTGAAATACTAAATGACTGTTTTGTACATAGAAAACCTTCACAAGGACCGACACTCGACAGGATAATGGGACTAGGAGACTTGACTTCTGTCTATTTTTGAAAATGGGCTGTAGGTTATGATGGTATGATGTCACAAGTCAAAATGGCTGTGCAAGACCTGATGGATCACCATGGCAATTAACATTCCTGGCGTGTAATTATGCTAATGATCTTTGTGTTCTATGAATCATGGACCTAATGTTGATTTCTTTTTTTATTAACAGAATAAATGGTTTACTTTTGTGTATGATGTGGAATGGACCCGTGCATCTTATTGACCTATACACCCTGTCAGGACAACCAGCACAACATAACCACACCATCATCATCATCAGCATCATCATCATCATCATCATTAGAATACTAGGATCCAAGTAAAACTCTTAACCATTGTAGTAAATGTACAGGCAGCAGGTCTTGTACCCTGACTTTGTCCTGTATATTGTGCCACTGCTGGCTTCATATCCTCGGTTGTCCTTTCACAGCAGATGGGAGGTGATAGACGGCTGTGCTCCTCTCTCTGCGTTTCCTGGACACCACACAGGTGGTGTGACGGCTTCTTATTGCCATCAAAAGGTTACTGGGGGATGTCCAGTGCACAGTCAGGCAACAGCAGTTAGGTAATGAGGCTTGGTTGTATACTCACACACTCACACTCACACACACGCACACACACACACACGCACACACACACACACACACAGACTGCTTTCACTGATTGTTTCAGCTTTAAGGCGTTAACCTAACAAGATGATGTGTGAATCTGAGGTTTATCTTACTTTGCAGCTGAGAGGTACCTAATAGTATCTGGGTGCATTCATTGCTTTGTGTGTGTGTGTGTGTGTGTGTGTGTGTGTGTGTGTGTGTGTGTGTGTGTGTGTTCGTGT
>NC_139661.1:17368131-17395631 GCF_951799395.1 Argentina silus
ATGCCCCTCCACGCCACGGCAGTTTACGCCGCGATTCACTGTCAATCAACCCGCACGTTCATTCACTTTCACAGTTTTAGTGCTGTCCGTCTACTCTCCTCTGCCACGCACGGTCGTCCGTCCGTTTAGGTTCTAGAGTTCGGTTCACAGGCCCGGCGGGGACATATAGCAGGACCAATCTGGAATATTGCGAATGAAATGCATGGCCTGTTTTAGACAGCGGTGTAGTTTCTCTTGTGTTGTGTTGTGTTGTGTTGTGTTGTGCTGTGCTGTGCTGTACTGTGCTGTGTTGTGCTTGACATTCGCTGATCAGCTGAGTGAATGTGAAGATGAAACGAGCCTGGGTCATTTTATTCCACATAAATTCACCATACTTGTCTATTACACATTTCTGACAAGGCATGCATTTCTGACTCTGTCATATTTGACTCATATAAACATTACAGCGGCCTATTGATCTTTGTAATGGCACATGGATCATTATCAATTAAGTGCATACATCCCACTATGCACACTTACATCTCTTTCTCTTTCATTCTTCTTTCTTTCTCTCTGTCTTTCTCTCTGTCCCCCCCCCATCCTCTTCCCCAGGACCCTGCGTCCTCCACGGCCTCAGAGGCAGACTCAGACAGGAGGGAGACAGAGCCTGTCACTATCAACTACAAGCCTTCTCCTCTGCAGATGAAGATAGGTGAGTACACGGGGCCTCCAGAACCTTGTGTCTTTGAAGCTGCATTTCAGCACCTTGGACAGAGACCACACAACTTGGCAGCTGTACGGAAAGAGGATGAGAAAAGGCAATAAATAGTTGACTTCATTGTGGCATGTTTACAGCAAATGGCCATGTCTTGTAATAACAACAGATACGTCTTTTAATGGCCAGTACCTTGTTATGCAGTGACTTCGGAAAGTATTCAGACCCCTTCATTTTTTCCACCTTTTGTTGTGTTATAGACTCAATTTAAAATGGATTAAATTAAAATAATTTGCCATCAATCCACACACAATACCCCAGAATGACAAATCGAAAACAGCTTTTTAGAAATGTCAGTAAATGTATTAAAATTGAAATACAGAAATACCTCATGTTCATAAGTATTCAGTCTCTTTGCTATTACACTCTTAAAATGAGCTAAAATGCAAAAATGTCATCAACAAATCACTCATTAAGTTGAACTGAGTCCATCTTAATGCAAGGATAATAGTTCATGTAATTTTGGGAATAATATCTTTGTTTTTATAGGGTCTCTGTATTTGAATTTTAATACATTTACTGAAATTTCTAAAAACCTGTTTTCACTTTGTCATTCTGGGGTATTGTGTGTGGATTGTTGGCAAATTCTTTTTAATTTAATCCATTTTACAAAAAGTGGAAAAAGTGAAGGGGTCTGAATACTTTCCGAAGGCACTGTATATACGTTCATCATGTCCTGTCAATGAGGAAACTAAAGAATTTCCGATCTACAGTAAAGTGACATATAAGGGTGTCTCGATCACCGTTTCTATGGTCTCTATAGACCATTGTTTGGTCTGAATGGCAATGTCATCTTTGACACGACTCTGACTCAGTCAGGACCAGCTGAATGGGCTCGAGTCACCTGGTCAGCTACTGAATGAAAGCTGCCAGACAGGAATGTTGTCTGTCTCTCTGTGTTGGTACATCCACTGATGTCACGTCCTGTGATGCTGCCATGTGCAGAGAAACAGCGAGAGCTGGCCCGGAAAGGCTCCTTGAAGAACGGGAACGCAGGGAGTCCTGTCAACCAGCAGCCCAAGAAAAACAATGTGATGGCTAGAACACGGTGAGAACTCGGCTGAGCCCGGTGCTCATGTTTTATTAGGCAGTTGGAGTTTTGAGTTTCCGTCTTTTTATTGTTTTTTTTTATCTCTTTGTCTTTTTCTTACATTTTTTGCTTTTTTTCTCTTCCACCACCCTGTTTTTTTTCTTATACCCCTCTTTTCTTTTCTGTTCTCTTTTACCTCTTCCTCTTTGTTTATTCTGTCTCTCTCTCTCTCTCTCTCTCTCTCTCTCTCTATCTCTCTCTATCTCTCTATCTCCTTGCTCTCCTCACTCCTTCCCTTTCTCTACTCCAAAGGTTGGTAGTGCCTAACAAGGGCTACTCCTCCTTAGACCAGAGTCCTGATGAGAAGCCCCTGGTGGCCCTAGACACAGACAGGTAGGTGGCCTCATCCAACATCAACCACACTCATCCACACAATCAGACACACTCATCCACACAATCAGACACACTCATCCACACAATCAGACACTCATCCACACAATCAGACACACTCATCCACACAATCAGACACACTCATCCACACAATCAGACATGTGGCTCAACATGTACACTGCTGTACAACTGTATATAGTATTATGTATATAATTGTATATAAATTATGTGAAATATCAACAGTAGTAATATGAAACTAGGCGAGAGAAAATACATGCACGCACGCACGCACACACTGAGTGTACTTGTGCTTGTGTTGCAGTGACGATGACTTCGACATGTCCAGATACTCTTCATCGGGATACTCCTCAGCCGAGGTGAGATGTGTGAGGGAGCAGGTACCTATGCACTCTGGGTAACACTACTTACACAACACTCATGCCAAGCCATCCTCACTCACTCCAACTATACCCTTCACTACCAACTACAGTATACCACAACCTTACCACGACTATACCACAACCTTACCACGACCATACCACAAGCTTACCACAACAAAACCCTTCACTCTCTCACTAAACCACAACTATACCACAACATTACCACAACTATACCACAACCTTGCCACGACTATACCACAACCTTACCACAACTAAACCCTTCACTCTCTAACTAAACCACAACTATACCACAACCTTACCACAACTATACCACAACCATATCACAACTATACCACAACCTTACCGCAACTAAACCCTTCACTCTCTAACTAAACCACAACTATACCACAACTATACCACAACCTTAGCACAACTATACCCTTCACTCCAACTATTCCACAACCTAACCACAAGTTTGCAACCTCACGTCCTGCCCCCCTTCACAAATTCCATTACCACAGATCCTGATAAATGTTTTATATAAATTCAAGGTAACTGTAACTCATCAACCTCATCGCAAACTGTCACTAAAAAACGGATACCTTCCCCAAAGTCACTTACATTAATTATGTATCCTAAGCCTTATATCTTTGTCATGAAATCACTTGACTGAACTGAGACTGTCTCCAGAAACTAAGACGCCCTAGTTATACTTTAAGTTACATTTTTCTTTCTAGGCCTGTGAGGCTAAGACTAAGACGAGGCCTGCCAATCTATTATACCCTAGTAATAGACAGTAATTACTGGGTAATTACTGGTAATATGACTGTCTCTTCTCTCTTACAGCAAATCAACCAGGATCTGAACATCCAGCTGCTGAAGGACGGCTACCGTCTAGACGAGATCCCAGACGACGAGGACCTGGATCTGATACCGCCCAAATCCGTCAACCCCACCTGCATGTGCTGCCAGGCCACCTCCTCCACCGCCTGTCAAATCCAGTAACCCCGCCCCTCTCTTCTACCCCCCCCCCCCCCCCTCCCTCCCCCCCACACACACACATAACCCAACCCTCCCATCTGCAGTGAGTTTACTCCGCCACTAGAGCGGCAACAGAGAGCATTGGTAGAATATGATAATTATATGACAACAAATAATCAACTTACCTGGCAGAAAGTTAAAAAGAGAGAAAAAAAGAACTACAAAAAAACCACACATAAATATGTTAAATTACGACTAACAGTGATTACTTCCTCCTATGGTAGGACATGCACTTCTGTTTGTGTTTGAGATCTGGGAGGAAACACACTCAGGCCTCACAGATGCCCCCTCCTGGCCAATATTGTGTAACACAGGTCAAAATAGAAACAAGACAAAAAGGTCAGTTGATTGGAAAGTGATTTTCATGTCCCTAAAAAAATAAGAAATATTATTGTGATTGCTGCTGATTCAGCCGTTCTGCTTACTGACTTCAAGGTCCTATTTATTGCGTTCAATTCTGTATTTTTTTTGAGGGTCATGGATTTTTGTTTCTAACTGAGGGATATCACTATGATTGTAAGTGCTGGTGTGTATTACAGGTGAACACTGGACATACCTGGTGCTGTAATCAGGTGGTACTGCTGAGAGCAGGGTTGTGTAGCACGGACCAGGTCACTCATCAAGTCCACCTCCCCACACTCTCCCTTTCCCTTATTTTGTACAGCAGGTTTGAGGTGTTTACAGTTTGAGTTTTTAGGGATGAATGTATCGCAAAGGGACAAAATGCATGAAGAACACCTACTGTAAATGGGATTGGGGAAATATCTTTGAATTGGCCATTTATTATTCCCACGTCTTACTACTGTACACACTCTGCTATCTGGATTCTTGATTGACTTTTTATCATTTTGAATGTCTTATTCTTGCACATTTTAATTTTTGTTTTTGGTTCTAAGGCGATATGTGCATACGTGTACAACACTTCCCTCATGGTCTGTTACTACACCTTTTATCAACGGGGAAGATACAGAACTTTGCCCACGTGTTGTTGCACTTACTTTACAACACAACGCTATCCCAGAGCTAGCTAGCTTACATGACTCACCCCCATAGAGGACAAAGGGACTGAGTGGCTGGACTTTGTGTGAAGCTAGGTTCGAGCAGACCTTAGATAGCTTTTTTGAAAACAGCTTATTGTGACGTCCTCCCATACCCCTTCCACAGTGTCAAACCACTTCCTTGTTACAGAGGACCCCTCCCCTCCTCCCCCCGAGTGACACATCGTGTGAATCTCAAGAGTCTGTCCTCGATTCCTCACGTCCTCGCTCCTTTCATCTGCATCTGAGGAGGTCTTAGGGAAGGATCCTCGAATCTTCTCCTCATGCATTTAGCATTTAGAGAAGGACGGGAGGAGAGAGGATGCGAGGAACCAAGGAAAGACTTTTGAGATTCAACCATTCACTCTACAGAGTGTCAAAGGAGCTCACACAATGCCAACTTATCATGAGTGGGGTGCCATATTTGTTTCCTGTGATTGGTTGGAAATGTGATCATTGCGTATCATTAACTTCGAGCACTAATCCCTCACTGAGTCCCTCACACTCTCACATCTCTGAGTTATTTTGCAATTAGAGTATGCCTTAAGTAGAGAATATAAAATTTAAAAAAAAGCGTGTATATTTATTGCCAGTCTCATGACTTAATTTATTTTGAAAGGGATTTGCAGTCTGTGAAGGTATACATTTTTTTTTAACATTTAGACACGGGTGATATTTTTTTTTTTTCTGTTTTTCTGTTACAATTATGTTCTCATGTAAACACTTCCATTCCAGTATTTAACAATGTTATTGTTCTGTGTAGTGTATGATATCAATAAACACAAAGCCAAGTGAATGTGCCTGCCGTGTTTCTCATCTGAGAGAGTGTGTGTGTGTGTGTGTGTGTGTGTGTGTGTGTGTGTGTGTGTGTGTGCGTGTGCGTGTGCGCGTGTGCGTGTGCTTGTAAAAGTAATAATGACATCAAATAGATCGATGGATGTATATGTACAAAGAACATTTTAATATTAAAGACCTCGGACAGTTAATTACAGAGTTATGTACAGTGAAACATGGTAACTAGATATCCAGGTACACAGGTTCATCTTGAAAATACAAGATTACAGAGTTTATGAGCATTTCATAGCAATAACTTCAAAACGTCTAGACTGTTGAGGAAAAATTCAAGCTGAAAGGCACAATTTATCAAGCTAAATATCTAAATATCAAGCTCCCCCTATATCAATGAAATAGTTTTCCCTGTAGGCCATTGGGTAGAGTTGTAGGGAAAAGACAGTTCACAGTATAGTATGTACAGTTATAATCTGAGCCCCTGCTAGGAACCCAACACACACAACATCACATTACATTTGGATGCTATGAACAGTTAACGTACTATGGCAACAAAATCAACACCATTGACAACCAGATGCTGCCAGTAACCTTAATGAGTCTCCATTTGTGAACTATTAATCCCCACGTGAAGCATTATATAAAAGATGACTACAAAGGTGATTTACACTCTCTCTTTCCCATCTCAAGGCCTCTCTCATCCTATAGCAGTGTTAAGAAACATTATACAAATAAAAAAACATGTTGTACCTCAAATATATGACATTGCTACAGGATGGATTTGCTAAACAAGTGTTTATTGTAAAAAAGGAAAACATGCAAACAGGCTTATGGCCCTATGATGTACTTGTTCAACTTGTTTTTTTTTATGAGTGTTGATATTCTTCCCACCACCAGGGATCGTTAGTGACCAGTAGGCCTACATGGCTAACCCGTGACACAATATTCCCTTTTACCAAATAGACCTGAGCACATGAAAATAAAGCTGTGCATTAACATACAGTCAGTAGTAACATCCTCACAGAACTGCCATCGAGAAAGCAAGATTAACCAACTGTCTTGTTAAAAACTCAAGGAGACAATAATAAATCGTATAATAAACATGTGATTTTGATGATCAGTCCATAGTGAAGTTCTTTGGGTCTGATGATCATGGTAATGGTATGTGCAATTTTCATTGTGAAATGTGCTATGCTGTATGACTTCAACTTGTCTGTGATGACTAGGCAACAGAAGAGCCATGCTCCATCCATCCATCCATCCGCCCATCCATCCATCCGCCCATCCATCCGTCCATCCTCAGTCCATCCATCCATCCATCCGTCCATCCTCAGTCCATCCTCAGTCCATCCATCCATCCATCCATCCATCCATCCATCCATCCGTCCATCCTCAGTCCATCCATCCATCCATCCATCCGTCCATCCTCAGTCCATCCGTCCATCCTCAGTCCATCCTCAGTCCATCCATCCATCCATCCATCCATCCATCCATCCATCCGTCCATCCTCAGTCCATCCATCCATCCATCCGTCCATCCTCAGTCCATCCTCAGTCCATCCATCCATCCATCCATCCATCCATCCATCCATCCATCCATCCTCAGTCCATCCATCCATCCATCCATCCGTCCATCCTCAGTCCATCCGTCCATCCTCAGTCCATCCATCCATCCATCCATCCATCCATCCATCCATCCATCCATCCTCAGTCCATCCTCGCTCAGTTTAAAGTTCAGTAATCTTCAACACATCAAAACATTCTCTAACACTTTTGACTATATTCTACTGACTATATTATCACTCTGGCTATTCATTATTATTAATAATAATTCATATTAATATTATGTACATTCTCCTACATTCACGTTGTCTTTCTGCAGTAGAGGGTTTGTAAGGACAGAGTGTGTGCATAACACTGGACTAGTCATGTAAAGAAGAAGATCCATTGTGTGAGTTGTGTGAGTAGTGTGACTGGTGAGTGTGAGTGTGAGTGTGTGTGTGTGTGTGTGTGTGTGTGTGTGTGTGTGTGAGAGAGTGTGTGTGTGTGTGTGTGTATGTGTGTATGTGTGTATGTGTACATCTACGCGCGTACTACACATATGCGTGCGTGTGCGTGCATGTGTTTGTGTGTATGAGTGTGTGTGTGTGTGCGCGCGTGCCTCACACCCCAGTGGGGCTCTGGTCTCCAGAGTCAGAGGAGGCAGAGGAGTGGCGTCTTCTGGCTGTAGGGCCCTGCTGGAGCATGCTGGGATGGAAGCCTGCGTGCCTGCGGGCGTGTTTGGTCAAGTGATCGCTCCTCATGAAGCACTTGTCACACAGTGGGCAGGTGAAGCGCTTCTCGCCTGTGTGCGTGCGATGGTGGCGCGTCAGCTCGTCTGAACGTGAAAACTTCTTACTGCAGTCTGGCCAGGTGCACTGGAACGGCCTCTCACCTGGAAGAACCGCCCACAAGTCACCAAGAGAGGAGGAGGAGGAGGAGGATAGGGATTGAAATAGGTTAGGAGTGAAACTCAATGACATAAGGGAATATTTTATATAACCAATCTCCCTTGTTATGATCCCCTTCATTACAATTCAGTTATTCTATAATAATGCTTTCCTATTCTGAATATGCCATTCCAAATGTATGATTTGGTTTGTGAGACTAAACATTGATCGGAATGATAAGCCCCTTGCAACCATCCTAGACACCCACGTGTTGTGTATGGAACAACATGTCCCCTGTTTACAACCCAAGAGGAGTGGAGTGTGAAGTAGGCTACGTGACGTATGCGGAAATGGTGTTGCAGGGTTAGCTGCGAACAACATATGGGCAACAATGTCGCAGTGACCCGTGTGAATCATTCCACATCTGACATGTGTACTTTGTTTAGCAATATGCGATAGAGCTTAGAGGTAGACACCTGACCCTACTGTAATCATAAAGATACGCAGTTCAAACACATGGGCTGTACATTTCAGTCTCAACTATTGACTAGCTCAACGCAAGCTTCTTCATCGCCTAGAATGTTCTTCTAGAATTTTGTAAAGTAAAACAATTGTAGCCCATATGCCTAATTTCATTAACTGTCATTTTACAATAAATTTGAAATAATATATTTAAAAAAAAATCAAACGGTGACTACTACCATCAAAATGTGTTATGATAATGTTCATAATCATAACAAATGACGAGCGATTATGAAATAGTCTACGGGGCTACGCACTCCTGAGACGGCACATGCTGTTCTCATTGCTCTGAGCATGTCAACAGAAAACAGCACTGCCCCCCCAACCCACCCCCCACCCCCGCCCACGGTCACACCCCCGCAGTGCAAATACATAGAAAGACAATTCCTGTAATTTGAACAATTCGTCGCTCACACATGAATCACTCACTCCCTGTGCGTACTCGCACTGAGTCACATCTGGGATGGGTGAACATGTTGCCCAGATAGAACAATGAGCGAACCGACCCATTTGAATTCATGGATATGATTTTTCTGTGATCCATCAACTTAAGTTCTACAAAAAACACGGATCAAGCAAAGTTGTGTACCCAGCACACTGAATAGTCTCAAGGGCTTGAGGCTATGTAACTAGGGCCTTTCCGAATAGATCACTCACCAGTGTGTACTCTCAGGTGGGCTTTGAGGTGAGATGACTTGCCGTACATTTTACCACATCCGGTAAATGGACAGCAATGTCTCTTCTCGGGGGACACGTGCATTATAACCGCCTTCTTGTTCCGTGACTGCTTCGTTGCCAAGTTTTGCCGTGCTCGCCCAGTGCCACGCTTGTCCCCGCTCAACCGGCGACCTGCAACCCGCTGTCCCTTGTTAACCTGGTTGTTGGCGTCACTCTCGGCCAAGCACCGAGTACTGCCCCCACCACAAGCGTTCGGGTTACACTGTTTCAAGTCGAGCAAAATCATCGCCACCATCAATAAAGTCCTGTTCTCTTGGTTCTCTTTGGACATGTCCTCTGTCGCAATTGTATCTGGACAATTGTCTCCCGCGGGTCGGTTAGAGATGGAGACTAAACCCTCCGCAACGTGATCAACCTCCGACATTACCGGTGAACCTGGTCTCCCTTTACCGAGAAAAAACACACACACTGTATAAAAGGGCCTGTGATACTCCGCTTCAAACGGCGCTCTAATCAATCCGGTTAATTGTTGGGAAGGTGTCTTGTCATCGCAGGAAATCCAGGAAACATGTGGTTTACCTTCCACACGTGTCGTCCTCAGTGTGACTCACTACCTCAAAGGGATGCGTTTCACAGAAAGGGACCAGACAAACGCAATTTAGGCTTCAAGATCAGAAACACTTCCTCTTGTGGCAAGCTATGATTTTATTTCAAAAAATAAATAATCAGAAGTCCATCAATGGTCTTACAGATTCGGCTAACCCCTCTTTCTGCCCTCACACTGGCGTCAACTTGTCCTATTTTACTGCATGAAGCAATTCTCAACTCCAAGAACCAATTTCGCGGAATCCCACGGTGTCATAATAAAACGGAGTTTCTATTGGCTACAAGTAACAGTGACGTATTTTTTTTTTTTATACAATACTCGGAATAGCCCATTCATAGATTGACTGATAGGAAAGCGGGCCAATTGTAGGATGAGTAGAATGAAAAGGGGACTGTCCTGCCATACAATCGCACGCAGACTGCTCGAATGTCCTCATTACAGGGTCACGGCGCATTTGAGCTACGCTTCCTACAGCTCTATGCTACGCAGGAACACCGTGTTGAAATCAAAAGACTGCCAGAAACTGAAACGCTTGTGCTATTCGGATTTGTATCCCCCCCCCAAAAATAGAAGTGCTTAGAATAGAAACAATGTCCAATCGATATGGTTGACAGGAATTTGTGTTATAGACAATCACTAGGCTTTACAACAAGGTACAGTCAAGGACACCCGTGTACAGTACCCTAACATACTTACCTATTCATAACATAGGATTTATTTGTTTTTAGGGTTGTTATTACTACTATTTATCAGCTAAAGAGGTTCTTAGGTCAGTGTTTAGGGAATGTCCTACATATTTTCATGTTGTCAGTAAGATATCCATTACCCGTTGTAGTGTATTCTAAGTATGCTATGTAGGCTACTTCTTAGAATAATTCTTAGCGATATGGGGGAATGTCTGGGGTGCTTCACTCTTGTTTTTCTTTGGGCCTAATTTATAGTTTCCTGTACTGCATTGCATGTTCCTTCCATTTTGGTCACTTCTCGCACCTTCTTACGGGTCACAACTTAAGTCTCTCTCTGATCCCTGTAGCTAAGTCATTCGTTTTGTATATTCTTCAAATGTACGCAATTCGTATCAAGTCCTATGGATTAATTTGAAGAGATGAATTGCTGCTTCCGTTAGAGTAGCATGTATGCCACAATGCCTAAAAGAGGGAGGAAAATCAGCCAATGGGGCTGCGCGTAACAGGACCCTCTCCCTAATGTAAACTCCCCATGCCATGAGTGCAGTAGGCGGTTCACACAAGGACAGTTCTCAGAACAAATTGCTGAGCTTTGAGGCGTTCTATATCGTCGCATCCTGCGTCCTATTGGAGCAGTGCTGCGCCACACAAGTGAAATAAGGGCAACGTATGTTGATGCTCACTGTCTGTCTAAATGCAATATTTTAAGATCATCGCATATCTTGTTTTCGTTCGTATATCATTTCATGCTGTTTGTAGTCATAACAGGATACTGCGGTAAACGCACTGCGTCGTTATGTCTGGTTCTTTAGGCTATTGTCAAAATATTTTCATGGCTACAATGTAGCGTGAGTCACAAAATGGGAAGACTTTATGAACTGGTGTTGACACAATGATCCTGGCGTGGGACCGAAAACAACACGCCTCGCTCCAAACGTGGTCCAAAAACACTCACATGTCGACGGAAACAAGAAAACCATCGATCTAGCTGGTTTATGTATCACACGGGTTATGGTCTTTATGAGCCGGTTTCCCGGACACAGATGAAGACTAATCATAGAAAGCATCTTCTATGAAGATTCTCCATTTGCTGTGATTTAGTCTAGGTCTACGTTTAATCTGTGTCTGGGAAAACGCCCCCTAAATGTGTACATGTTACACTCATCAATGAACACTAATCAATAGGATGGGAAGAGTACACCTCACATAACCGAAACGCTGAGTAGAGTCGGGGAAGATTCAGTAACAGTGTGCCCTGAAACTGCCTTGGTAATCTCCACTGCGCTACACATAAACATGTCCTTGGAAGACCGGTTGTTATTGCGGCTACACCCCCTTCCCTTCCTTTCCAACAGTATAGTGTTCAGATTCGGATCACGTTGTTATTGACATTTTATTCTAACCAACCCTCCTGTCTTGTATGTGTGTGTGTGTGTGTGTGTGTGTGTGTGTGTGTGCGCATGTGTGCGTGTGCGTGCGAGAAACAGACAGACAGACAGACAGAGAAAGAGAGAGGGAGAGAGCGAGAGAGAGAGAGAGCACGTGTGAGTAAGTGAAGAACAGAATGTTCTCTTCCGTGAACTGAGATTGAACTCGCACGCGCCGCCGCCACAACTAGGGCA
The DNA here is from genome assembly GCF_951799395.1 of Argentina silus. Lineage (NCBI taxonomy): Eukaryota > Metazoa > Chordata > Actinopteri > Argentiniformes > Argentinidae > Argentina > Argentina silus. Next base: position 17,380,096 of record NC_139661.1, read on the forward strand.
CTAGTTACAAAATACAGACGTGTTGGCGTAGTCCACATGTTTGTTTTCGCTTATCCATCCATTTAAAGTGTCATATTCCTCTCAAAACAAACGAGATTTAGCGGGAGAGAAAGTAGGCCAATAGCTCACTTTGAAAACCCCAGTAACCTAGAACTCCGGGAACAGTATTGTACGCGTATATTCTACCACTGCAGTCCATTTAGTTTGAGTCGCGTTTGAGCAGCGGCCAGCACCTGTTGGTGAGAGTAGTGTGATTTTAGGGCCAGCGTGGTGCTGATGCGTGGCGACAACTGCCGCAAATGTGCTGCTTCATTTGACTCACTATTTGTGTCTCTTTGATGTTTACATCTAGATTACAACGGCGTTACCGGCTTTTACAGTTGCCTAGGCCGTTCTGTAATAGCATCGATGATTTAAAATGAAATAGGTGCTTTGATGCACCTTTAGAGACCTTGGAAGATTTGTAACTGTGTGTGTGTGTGTGTGTGTGTGTGTGTGTGTGTGTGTGTGTGTGTGTGCGTGCGTGCGTGCGTGCGTGCGTGTGTGTGTGTGTGTAAGGTCAGTGCAGTGTGTTTGAGTGTCAGCATAACCTAGCCCTAACATGGTGAGAGTGGTAAACTTCTGCCCCCCCCCCCCCCCCCCCTTTAGTAACTCAGTACAAGGCAGAACGGTGAAACAGAAGTACACAGTAGTTTATGTATTTGTTTATTTAGTAATGCATGCCAGACATGATCCTATTCACATTGAATAATACAGATTTGTATTTGCATCCAAATACTCACTACTGTGGTGTAAGTTATAATCTCGTTCTCTCTCTCTCTCTCTCTCTCTCCCTCTCTCTCTCTCTCTCTCTCTCTCTCTCTCTCTCTCCCCCTCATGCTCTCTCTCTTTTTACAGAATCTCTGTACAACCTCAATGGAAGAACTGCATGCATTAAAGGACACTAAATAAAGTGAGACTGCTGGAAGATTAAGTCCCCTCAATTAAAACTACAATATCAGCATTTATTGCAGAAAACATGTGCTTGGACTCCTCTTTAGCGTACGAGTACTCACCAACAGATTGAGGGAATAAATAAAAACCTCTTTAAAATTATACCCATAGTCTATGATTCACAAAACTGTATGCTACAGTATAGGAAAATATTTAGAAAATACTGTACATTAGGTTTTGTTGGATCGTATTGGCACACCTCCAGTATTACTATAGGCTACTGTCATCTCTGTCAAGTTCCTCACACACACATAGACCTCCCTTTTATTTCATATATTGATATCTTGTACAACAGCCACGGCAACGTATACAAAACATTTACAGAGCATTTACACATGAGTTAGAAGTGCTATGGACATGTGTGTGTCCTGGCATGTCCCTCTTCAATAAGGAAAAAAGAAAGAAGAAAAGAAATGACTATTATTATAGGCCCAGGCTGGTAGGCTGACAGGCCCACTCTGAGTCTCATAAACGGGTCACTTTCCTTTCACACTCAGAACCGCAACATTGCGGACTGAGTTGGATTGACGAACATCACTTTTTGCAAGTGTGAAAGCCCCTGTGAAGTAGAGGACCCAAGCACCAGCACCTAGGGGCCAAAATCCCCAGGAGGAGAACCAGACTGTCACCCTGACTCTCCCCCACAGCCACCCTAATGCCAAGTCCCTTCCATGGCCATAGTGTTCAACCAATGGGAGACATGTGCTGCGTTATATGCTGCATTCAAGTGCTCATTGGAAATAGGAAACTGAGATATTTCCAACTTGGAGACTTGTGTTACTCCCTGAGTTTCCCACTCAGAAGAACTCAGAATCGAGTAGCAATGAGGAGCGCTACTCAAAATTCTATGCAAAATCAAAGTGGTTAGTTCAGAGGTTCAGAGGTGCATGTGAATGCACCAATAACAGATAACCACCAATCCATAGGCCTCCTCCTCCCACTCTGGGGTTGGATTAATGCTGCCTTCATGCGACCTTGGAAACTCTGAACTTCTGAGTTAAAATTAACATATCATTTGCGTAGAGCTTCCTATTGGTTGATTCTGATACTCTCCAAGTGGGAAACTATAAGTATCATCTTTGTACAAGAAGTTTCCTAGTCGGACATTCCAAGTGTTTCCTAGTTCCGAGCACTCATGTACTGTACGGCACATAAGGCTCATAGTTGGTTTGGTTGTCTTGAACCCTGACCCCTGTGTTTACAAAAGGGTCGGGGCCAGATGGGTGTCACAGAACACAATTGAGAGTGAGATGTCATATCACATTTCCTTACACAATAAAAACACAGATAGATTTGATAAGATCCCATGAGAATTTGGGTTCAATGCATAAAGCACAGTGATTAAGTGGAAGCCTTCTGCTCGAGAGAGATTGAAATATTCATTTTTTTTTTTTTATATATGCCATTTTCTCCCTGTTTCTTATCTTTTTTTTGGTTTTCAGTTCATATGACACCATTTCCCCGCCACCACTCTGGCTTCTACAACCTCACGAGACAAGGAAGCAGCGTCACAGGTTATTTTAAAACATCCCTAGGTGACCACAGGACATGGATAAGGCAAATGAAACATTCAGATCAAGAGTAAAGACACACAGAGAGCAGCCTGTCAGAACAGGAACACACCACCCACAGGGACTGAGTGTATGTACCAAACCACCACCACCTCCTCCTCTTTCTAGGGTTCTGTCAGTGTCTCAGTGTATTGCGCAAGATGTTTTTTTAGCCATGAAAAGCAATGTTTTTTTTTCTCCCCCAAATCCTGTAAACACCCTTCAGAAATGGAACTGTATTACCCCTAAACACACTGTATAGACAGAAGTGAAAAAAGTTACAATGGTCCATTCGGGACTGTGAAACTGTACCTTTGTGAAAAGAATCACTGAAATTGGTGTCGATAGATTGGGAAAAGGGCAATAAATAATAGGCACATTTCCTGTTGATGTTTGAGCTACTGAATTTAGAAGTAGCCGGGTGCCGCGAGGGCGCCCTCGTTTTGGTAATGTGTGCAGCTGTTTATTGCTAGGTCAACATTACGTCAGAAAATATTAAGACAGCCGCTGAAGAACATACCAATTAAGCAAATTATGAAATACTTTAAAAATAATTGAGATGTACAATATAGTAATTAATTCTATAGTATATTTAGTTTATATATAATAATGTAATACATCAGTGTTGAGTGCTTGTGGGTGTCCCCTTTTATTCAATTTAAAAGCTTGTAATAATTCAAAATACTTGAAATTAGACAGAATAGCAGTGAGAAGATATAGATAGTCATTTAGTATTTCAAACAGGCATTCAATTATTCATAGTAAGCAAGAAAATAGGTGAATAAATGTAATCAATCAAAGCAATTGCAATGTAATTAAACTGAATTAATGTAATATTGATCAAATATAAAACACAAACATGAAAAATAACTAAATTGAGAACCTGTAATAGTGATGTCACTCATCTTGTTCCATTGTTATACACATGTCGTACCAGGCATTCCATTCCCTGTTCGACCTTTTGAGTTGTAATAAATAAAAATATTAAAAAACAACACTGATCCCCTGCTATATTTTCGTTTACATCATCAACCCCGGGAAAAATGCATATCATTCACAGAGTTGACTCTCATCAAGTTTCACAATTCTAATGTTTCAAATAGCTCTTCCTTCTGAAATGTAATCGTCTTCCCCTCCATTCCCCTTTAAATGTACACTATCCTATATGTTTTTTTTTGCAGTCAATCTCTCTGCCATTTTCTTTTCTAAGACATTACCCTGGTCAGCTGAAGCAGAGCTTCACTTTGAATAAATAAAAATCATGAATGACAAAAGAAAAAAAGAAAAAAAAGAATGAGAAGGACGGATCCAATGATAGCTCATAGGCCAGTGTGCGACCCATGCAACTGAATGTTGCTGCCACGGACATGAAGGAAAAGGTAAGACTACTTACTACCTGCCATGTTCAATGATTGTAGGCTAAAAAGATAAAAGACACGGTTTGATGGATTCTTCGGGATGACAACTTCTCAAGCAGGCTCACAGCTCCCTCTTGTGTTCAGTGTTGAGATTGCACTGGGCAAAGGCGATCGAATAGAATGAATGATATTGGGAGTCTATATAATCCGTCTGTTACATTTGGAGGTTGTTTGTGCTTTTATTTATTATCCATGTATGTGTCTGTCTCTATGTGTGTGTGTGTGTGTGTGTGTGTGCGTGCGTGCGTGCATGCGTGCGTGTGAGTGTGTGTGTGAGAGAGAGAGAATAAGCCTAGGTGTTTGGGGATTGATCCATGCAACTAAATAGATTGACACCATGGCAACCTTTGACCTCAGCACTGTGCTGGATCAATGCTACCGTGCTGAGCATGATTTAAAATCAGGGACAGAAAATGGTGTTTGAGCCCTGTGAAGTCTATGAATTCAGCCTGCCCCCAGTGACAAGTCACTCACACGTGTTTTACCATCAAAGCTGTATCACCAGCTGAACTACTTTCATACTGCTTTCTAAACTAGCCTCCATTGTTTATACATTTCTACTTCTACAGTTAATAGGCCTACTATTTGCTGCCTATATGTTTACGTGTGTGGAGGAGAAACACAGGAGCAGTGAGTGAGTACAGCAACATCCACTGGTATGATGGAAAGTCTATAGACGAGGAGGAATTAAGGAGAGAACCTGAGGAAATTTAGGGTTGAGGTGGCAATACTGACCTTCCAGTTGGGATATAATCGCAGCAGGTGGCCATAACTCTATACTTTTCCAACTCCCACTAAACTGTTGTCTCCGATGCAGGGTGAGTGCTTCGCTCTCCCATGTGACAGACAGGTAATGTAACGACAGAGTGACAGAATGAGGACTTGACTAAAAGGCTGTAGGACAGACAGCACACACCTTGCATCACCAAACATACACCCAATGAGAGGAAGTAAGCTACAGGAGGAGGTAAAAACTACCCTATAGATTCGTAGCGCTTTGTTTCAGACTGGTAGGACCCTCCCCTCTCCCCTTCGCCGTGACCTTTGCCCCCTACCCCTGGCCCCTCCGGCCCCCGGCCCTATCGTCCTGTGTAACAGAGTGTGTGTTCACTTCCTCATTGTCACGTGTAGTTGTGTCTGCTGTCGAAGCTGCGGAATGCCGAGGGCGTGGTCAGCTTCCTCATGGAGAGGCTGTCTGTTTTGGCCTCGGGCCGCGCCCCAGACTTGCTCCTCAGGAATGGGTTCCTGGCCCCCCCCAAGGCCCCTGCCCCCCCTCGGCCCCTGTCTGACCCCCCCGGAGCCCCCAGCCCCCTCTCCATCCTCTCACTGACAGACAGGCTCTTCCTATGAATGTGAGGGGGGGCCAGGGACGGGTGGGAGTCGTCCGAGGAGCAGCTATTGGCTCGCTCCATTCTGGAGAGGGGGGAGCAGAAGGGGGTCCCGCTGGTCCCCGCCATGCGATAGTGGTCTGGGGCGGGGAGCAGGTCCTCGGGGTCTTCCGGGTCCGACTCTGTGTGACTAAGCTCCGCCTCCCGCTCCGGATGGGAGGAGCCCATGTCCGGGGCCTTGTCGAAGGGAAAGGAGGTGGAGCCTCCCGGGGATTGGGAGCGCTCGGCCGGCGTGTAAGGGGCGGAGACACAGCGCGTGTCAATGCAGTCGGTGATGCTGGTGTATTCAGCTGCTTTGACCTGGACCCCCGCACTGATGCCTCCGTAGCAGCCCCGCGGCGTAAACATGAGGCTGTGAGACTTCACCAGGGGGGGCTCGTCCAGGAAGCCCCCCCCGGTCCTGGACAGGAAGCGGCTGCTCTTGGAGCGCTCCAGCAGGCCTGCGGAAGGGGGAGGGGAGGGCTCCAGGTCCCAGGGAGGCAGGGTGTTGTCAGGGAGCAGGTGGCCGGAGCACAGCGACAGGTCTGCAGCCGCACTGTCCTCGAACACGGCCCCTCCCTCCGAGTGCCTATCGCCCAGCCCGCCGCCACCGTTACCGCCGCTGTAGTCCCGCCCTCCCGACAGCACCGCCTCCATGATCTCTGAGTGGAGGGAGGAGTCTCGCTGGAGGGGCGGGGCCATCCTGAGGGGGTCGAGGTAGGACTCGGTTGGCCCCGCCTCCTCCGAGGTGGACACGTAGATGTCGATGCAGGAGCAGGGGCGGTGCTGCTGGGAGACGGACAGCGTGGCCAGGGGGAGGGGCCTAGACTCCTTGGAGGTGGCGCCCGAGGCGACTGACTGCGAGCTATTGGCTCGGTGGAGGCTGAGGGAGCGCTCCTTGAAGAAGCTCTCGGCCCTGTCAGCCCCGCTGCGGCCCCCGCCCCCGCCCCCGCCCCCGCCCCCGCCCCCGCCCACATAGAAGGAGTGGCTGCGTGTGCGTGTGGCCATGCCGGTGGGTGAGGGGGGGGACATGGAGCCCTCGGCCCCCCCCTCCAGAGCCTCCTGCAGCCGGTAGGCGTTCCCCTCCGTACTGTTGAAACTGCTCTGCCTCAGTATGTACGCCGCGTCCGGACACTCCCCCTGCCGCAGTATGTAGGCGGAGTCGGTGCAGTCGGAGGAGGTGCGGGAGCGTGCTTTGTTCACCTCGCCACGCTCCACCCCCGTGACTCGCTCCAGGGCCACGGCGATCCGACCAATCAGCTCCTCCATTTGGGCCAGACGGATGTCCACCGTCTGGAGAGACGCCTTCATGAAGTGTTCCCTCTCGTTGACCTCCTCTAGACGCATCGCCATGTTCTCCACTCTGAGGGGGGGGGGGGGAATGAGGGAAGGGAGAGAGAGAGAGAAGAGGGGTAGAGAAAAATAGTATTAGCTACAGTCACATACAGTGAAATACATTGTAGCTATATATGGGTTGTTTAGTGATGAAAGTGTGTATGTAATGTCTTTCTAGCCTATCTAGTCTGGGGTGGGGAGAGGGGGGAAGGGAGAGAGAGAGAGAGAGAGAAAGAGAGAAAGAAGGGAGGGAATAGTATTAGCTGCTGTATATATACATATATATACGTATAATCAGTAAAAGATACCATAGGCTGTTTCATGTTTCATTACACTTATTTCATGTTGCTTTATGATGAAAGTGGTACGTGTCATGTATGGAGCTCTGTGTCTGCCTAGCCTATCTAGCCTAGGGGGGAAATAGGATTTCATAACAGCGTGTCTCGCCCAACCTCTCAGACGTCACTCTAATCCTCTCATCGTTTGAGGAGTTGAAGCGGTCGTCTTTCTCCCTGAAGTACTCCTCGATGCACTGCTCCTCAAAGTCATGGACCTTCTTCAGCTCGTCTTCAGTGATGAAGAGCTCTGGAGATGAGTGGGATGAACGGTAGCAAAAAAAAAAAAGAAGAAGAGAATTGAAGCAGTTGCTCATTGAATGAATTATATAGTAAAGAAATCTCCTTTGAATATCCAATTCTGTCTGAAAGGCCAGAATCCAAGAGAATGATACAGACCAGAAACCATTAAACTGCGACTCAAAAAACAGCACATGAAGCACAAACTTAAATTGAATGAAGAAAGAAACTTCAAGTCGTGTTCTCAGCAACGTGACGTGCCATAAGAACACAAAGCTCTTGAAAACCTTGAACACTGTGGGCCAATTTCACAGACACAGATTAAGCCTAATCCGAGACTAAGAACTCATTTCAATGGAGATTTTCCATTGAAAGTGTGATTTAGTCCAGGATTCGGGTTTAATCTGTGTCCTATGAGTAGAACCAGAGAAGAGGAGTGTTGCTCATGTTTGACCTCTAGTCATGCTCAACCCGACCCTGTGGTAAACACAAACAACGTGACACACGTACAATAGGAAACACAACTTTCCTAAATAATCCAAGGTACTCCCTCGGCTCGCAGTAGAAACGTTAAAAAGCCTTTAACAGATGTGTGTCTGTATGCATTGCAAGTGTTACATTGCATTAACACTTAATATTAATGTTATAATATAAGGATTCCAATTATATTATATTAGAATTATAATAATTGTATAATTTTAATGTTAACATAGATTGTTAGTGTCTTTGAGTACTGAGTACTGCTTTACAAAATAAATTCATTATTATTATTATTATTATTATTATTATTATTACTATTATTACATTGACAGGGTCACTCACTCAGACCGTAGTCTCTCTCGTCATCGTCGTGCTTCCGCCAGCGACAGCACAGGTGCTTGAGGACCATGGTCATGTGACTGAAGATGATGAGGGGGGGAGGAAGGACGGGCCGCTCGTGGAAGGTCATGATCAGCTGGTACCTCTGGAACTTCCACACCTGGTTGGAGATGGACTTCACCTCGAAGAAGGTGTTACTACGACGACGAACGACAACGACAATAGGAAATGTCAAACTTTTTGGGACATTTTTCTCCAAGCTTTTTTTGTTCATGATTGGAAACTAGGAAGTATATTGTAGATATATAAAGAAGGAATCTGGTGTTAGAATTAGTCTGACTAGGTGAAGTAACATCTGGTTGTGGTAATATGTCTGTGCCTCTGAACAGCCTCCCTGTGAGACTGCTGTTAAGCAGCTGTCGTTGTCATGTCACACGCAAAGCTGCCATTTCAGCTCTGAAACAGTACCATCTGCTTCCCATAACAACAGCACTGATGATACACTGTTTACTACAAATCACTGTCGGCCTTAAAGGGACACTTCACCATATATACATTATCTCCAGCACCAAACCAGTGTCTGGTGTATATACTGTATATTTCCATATCTGAAAATGGCAATTTTCGACATTCTGTAGTCAAAAAGATAGCAGAAGGTTTTATTTTTTTGACATCACAGGAGAACATTTCCTTAGGAACTTTTCTCTTATCTTTTTTGACTGTATTGAAAAATCTACATTTTCACATATGTAGACACAGGTATGGTGCTGGAGATAATGAATATGAGTTTACAAATCGGTGAAGTGTCCCTTTAAAGCTCTCAACCCGTACCATGCTAAGCTACAGTACGTATGACATGCAAAGAGTGTAGCAAGTCTGAGGGAAATATGTATGTCCCTTCTATTACTTATATTTCTACAGTCCAGTCCAGAATAGAATAGAATAGAATAGAACAGCTGATCCCACTGAGGGAGGTACGTACTTGAACACGGCTATGAGCAGGTTGACCAGGAGGATGTTGGCCACCAACAGGTAGCAGGCCATGATGGCAGGTACAATCCAGGCCCCAGTCTTACAGGGCGGCAAGGACACCACCACCCCGTCATCTGTTGTGATGTTCTGGCCACAGGGAGCTATCCACCGCCAACAGCAACACACACACACACACACACACACACACACACACACACACACACACACACACACACACACCCACACACACACACACACACCCACACACACACACACGCACACACATGCACGAACGCCCACACATCCACAAACACCCACCCACACACGCACACACGCACACACATGCACGAACGCACACACATCCACAAACACACACCCACACACGCACGCACACACACACACACACACACACACACACACACACACACACACACACACACACACACACACACACAGGGAAAATATTTCACTTGATGTCTCCATGAATATATGAATAGATATATAAAGTGAAGACACAAATAAACAAAACAATATTTACATATAAACGAACCGTGAGATAAAAAAATTATAGAAAAGCAGTAACCAAGATAAGCAAGCAAACGTGAAGGGTAAGGTCAAATCAAATGAAAGAAACAGACGCACATACAACACAATAGTCATACAGAACGGACAGTCATACACTGACATACAAAACTGACACACAAACAGACACACCGACAGACAGACAGAGCAACATTTAACAGGTTTGCAAACAAACAAGAGGCATACTATTTATGCATCTTTATTTGGAGGGGATAGGAAGGAGTGATCACCAGAATGGAAAGGTCTTATGTGCTGAAATGTGTATCTCAAAATATATTCAAAAATATATTCATGTCAATAACTTGCATTCCCAATATATTTAAACATGTCCTTGATGTTTCAAATATATTGTGACGTATGTGAGCCATAGCCTTGCTGGAATAATGATCATACTACATATCCATTCAAATGTATTTAAGATACATCATACGTTTTTTCCATCAGTGATGGTTCAGTTGCTGCGGCTTCTAGAAAATGGGGAACACTCAGCACTTGGACTTATGGATGCTCGATCGTTTGTTTTCCTATTAACCTTATTAACTCATCTCTGGATTTCAATTGATCACACAAGGCAGCCCAAAGGTAGAGAAGTGAAGTAATTTTGTCTTTCGCAATTTGTTATTACACTCAAAGAAATTGGGTTGGTAAAAACTCTGACAACTGAACCACGTGAAAAAACAGATTGCCGATGATGGAAGGTGGTGGATGCTTATGTGTGTCTGTGATTAAGAGAATGTATTCATTAATCTGTGTATGCCTGCATATAAATACATTGCATGTCTTCATGAGTGTTGGTGTGTATTTGCATTGTTTGTGTGTGTGTGTGTGTGATTGGTTGTGTTTCATGTGTGTAGATGAATTACGTGTGTGTATATTGATTGTGCATCTATGTGTGTTACGTGTGCTGTTGAGAGTGTGTTATTGTGGGTATCTGGATGACGTTGTTGGGACGTTGTGGGGATGTAACAGTCATGTTGTTCTAGTGATAAGCATAGCTGGCATAAAGGAATGGTGATAATGACTTGAGGCTGTGGGTGAAAGACTGAGTTTACTTGGCAGGCTTACTTTTCCCAAATCAAACAAAATCGTTAAAAGGCCAAAGGAGAATCAATCTATAAGGACGATAATCTCCTTTGAGGTTCTTGAATAAATTATTCAAAACAAATCAATGAACCAAAACAATAGAAAACAACCCAAATTGTGCTCCTGCCATGAAACACGTCAGCCTGCCGTGCTGCATGCGCGCCTGACTCTCTAGCGCCCCTAGTGGGGGGAGTGGAGATGGCATGGCAGTGGGGCTGGGATGGTGTGGGGAGGGGAAGAGGGGGCAGCGGGGGAGGGAGGGAGGGGGGGGGGGGGGGGTCAGGGTCTTTCTATAGATTTACTGGGGTTCTGATTGAACAGAGCAATGTGAGATGGACCATTATTTCGCCAGGTTCCGTGAGATCGAAAGTAATTTTCGACAAGCCAGAGTTTTCCAGTCAGCCTGTGCTTTAGCTTCCTACTATGCACATCTGAAACAAAGAACGACAGCATTATTTCAGATCTCTTCTCTTTGGGCCAGCCCTCCAATTATGTACACACACACACACACACACACACACACACACACACACACACACACTCACACACACACACACACACACACACACACACACACACACAGTACACAAACTCACTTACACACTCAGTCTGTTTCAGGAATGATGCATTGAGAGAGTAATAACGTAACTTGTCTGTGGCAATATTGAAATGTCTAAGCAATGTTACCTGCTGACTTGCCCTAGGCAACCAGACATATTAACCTGGTAGGCTACTGCTGTTGTGAGAACAGGGAACACTTGTATTGTTGACGCTCTACGATCCCCGACCAAGACTGAATATGATTGGTCAAATGCAGAATGGATAGTAGCCAGTCAGGTCACTTCAGATTAGAGTAATAAAGTTCCCCCTGACACTGATGTTCCAACTAAGGCATGGCATTTCAGCAGCTGGACCACTTGCTGGTGTGTGCGTGTGTATGTGTGTGTGAGTGTGTGTGTGTGTGCGTGTGCGTGTGTGTGTGTGTGTGTGTGTGTGTGTGTGTGTGTGCGTGTGTGATTATGCAAGTGTGTGTGTGTGTGTGTTTGAGCTCAGCCCTCCACCATTCCAACACCTGATCAACAACCTCCACCTCTCTCCCTCTCCTTCCTCCCCCTCTCCCCACCAGCTCTCTCTGGGCTTACGGTCGATCTGATCAGCGAACACCTCCCCATAGATCATCCAGTAAGGCATGAAGAAGATGTTCCTGGCCAGCATCCAGGACGGGTCCTCGTTGGGGTTGAGGATGGCCTGCCGCGCCACGCCGAAACTCATCAACACCACCAACATGATGATCACAAAGTACATCATGTCTATCATCTGAGAGATGGAGGGAGGGAGGGAGAGGAGAGGGAGAGGGGAGGAGGGGAGGAGGGGGAGAGGAAGAAAAGGGGGAGCACGGGAGAAGGGGAAGACCGGGAGGAGGAAGAGGGAAAAGATGGAGAGTGTTAGTCGATGGTTGAAACCAGAACCCTTGCACTGTGGAGAGGAGACCTGGGTTTGATCACACTGCACTAGGGGTTTATAGGCTCGATGAATGGTAAACAAATCACGAAACTCCTTTAGCCAATTGTAGCGCTGATGGTCTTGAACAGAAGACAAACATACAGTACGGCTGAGTTAGCTTGCGTCATGCTAGCCTGTGCTAGCTCTTGTGTTCTCATATGAAAGTGCTGCTGTGTGGTATAATCTCTCTCAGAGAGCTCTCTCAGACATGAAGGCCTGAGCAGACGTCTCAGCCCTTTGATCCCCTTCAGTCAGTTTTGTATCAATATTTTTATCACTTGCCCTCTGATCATCCATGATCACAGAGACACAGAGATGAACTGGCCCGAGGCAACCGGGTCTGGGTTGCAGTGTGCACCACACATACAGAGAGGGATCTTTATAGTATGTCTACTCCATAGGAACCCCAACATGGTGGATCTCTTAAGTCTAGCCTCAGATTATCTTGTACAATTTGTTAGTTAGCTGATAGACAGATAGACAAGAGATGGAATGAGAGGGGGTGAGTGTGTGTGTGTGAGAGAAAGAGAGAGAGAGAGAGAGAGAGAAACAAAAAGAAACAGAGAGAAACAGAGAGAGAGAGAAAGAGAGAGAGAGAGAGAGACAGAGAGACAGAAAGAGAAACAGACAAACAGAAAGAGAGACAGACGGACAGACAGACAGACCAGGTCGTTCTGTGACCCTGGCCCCCTCACCATCTTGCCGATCATCATGACGTAGGGTCCCAGGTACTTGTTGACACCGAAGATGTCGAGCAGCCGGATGTACCAATAGATAATGTTGACACAGTAGATGACCCGCCCATAGCTCATGAGTGGCGGCTCCTGGAGGCGGAGCACCATGCCCACAGAGAAGATGAGGATGGCCATGAGGTCAGTGATGTTCCAGTACTCCTGTAGCCACACCTTTACCTTCTGGAGCAGCTTCCCCGGCTCCGACATCAGGATCTGGAGGAAAGGGAGGGGAGGGAGGGGTGGGGGGGTGGAGGGGATGGAGGGTGGAGGGAGGGAGAGAGAGGGGAGGGGGAGGGAGGGATGGAGGGAGTCGGGGGGGAGGGAGAGATAGATAGATAGAGAGAGAGATGCATAGAGACATTTCTATTTATAGACGGGATTGAATCTTTATGCACTTCAGTGTACTGGCCAGTAGAGGGCAGTAAGAGACCACTCCATGAGGAATCAACGAGCTCGTGCCACAAGTAACTGCGTAACTGAGGACAGATTTGACACAATGATGAATGTCTTTCATTGGATGGTGGAAGACAATGCTGGGCTTAAATGGATAGACTCCATCTTTTACTCAGGCCAAAGGCAACAGCAGAATGAGATGGCAGCAGCAGAATTTTGGACTTGCATTCCGATGGCTTTCTTTGAAAAATCCATTGGTTAATTGACAAGATTTAGAAGGCCTGTTAACCTACCCAAACCTCCCCTCACAGACCAAAACGTAGACATTAAATCTTGCAGAGGTGAAATGTGTGCGGGAGTATTACTTTTTTCATTTAATTTTATCTGCAAGGCCTGAATTCGCTGAGCCATAATATACGCCATTTAGCTGACACTTTTATCCAAAGCGACTTACATTGCAGTGCATGCATTTTTCAGGATATATGGTCCCAGCAGGAACAGAGGCAGCATGGTGATGTACATGCTGATCACACTCTGAGAGTCTGCAGATCCATATTTAGAAAAGAAAATGTGTGTGTGTGTGTGTGTGTGTGTGTGTGTATGTGTGTGTGTGTTTGTGTGTGTTTGGGTATGTGTGTTTGTGTGTGTGTGTAAGACAACGTGCCTTTCAGTGGCCCTACCTCTCTCATCTTCTCGATGCCATTCGTGAAGATGTAGGCTATGACAATCCACTCCTGAGGTGAGGGCCACAGGTCCATCTTGACCAGCACGATGTAGTTGAACAACATCAGGTACGCTACATAGGCCATCTGCACACAAACACACTGTGTCAGAGCTTCACAGAGAAGGCGCAGGGGGGGGGAGGGGCGTCTTAGAGAGCATGTACAGGTCAGAGCAAGCTGGTGGAGGTAGAAATCGGAAGACAGCCTCATTGTAATGCATGGAACGACATGAGATGCTTCCGTTTCATGCATTACAATGAGCCCGTCCTCCGATTTCTACCTCCACCAGCCTCCCACTGGTAGAGGGTGTTAGCGAGGACTTAACATATCTTAAGAAGGACTTAAGTAGCATTGGAGAGTGTTTTAGCACTTTAAATGTGCTTTTAGTGGGTGTTAGAGGGGCAGGGGGTGGGGTGGAGAGAGCTGCAGTGGGAGGAATCCCCCGCAATCCTTCAGGGTCTTGTCAAATGTCAAGTGAGGTGGACCGTTTAATGTGAGGACTTTAAGGAGACTACTTTTAGAAGGAGTTTGTGGTCCATTTCCCCTGTCATGAAAACAGCTTAGACTAACCTAGACATTCAGCTGAAGTGAGCTAAAAAGTGCGATGTAGTGTGACCAAAGTGTGTGTGTGTGTGTGTGTGTGTGTGTGTGAAATCATTCAGTGTGCGCTGCGCACTGATGGCTCTTTTGTGGATATGACAGATTCAGCTGGAGAGCAAATACTCACAGTGGCTGGTGGCTCTGCATCTGCATCTGCTCCTGACGTACATCCATCCATTATACATACATTGTTCTGACCCAAACACCCATAGTGAGGGAGAGGGAGACGAGAGAAAAATGGCTCCTTTAAGTCTTGTTTGTTTTCTTTATCCCTCTCTCAATCCGTTTTTTTCTTCTTTCTTTCTCTCTCTCTCTCTCTCTCTCTCTCTCTGTCCCCCTCTTTCTCTTTCCCCTTCCTCTCTCTCTCTCTGTCTCCCTCTCTCTCTGTCTGTCTCCCTCTTCTCTCTCTCTCTCTCTCTCTCTCTCTCCTCCCCCCTCTCTCTGTGTTTCTCTGAATAAGAGATAGATGTCCCTGCTGTGTCCCCATGTGATGATGTTGTCACTGGACCGACAGATTGAAAGAGCCACCATGGGGCACGGGAGATGAACACAAACTGACACATACACACACACACACACACACACACACACACACACACACACACACACACACACACACACACATACGCACACACACACACACACACACACACACACACACACACACACACACACACACACACACACTCTCTCTTACTCTCTCTCTCTCTCTCTTCCTATCTTTCTACCTCCGTCCCCCACTCCTCTAGCTCTCATGTCCTGATAACCTCATTCTTAATCCTAAGGTTATGGTCTGGCAGCAGACTGACCGTGTGAAACCAGAACTTGACGATGGGCGCGTTGTAGAACTCGTAGATCTTCCTTCCCATGGGGATGAGGCGGTGTCGATT
>NC_139661.1:17403131-17413131 GCF_951799395.1 Argentina silus
TGGACAGTACAGTACCATGGGGATCCATCTGGTAATGGAAGGTTATTGATCCGACACTGAAGCCACAGTGACAGGTCAGCTGTCTATTGAGGAATACTACTTGGCCTTTACAGAGAAGGGAGAAATGATTTCGGTGGTGCTCTTGGACTGCCTACTTGATTTCACACAAGAATATCCCTGGCATTCAGTCCGGAGTGCCTTGCCATAATACGTCCATACTTTCAGCTGCTATCTAAATGGCCAGACTTTAGCGCAGTATAAATTAATAAAAGTGATGTATGGGTAAAATAACCATTCCCATCTTATCTCAGCTTAAGTGTGCAAAAGTGGAGGGAAGATTTGATTTTAATTTTTAATATCTCCTTTTATTCCAGCCGGGGGATTGCCTTGTCACTGGCAAGAACGCAACGTTTAGATCACCATGGTAATGACTGCTGCACTGACAGACAGACAGACGGACAGACGGACGGAAGGACGGATGGACGGACGGACGGACGGACGGACGGACGGACGGACGGACAGACAGGCAGGCAGACAGACAAGACAGGCAGACAGACAAGACAGGCAGACAGACACGTACATGCTGGAAAAAAACCCCACAGGACAGACAGACAGACAGACAGATAGACAACTGCAACCGCTTGCGGACACTGAAGCGGTATGAGACGTTTAATAATCAATGGTGCATACTTGTACACAGTCAGTCATTAGAACCAACTCAGTGCACAATAACCTGAGTGCAGTGCCAGATATGATAACTAGGTCACAGGAAGTGCCATAAAGCATTTAGTACGTGGCCATAAACCCTTTACACAGGCTGTGACATCATCTTATCAGGGGAGTTACATAAGCCATTCCTGAAACCAAGGACAAGACCAACACAATGAATCATACAGTAGCAGAGGAAGAAGAAAAGAAGGGCTTCTTGGGTGAAACTGAAAACACATAGGCGAGGGGGGTTTGGATTGAATCATAGTAACCAAGTTGTGAGCAAAACTCACTCACCTCCATCCCCAGCAGTTTCAGGGCTTTGGGCTGGAAAAAGCGACACAAACATGGTGATACAGTAACAACCAGGAGGAATGTCTTTCACTTTTACACCAATATGCCCACAGACAGAACACTCACAAGCACACGCATAGAAACACACCAGGGGAGGCTGGTGGAGGTAGAAATCGGAGGCTGAGCTCGTTGTAATGCATGGAATGGAATGAGGAATGGTACACACGTGTTTGATACCATTCCTCATTCCCTTCCATGCATTACAATGAGCCCTCCTCTGATTTCTACCTCCACCAGCCTCCCCAGAAACTCGCTCACTAGGTCACCACAAAAAGTGAAATGTAAATGTTTTTAACACAGATACATAGCGCAATGTTGCTTTCAATCTGCCACTTTAGATCAAAAGTAACCTGTTCTTTAGAACAGTAACATGATATTTAGATCGGCAGTGTTCTAGAGACAGATGGTCTAGGTCAACATTTACCTGTTCTTTAGAACAGTAAAGTGTTCTTTAGATCACCAGTGTTTTAGAGATGATCTAGATCAACATTTACCTGTTCTTTAAAACAGAAACGTGTTCCTTAGATCAACAGTGTTTTAGAGATGACCTAGATCGACATTTACCTGTTCTTCAGAACAGAAACATGTTCTTTAGATCAACAGTGTTCTAGAGATAGATAATCTAGTTCAACATTTACCTGTTAGATTAGCATTTACCTGTTCTTTAGATCAGAATTTATCTGTTCTTTAGATCAACATTTACCTGTTTTTAGATCAACATTTACCTGTTCATTAGACCAACATTTACCTGTTCTTTAGATCAGCATTTACCTGTTCTTTAGATCAGCATTTACCTGTTCTTTAGATCAGCATTTACCTGTTTTTAGATCAGCATTTACCTGTTCTTTAGATCAGCATTTACCTGTTCTTTAGATCAGCATTTACCTGTTCTTTAGATCAGCATTTACCTGTTTTTAGATCAACATTTACCTGTTCGTTAGACCAACATTTACCTGTTCGTTAGACCAACATTTACTTGTTCTTTAGACCAACATTTACCTGTTCACTTATTTAGACAGATCACACAGTGTATAATGTGTGTTAGTGTTGTGTGAGGGAGTGGCTGGCTAAGTGGAGGTCTAGGCACCAGTCAGAGACACTCTGCTGGAGCGTATTAAAGCAGGCCAGTGTATGAATTATGCATCCATAAGCCATCATGTGAGATAGTAAAAATAACTCAGGCCTCCTGTGGGGATGTTGATATCTGCATCTATTTCAGGGCTTTGTTCTTACTCACAGCGCAAGTGTGTGTGTGTGTGTGTGTGTGTGTGTGTGTGTGTGTGTGACATTTCATCTAAGAGGGTGCTGTCAGAGTGCCCAGAACATGCTAAATCAGATCACAGATAAGTTGGATCTCTGAGCCTCTGTCTGTCTAGCTCTCTTTTCCACTTACACTCTGTCTCTCTCCTATCGCTTTTTAACCTCTCTCTGTGTCACTGTCACTGTCACTGTCACTGTCACACACACACGCACACACGCACACACACACGCACGCACGCACGCACGCACGCACACACACACACGCATGCACGCACACATGCACGCACTCACATACACACACGCATGCACACACGCATGTACACACACACACACACACAATTTGCTAAAAAAAAATCTTATTTCCACTGCTCTGTCGAGAGAGGAATCGAAGACCAGTTCCCTTGAAATGTGTGAAATGGCAGGTAATACATTATATTACATTAACATGACTCCAACAGCAAGACTTAGCCAGTCATCGTAGCTGGCTTGGGTGGCAGCTTGCTAGCCTGTATTAGATGTGCAGATTGTGTTTCTGTTCCTACACAGCATCTGGCAGACTCAGCAACACTCTTTTGTTTTCTTGTACTGCTCAATATGATCAGATGAGAAATCATCACATCACCACCAGCTCAAAACAGTACTACACAACACACTTGCCCCCATCCCATAAACCTTAACCCCCCCCCCATTATCCCCACCGTCTCATCCCACCCCAACCACCACTATCCCATAAACCCCCACCTACCCATCCCATCCCATACCTCCACCACCCAATCCAATTAACCCCCTCCCCCCAATCCCATTAACCCACACCTCCCCATCCAATATACCCCCACCCCATAATGCCCCCCACCCCCCACACTGCATCCCATGATACCCTCACAAGTGCACATTCAGTACAGCCACATACACATATACACAAGGCACATGCTAATAGCACCATTAGTAGCGTGTGGAACAGTACATGCAGCAAGCCACTCACTCTTTTAGGTCCAAAGAGGTTATGGTACAGAGTTCTGAACCTCTTCCTGGTGTAGTTGCACCGGTAGGCTCCGCCCATCAGGTACTCAATGACCAATCCGATGTCTATGAGACTGATGCGGTAGTCTGGGGGCAGGTTACCCTGGAGACCGAGACATTTGTTAGAGAACACTGTGCTCTTTCTTTGATTATCCAGCATAAGAAGGTTTTAAGGAAGGAAACATCAAATCACACAACATCATCATCACACTCACTTCACAACTCCACACTAAGTTTGAGCTAAAGAGAATACTTGATTAGTTGATTCACCTTGAAGTAGATCCAACTGAACCCTGGATATTCTTGCTTGGAAAGAACACACAAGGTCAGTGAGTACACAGCGCACGAAGCAGGGAGAGATGGGATACACCGACCCTCTGATAAGATCACGGGGTGACAACCTAACTCTGATCTCAACCCTTAAACCGTATCATCTTAACCCTTAAACCCTAACTCTCAGCTCAACCCTTAAACTGTATCATCTTAACCCTTAAACCCTAACTCTCAGCTCAACCCTTAAACTGTAACTCTCAGCTCAACCCTTAAACTGTAACTCTCAGAGGAAGAAGAAGGGAGAGGAATGAAGAAAAGTATACAAGTAGGAGAACGGGTTAAGGAGAAGATGGAAGGACAAATCTTGAGGAAAATCTGAAAATTATGACAATACTCAATTTGCCTGATTGCGCCCTCCTAATTAGCATTTGTAATGTACCACCAGATCTTATCAGAGGTTCAGCAGCGTGAGAGAGAGAGAGAGAGAGAGAGAGAGAGAGAGAAACTGAACAGGGAGAAGAAGCATAACAGCAATGACTAACCCACCAGAGAAAGAGAGAGAGAGAGAGAGAGAGAGAGAGTGAAGCAAGCAGAGGAGGAGAGGAGAAGAGGAGGAAAGAAGGAAAAAAGGAGAGAAAGAGAGAATAGGAAGATAGGAGGATAACAGGACAAATGGGAGGAGGGGATCTCTCTCACACAGGCACATGGGCATAGGAACAAGAAACAGCTCAAACCTTCATCATCATCATCACCCTCTATCCTCCCCATCATCATCCTATACTCTCCCCTGAGACATGACAGCTGTGATCATGCTGCTGTACCCCCCGCTGTTCTCCTGAGCTGGCCCAATTATCGCCCACATCTCTGGTTGCTTTGATAACATCTACCTACCCCCCCCCCCACCCCCACCCCCCCCCTACCCCCAATGTCACTTTTACTGGAAAGCTCCCTATTTCATCTCTCTCTTTTCACACACAAATCCAAATGGAATATAGCACTAGTCTTTCCTCTTGATTTAACTCAAACCTGAACCTCGCTGATATGTGTGTGTGTGTGTGTGTGTGTGTGTGTGTGTGTATGTGTGTGTGTGTATGTGTGTGTGTGTATGTGTGTGTGTGTGTGTGTGTGTGTGTGTGTGTGTGTGTGCACTTAGCCCCAGTTGGCTTCACAGTAGGAGATTCTTCACTGAGTCAGACCTTCCCCCCAGCCGCCTCCTTCAAAGAAGCTTACCCTCCCATACGGGGGCTCAGCAAAAACTAAACTAAGGTTGTCTCCATGTGTGTCCAAATGGGTTTTCTGCTCTACTCCAATACAGCTGACTAGCAACAGTCGCAGCCCAATAGAGAACAATAACCACAGTCCACAGGGGAGTCTACGGGCGGTTTCCTCCACAGAGAGAAGAGGGGAATCAGACAGAAGGCAAGCAGGACAGTTAATCTATGTTTGGCCCAGCGCGCACACACACACGCACGCATACGCACATACATGCACGCATACGCACGCACGCGCACGCATACGCACGCACGCGCACGCACGCACACACACGCACGCACACACACACGCACACACACACACGCACGCGCGCACACACACACACACATACACGCGCATGCACACACACACGCACGCACGCGCACACACATGCACGCACGCGCACACATATGCACGCACACGCACACACAAACGCACACATACATGCACACACACGCACACACACACACACACACACACGCACGCACGCACACACACATACACACGCGCACACACATACGCACACACGCGCACACACACACACACACACACACACACACACACACACACACACACACACACACACACACACACACACACACAAACACACACACTCACTATTCAAACAGCAGCAGGACCCAAGGGGGAGAGAATCAGGCACAGATATCTGGAAAAGCCATGAGCGGCATGCACTATGTTAGGTATGTGTATAAGAGCAAGTGTGTGTGTGTGTGTGTGTGTGTGTGTGTGTGTGTGTGTGACTGCGCTTGCATGCATAAGTGGTTGTGTCTCATTAGTACAACCAGCAGTGTGAGGCCTCCTCACCCTGCCCTGAAGGGTTATCAACGAGTTCTCCTCTAACCTCTTCAGTCCTCCACCGGAACCACACCACCCTGTTACCGTAATCAGCTAGGCCTTCGTTAACGACACGGCTGAATACTGATGCTGCTGGTGACCTCTCTACGGGCTCCCGCTCCAGCCCAATCAGCAGCATAATATAGGTCATATTCATCGGTAAAGGATGCAGGTTCAAATATATAATGTTTCCTCGGTTCTTTTATTAGAGTGGCTAATTGTATTAGCCTTGTATTAGGCTGGAGTCTTAAGTCCTCAGAGGAGTTACTAATGAAAGCTTTTCTAGATTAAAGCTTGTAATAGCAGCAGCAAGACATCTATATGGCATGGCCAAGACAGACACAGAGACTAGGAGTATGCACTGTGTCTCATACACGTTACAATCTACTGCAGTCTCAGAATGACTTTCCAGGATGGAGAACGGCTTTACACACACTCACTACTCACGAGAGCCACCCAATCAGCCACCCAATCTGGTGCAAGTAACACAGAGATAGACAGAGATATTATGGTTATTGATTTGGCAATGGTTTTAAGGCCTGCACTGTCGCCAAGACAGCTGCAGACGGGCCTCTCGACTGCCAAACTGCTTACGTTTGAGAAGGAGATTGTGGTTTTCTTGAGGGGGGTCGAATTACAGGCTTTAATATGTTTGGCCAATTCTGTTTTTTATTTTATTTATTTTGGAACTTTTTTAACCACATGGCATCATAATAGAGCAGTGAACTGAGTGTGTGAGTGTGTACCGTCAGTCAAGAGAGGGATGGAGGGATGGATGGAGGGATAGCAAAAAGATGGATACACTCTACTCAGCCACTGCGGTAACTCCAGCTGAAAGAGAAAAGCTGACTTTCTCTAGACGCCATCAGCAGCACCAGCTAACTACTGTACACACACACACACACACACACACACACACACACACACACACACACACACACACACACACACACACTGCAAACAAAAGCAACACACATCTACAAAGTGCAAATATGCTACCTACCTTTGCACACGCTCACAAGCAAACTTGTGACACACACACGCGCCCACCTACGCAGTCACACAGACTTACTGTACACGCAGAGCTAGTCATACCTTTTTGACGTCTCTGACCAGGTGCGATAGCGTGTTGGAAGGTCCGTGTCTCTGACAAAACAAAAACACAATAACATATTAGTCCATAGCTATGTATATAACAGTGTACAATGTTGTATGCAGAGTATACAGTAGTCCTCACAGATGTAATAACAATGTTATAACTGTATTATCACATGATAGTGTCAGTGAGAGATTACTACTGTAGGTCAGACATGCTATAGCAGTGGTACCGTGTTATAGAGCGATACTGAGGTTATACATAATATTATATTATTATTATTATTATTATATTCACAGGGATATTTGTGGTGAAGGCCAGACATGTTGCAGAAGTGGTACTGTGATTCTGAGGTTATACATAAGCGACAACACCAGCTGTAGTGTTATAATATTCCAGCACAGTCTCCTCATTAAATCGTGTGCCTATACACGTCAGTACACATTCCCTAATTGAGTGTACTGGTTGACCCATATAAAAGATTTTCCGATGCTAGTCAACAACGTAAGATTCACTTTGAGTGGTGAAGGTTAGGGGACGTTTTTAGGGGAAGGCATTAGCACAAATTAGCATTAGCAGCAATAATTAGCAAATATTGTTGTCTATAGCATGATTCAAACCAGCGAGATGTGAGTTGAAAGGCGTTTGAAAGGCGCTTTCAGAATTCACCTTCAAGTACAGTACAGCTATATGCGCCAACCAGGACATGTAATTGGGAATGCAACCTATTGTGTATAATCACACCATTTCAGTAGGAGACCTGTAATATTCACAAGGATATTTGAGATGAAGGCCAGATATATGCTCTAGCATTAGTACAATATTGTAGAGTGATCTGAGGTTCAATTTAAGCAATAAGGCATGAGAGGCTGTGCGTTATTGTGTATAAAGTCACAGCCGAGGGTTGAGACTTTATTCACGATAAAGCACGGCCTTGAGTGCTTTATAGTGACAAGAAAGCAAAGGCTTAAGTATTTATCTATTGCAGTTTCTGCCCTACGCTCAGAAATATAGTTCTGAAAAACGACCACTGTTGTCAAGGTAATGTGATAAACTAATCTTTGCAATTCGAGTGCTTGCCCAGGGATATTACTGCAATGTATGGTAAACAGGTAAAACGAGTCATAGCTGTTACTTTATCAGGGAATAAAATACGGCTTTGAATGCCTCTCGGCCAATAGCAATGCTTGTTCCGATCAACCCGTTGTGCAAGTAATATTATATTATTATACTATTCACAGGGATATCTGGGGTGAAGGCCAGATACGCTGCTGCAGCAGTACAATGTTGTAGAGCGATACTGAGATTATCCATAATAACATATTATCATACGATTCACAGGGACATTTGAGGTAAAGGCCAGCAATGCTGCAGCATCAGTACAGTGGGTTGAGCGGTAGTGTTCTACATAAGTGACAACACTAACTGTGGTATTGGGAAGGTGAAGGCCAGGCATGCTGCGTCAGTAGTACCGTGTTGTAGAGCTCCTCCAGTCTGGAGAGCGTGAGGAAGCGATGCATGCTGACTCCATTTTCGATCAGCAGCTTGACGAAGTCCACTCTGTCCAGAACCAGGGCATCCAGCATGGACTGTTCTAGAGAACCCACCTAGAGTACACAAAGGACAGACACAGGTCTTGTGGTGAGCTATTGAACAGACAAAGTATTAAATCTATCTTTACAACATCTCTCAGGGTGAGAGGTTTAGTACGGGTCTTAAAGGCCACCGCTGTCTGGATACACAGATGAACCCAACCATAACTCAGTATTAGATAGTATTGGATAGTGTTGCTGTAGTGACAGTGAGAGGTTTAGGCATGGTTTAATTGGTTCTTACAGGCCACTGCTGTCCATAGATGAAGATCTGACTGCGGGCGATGTCCACTCTGTTCCAGGCCAGGGCCAAACTGAGCTGGTCAGGAGCTGATGCGTTGGCCCCTAGGGAGGAAGAGATAGAGATCAACTCTACTACCTCCATCTCAATTGCTGTTTCCTAGGGCCCTGTCCAGAACCAAACCCTGGCCCCTAGCCCCTGGCCCCTAGCCCCTGGCCCCTAGCCCCTGGCACCTAGCCCCTGGCCCCTAGGCTGTAGACTCTGTTGCTGGCCAGGGCCAGACTGAGCTGGCTAGGATCGGACACATTGGACATACTCCATTCCCTAGGGAGGAAGAGAGCAGCCCAGGGGTGAAATACTGTCCATGTTTTGAGGTGTGCTTGATTTCGCTTAGAGTTTGCACTCTCAGGGCTTTGGTTCCATTGTACCAGACCATTCCATTGTACCAGGTCTGCAAGAGGGATGGATCAACTCATTCACCTGTACTACTAGAGGAAGGTGACAGGGTGACTGGAGTGTACAGCAGGGGAGGCTGCTGGAGGTAGAAATCAGAGGAGGGGCCTCATTGTAATACATGGGATGCAATGAGGAAGGGTGTCAAACACCTGTGTTTGATACCATTCCTCATTGATACAATTCCTCAATCCATTCCATGCATTACAATGCGCCTGTCCTCCGATTTCTACCTCCACCAGCCTCCACTGCTCTCTCACTAAAACCCCAGGGAGTGTTTCCCCTCTCTGACAACTACTGCTTGTTTTTTGGCAGCTGTTAGGGCCCGGGATGCATGTTTTGATGCTATCTGCTATCCTTCACTTGGGTGATAAACACATACTACTAAAACTAAGTAGCGTCAGGGAAGCTATGCTAGCTCCATTATGATGACTGAGGGTTGTATCCATCTGAAAGGCTGAGAAACGTGGGTATTACAAGGGCTTAATCATGTGAGCTTCTGCAGAGCTTGTGTAATGAGATGCACAGAAGTGTAATAGGGATTTCATACAGAGATGTGTGTATTGAAGGGGAGGGTGGCTTTAATAGAGAAGGGTGTATTAAACAGGGAGGCGAACGTTTATCACTAGTTTTAAATAACCCTTTAGCTCTCTGACGCATCACACTCACTAGAGTTTATAGACCTAATCCCCTGGCACTAGACTCCCTGAGACACAGACCATGAATTACTCTTTTTCTTTTTTCTTTTTCTTCTTTTTTTTCCTTCTCACTCACACACACACACACACACGCACACATACGCACACACACACACACACACACGCACACACACACACACACACACACACACACACACACACACACACACACACACACACACACACACACACACACACA
>NC_139661.1:17420631-17423131 GCF_951799395.1 Argentina silus
CTCCCTACCTCCTTATACAGAGAGAGACTCAGGTATCCCTGGAGTGGGAGGATGGGGGTGTTCGGTTGCAAGCGGTATTCGGCATGAACCCCACGACGCCTGTCAGTTGGATTAATCGTAACGTCTGCGTTACCGGTAGAAAACACGGACCTCCGCTGAGAGGGATATTGAAAAAAGTCTCTGGATGCTGGTGGAGGGAGGGATAACTCTGGGAGAGAAGGCAGCAGTGCTAGCAGGGAGACCAGGGAACAGTCATCTACCTCTACTGCAGCATGACACAGCCCGCTACAGCTTCACGGTTGCTAGGAGCTAATACCGACCTTTTGGTTGAACATGAATGAGTGTTGCAGTGATTGTGCCTTTGATTCGCTGGAACAGGTGTGTTCGTACTAGGCTGGAACAAAAGCCTACTCTATACACCCTGTTGGGACTCCAGAACCAGGGTTGAAGACCTATGATCCACAAGGTGTAGGTGGACCGAATACAGGAAGTAGTAGGTGTTCTATAGTAGTGGAGGAGGAAGCTGACTCTCTTGTTGTGTGTTACATTATGTCTGTTCTACAGTAGCACAATTCTACTGGGCATTCTATGGTAGTGGTGGCAGTAGTGGAGGAGGAAGCTGACTCTCTTGTGTGTTACATTACCTTGGCTCTACAGCAGGACAACTCTACTGGGTGTTCTATGGTAGTGGTGGCAGTAGTGTAGCAGGAAGCTGACTCTCTTGTTGTGTGTTATATTATCTTGGCTCTACAGCAGGACAACTCTACTGGCCGTTCTATGGTAGTGGTGGCAGTAGTGGAGGAGAGAGTAGTGGACTCTCTTGTATGTTATATTATCTTGGCTCTACAGTGTTACATTATCTTGGCTCTACAGCAGCACGACTCTAATGGGTGTTCTGGAGATCCATCTGTGTGAACCCCACCAAGCTCAAATCAATCCACTTAAACACTCAACAGCCGTGACAAGAATCCCTCTGTAGACGGATTTTGGTGGCACCAGCCTTGATTTCAGTGTGCACAGAGTGACACTTCCGACACTGAAAGTGGAATTAGTTTTGTCTGGACTTCAAAAGCACACTCTTGTAAATCTGAAACTTTAAACACTACTGCGCATATCTCTGCAATCACCATAATGGCAGGAAATGCACGATTTCCTAAGAACCATTCAAGTAGTCGTGAGTCATTCTCTAGTCAGTCCTCGATAGATTCAATCAAAGCCAATGACCAACATAACATTAGGCATTGTAGTTACTGTGAAAGACAGGGACCCTCTGTGACAAGATGTTGGAATTTGGGTAGGGGAAGTCCTCCTCCATATCTCAGACATGTTGTATATTCTCAATGTAAAGTAACTCGGTGGGACTATTGCAATCAAATTGGACATGGCAGGTCAAATTGTTGGGATTTAGGTAATGGAAATCCGCCCCCATTTTTTGCATCACGCAATTCAGAGTTCAGCTCAAGGGAGCAAACGGCTCTGTTTGACTGTAATCAACTAGCCTCCCAACAGATATAGCAGAACACAGTCCTGTTATGACCATCTTGTTTACTGTGAGTGTAGTCTCCCTTCTATATTGCTACATATACACATATATTTAGAAGTTCTTTCATTAAACGCCCATAGTCTATTATATAATGATTGGTTAATTGTCTCTTGAACAAATATAGATTTCCCTCAATGTCAGTCAGATTGTGTCTGTTGCTGGAATAGTAGAATGTATTGCTGTTTGTTATATGCCTGGCCAGTGACCCTATTACGGGAGTTGAATTGAGGTAGTGGGCTTCTTGTGTAGGTTTCGCGCTGTCCCTGTGTGCTGCACAAGGACAGCGGGAAAACACGTCATGACTGTCACACTCCATTCCATTCATATCTCTCATGGTAGCGTGTCACTGTGCCAGGGTTCTGTTAATACCGCAATGGATTTTATGGTTGAGTTGCTCCAAGTGATACGTGTTTAATAGCCTATTTTGGACGATGTTCCGTTTTATCGTTACATCCCTGTCCCATTGGTCCCATATCAGTAAGTAGCCTACTTCTGAAACCAGCTCAAGGAAAGAGCTGTTTTCCAAGTCGATGACAAGCCGTGCCCTTTACCCCTCCTCTTATCTCTGACAAGTGAGAGGGTTGGATGTTTAAAGTTGATATGCATTCCTTGTCAGCCTACGACTTAGATTTTCTTAATTGATTTCTTTCGTAAAACTTTTGCCTTGGACACAAAGTTCATATTTGATGTGTTCATAGTTTTGATCGTATGACTTGAAGTAAGCTGGGTTGCTTCCATTATTTCTGGTCTGGATGAAGCTCCTCAATTGATGATTATGCTTCTCTCATTTGTCCGAGAATGCAACGTTTAAATCGGTATGCTAGGATAATCTGCTAGCACTTCGCTTTGAATGATTTTGGCCCGGTTATGCCTAGATACAGTATATCTCGATGATCAAGTAGTTTGTGTTTGCACGACTCAACGCTCAACGCACAAATATGGTTAAGGTGTCCGTTT
>NC_139661.1:17428131-17438131 GCF_951799395.1 Argentina silus
AACCAGTGGCGGGCACCGCGGCATCTAAAGTGCATTAGAGTCAGATTGAAAGGCACCAAGTCCCAGATGAGGAGGGGAGTGAACAGCTGGGTCTGTGCTAATTGGCAGGCGGGCACTCTGCCTGTACACACAGCTGGAACACAGCAGGCGCATACGAAGTCCACACTTCATGAATTACTCTGAGGGATCATTTGGGACATGATGGAATGACCAAATTGTCTCTATAGCTGTGTAATAACACTGTTTATTACTTGTGTACTAAATGTCTCTATAGCTGTGTAGTAACACAGTTATCATTATTGTTGATTTGCTTTTGTTATTTCTCAAGTGAACTGAGTGTGTTTGTGATACCATTCCTCATTCCATTCCATGCATTACAATGAGACCGTCCTCCGATTTCTACCTCCACCAGCCTCCACTGCAGACAGGGATATGGTGGTATTTAAATTTAACTCAAGTGGTATTTATATTTAACTCAAGCTTTAAGAAGAAAACTTAAAGTGAAAATCCTAAAAGGAATCAAGAGCTGTAATTTGCCAGTTGTGTGGGGAGATGGAATCCATTTTGTCTGAGGAGATTAACAGTGGTGTCTACACTGAGTGCAACCAATGTTGTGCTCGGCGAGACAAGTCATCGGTTCTGTTTACCACAATCTGAGCGTCTCCCTCTCTCCGCTAACCTCTCTACAGCAGCATACATGTGGATGAAATGGGAGTGGAGCATTTACACACCACCAAGTCAGCCAGATCGATCCCTATACAGAGGCCATTCATCTTCTATGAAAGAGGTCATTCACCTTCTTCTATGTTCTATGAAAGGCCATTATTCAGAGTTTGATTGTCAGATTAGGGGGAGGAAGCTATGCTGCTACTGCTACTGCTGCTGGGTCAGTAGAAGCTGAGGGAGATCAATCTACCTCTCACCTCTCTCTCTCTCTCTCTCTGTCTCACTCTCTCTCTCTTTCTGCCTGTCTGTCTCTCTGTCTCTCTCTCTCTCTCTCTCTCTCTCTCTCTCTGTCTGTCTGTCTGTCTGTCTGTCTGTCTGTCTGTCTGTCTCTCTCTCTCTCTCTCTCTCTCTCTCTCTCTCTCTCTCTCCCCCACCTGCTATCTCTACTGCTGGGTCAGAGGAGCTCAGGGAGATCTTAAGTGGAGCAGATCAATCTACCTGTGTCTCTCTCTCTCTCATTCTCTCTCTCTCTCTTTCTCTCTCTCTCTTTCTCTCTCTCTCTCTCTGTGATGTCCATAGCCCTCTGCTCATATCACAGCTCTTGAAAAGAGAGAGAAAGAGCATGAGAAGGAGTGAGATGAGAAGTGAGTCTCACCAGTGAGTCTCACCAGCCCCCAACATCTATGTTTAGACTGGGAAGAGAGGGAGGGATGGAGGGAGGGAAGGGTGGAGGGAGGGAGGGAGGGAGTGATGGAGGGATGGGGACACACGGAACATGCTTAAACGGACCTCATTATGGCTGGGATGAGTCATAGCACCGAGACATTAGTATGGCTGGGGGAGGTTTTGTATGTGGGTCGTTTTTTACACAACACACAAGCACCTATTTCCAGACGTGACTATAACATCGGCGCTGTGACGGTATTGAGAGATGGAAGCTGGTGGGGGGGGTCAGGATGTAAGGATGTAAAGGTCAGTTTAAACAGCTCTGCTGCGTTTAGATCAGTCGTTCTCTCTTCTGTTATGCTTTGACATTCAAGTTTTTTTTGTTTTTTTTTCGTTCTCCTCGACTCTGTTCAATATGATTACATTTGAGGAGGTGAGTGTTGTACAAGGTGTGGCATCTGTATCAAGGCGAGGTGGATGAAAGAAATTTGGAAAAAAGTGGCACTGGATTGCATTATCGGAAAAAAAAATGTGCTAAAAATACAGCAAAAACGCTGAATTAACGTAATATTGCTTTCACTTTCGCTTTTAACAATGTCATTGATGATAAAAGATAGCTACTCTATCATTACTAAATATCAGTTTCATTTGCTCTGAAATTCGTACACAGTGGCGGAGCCAAGTAGACAAGGTGGCACAGATGCCCTTTACTTTCTTTGGGGAGAACCCTGGATATGGAATGCTCTCTGGATATGGAATGCTCTCTGGATATGGAATGCTCTCTGGATATGGAATGCTCTCTTAGACAGACTACTGAGAGGGAATTACAGTGGCAGTGACTTGGCCTGTGGGACATTTTCTACTGAGAAATTACACTCATAACCCTCTGATTTTGTGTGTGTGTGTGTGGGTGTGTGTGCCTGTGTGCGCCTGTGTGTGCCTATGTGTGTGTGTGTGTGTGTGTGTGTGTGTGTGTGTGTGTGTGTGTGTGTGTGTCTGTGTGTGTTTGTGTGTGTGTGTGTGTGTGTGTGTGTGTGTGTGTGTGTGTGTGTGTGTGTGTGTGTGTCTGTGTGTGTCTGTGTGTGTTTGTGTGTGTGTGTGTGTGTGTGTGTGTGTGTGTGTGTCCCTGAAGGCGAGATGTGCCAGGAGATAAACACTCAGAGCCTCACTCTCCTGCCAACCAATCATTTACCCTGACCTCCACTCTCCTTGGCTACATCTCAAATGACATCCTATTCACTGTATACATTAATGTAGTACTTTTCTGCATTATGTGGCTCATAAAAGGTAGCGCACTATACAGTATATGGGGGGAATGGGGTAATGTTCTGGTCAAAGTATACTATAATGCACTATAGGTGGGGTAGGGTGTCCTCTGTGGCCTTCCCTTGGCTTCTAATTATTCATCACCAGTCCTTCAGTCCCAGTGGAGGTGAGGGTGAGGAGATCAGTCTGCAAACCAAACTGTCATATTTTATCCATTCCATATTTTTGACACCCACACCTACACCCTATAGCACAGGGACTGAGTGGAGGGGAAGCGCGAAGAGAAGGACACTGAGTGAGGAATCTCTCACTTTCACGCTCTCTCTCTCTCTCTCTCCCTCCCTCTCTCTCCCTCCCTCTCGCTTTCTCTCCTTTCACATATTCTAATCCCACTATTCAGCGGGGACATCTCAAGGTAAGCCCTTCTCTCCCTCTCCTCCTCCCTCTCCTCCCCCATCTCCTCCTCCCTCTCCTCCACTCCCCGAGGTGAGTGAGTGAGTGCGGTGATTACAGACGGAGAGAGAGAGCCATGGCCGTCAGCAGGGTATAGAGTGTAGCGAGGTCAGCGCGGGGCGTCTGTGAGTTACGCCGTTCTGTCACTCCTCTTTTATATGCCTCTCTGTCTGCCTGTGCTGTTGCCAGGGGGGGAGAGACACGGGTCTGTGACTGAGGCCACACCCACTCTCCAAGGCCGCCTGTGACAGTCTACGTCTGGGCCACGTGACCACGAGGTGGTGAGTGGAGGATTGTTGACAAGTGGAAGAGAGGAGAAGAACATAAGATAGGATGATGATGTAAAGAGAGACAGACAGGCAGGCAGACACACAGACAGGTAGGTAGGCAGACAGACAGACAGACAAACAGAAAGACAGACAGACAGGCAGACAGAAGCAGACAGACAGACAGAAGCAGACAGACAGACAGACGCAGACAGATACAGGCAGACAGACAGAGAGATGTAGACAGATACAGACAGACAGACAAACAGACAGACAGACAGACAGACAGACAGACGCAGACAGACAGACAGACAGACAGACAGACAGACAGACAGACAGACAGAGACGGAAAGAGACACAAGTGGACCATGAGCAGAAGACGTTAAAAACATGATGATAGGATAACAGGGAAGAGTGTGGTTGGGTGGGAAGGACATCGAGGAATTGTTTAATGAAGAAACTATTGAATTGGAAAACATTCATGACAGAAAAGATCAGAGAATAGGGACATACAGTACAATAAATCCTAGCGACGAGGAAGGGACCATGAAGGAGGTTCGTCAGAGGAGTGACAACGTCGCGATGTGACGGAGGCCGGTTGGGGGTATTTACATGTCAGAAGGACAGGCGTGTATCTAATCTGGTGTTCTAACGTGGCGTTCTAACGTGGCGTTCTAATGTGGCGTGTGGGTATTTCCGGCCTCAGTCACCATACTGCAACTGCCGTCTCCAACCATCTACAGTGTTTACACCCAGCTGCAGCTCAGCTGTCCCTTAAATATTCTGCTTGGAAGTTACAGCCGGAGAAAGTTGCCACAGCACAGGAAACACTGCCGCATGAATTATACAGCAGGAGGAAACAGAGTAAAAGGACGTTTTGAGTTTTCGCTAAAGGGGGAGTTGAACCAAATGTCATGGAAATAACAGGTCTTTAAGGACCACAATTTGACTGGTGCCGACGGTGCTGATGAAACCATTTGACATGGGTTCAAGTGCGCAAAACTCAAGCGAACACACACAGACACACACACACGCACGCACGCACGCACGCACGCACGCACACACACACACACACACACACACACACACACACACACACACACACATACAGACACACACACACACACACACACACACACACACGTGCACAGGTAAACAATATGCAAAACACGGCTAATACTGTATATAGACAAAGCAAATAGATGGATTTAACCCCTTTCATAGTCCATGTTCCCGTGGCCATTTCTACCAATTGAGTGTTGTAGCTCTATAAATCCTATACCTGTCTGCGTCAGTTCCAGCGGTGGGGATGATGGCAGGTCTGCTGTAACACCCTGACATTAGGATTAACTGCAGGTTTGCTCGCAGGCAATAACCATACGGTACTGCAGGGACAGATTATGGATATCTCGTATCTATTCTACACTGGTCTTTCATCGCTGTGTGCAGTTACATTCACACTAAAATGATTTCCCCTCCCTTATTTTATCTGCCTCTTTTTCTGGGGGGCCTTGGGGGGTTTGTGGAGGGGGGCTCTGTGGTTTCCTGCTGGGAGAGGAAATGGATGTGTTTCTTTATTGACCGGGGACAGGTAATCAAATACCGAAATGGTCCTTGTCCGGCACCCTGGTGAGCAGAGCTAGGCAGAGTAACATAGTCATCTAACACACAGAAGAGCAGAAGCCTCTGCTGCACTGAAACCCACTAGAGACTGAGAGATGAGCAGGGCAGGACATTATCATCTAAATTAGACCAATGAAAAAAACCCCAGTGGAGGCAGAGAGAGAGATATTAAGCACAGCCAGGGAACATTAAAGAGAATAAAATGTCACCCTAGTCCTGGATTATGGGTAATATGTCCATGTACTGAAGTCAAGGAGAGGCTGGAGGAGGTAGACATCGGAGTACGGGCTTATTGTAATGCATGGAACGCAATGAGGAATGGTATCATTACAATGAGCCCGTCTTCCGGTTTCTACCTCCACCAGCCTCTCCTGAATATAAGTGAAGCATCATTGCCCGGCAAGCCGGTGGACAACGTAAGTACGTTCTGATGTTTTGAAAGGGTTGTTCGCTTTATTTAGCTCTTTGAGTGCTGTCAGTTTGGGAATAGTCACTTTGAACATTTTAGGTACCCTCCCTGCTTGGTCCTCTTGCCAGGATGCCCTTGCAAAAAAGGTTTCTAACCTCAATGGGTCTTAGCTGGTTACATAAAAGTTTTTCTTTAAAACATATAATAAATAAATGCAATGGTATTGATTAGGGAATGGTTACTGTTTTGGTTTGGAAATGGTTTGTACGGTATGACTGGAATGCTACTTTGTGAAGGGTGTGGATACTGGCTTGTTTTCAGAACAGTGGAGGGTGGTGGAGGTAGACATCGGAGGACGGGCTCATTGTAATGCACGGAATGGAATGGGGAATGGTGTCAAACACACGTGTGTTTGATACCACTCCCAATTCAATTCCATGCATTACAATGAGCCCATCCTCCGATTCCTACCTCCACCAGCATCCCCTGGTTTAGAAAGATGAGTTGGTCAGGGATGGTCTGAGTTAGAATGCTGTTAGGTCATGGGTGGCCTGCTGTTGAGATGCTGCTATGACGACTGGGTGTCCCTTTGCCTCCCCAGCCCCCTTCATATGAGCCCAGGCATAGGATGACAAAGGGAAACCCACAGGTCACATGACAGGATGGAGAGAGAGGAGGCAGGTCTCTTCCTGCTTCCTGCTGACGTCACAAAGTAGCCATTTGGTGGGTGCCATTTCTACCATTCCTAGAGCCAGGATGGTGAAACGGATGAGGGAATATTGCCGGGAGAATGCCTTCCAATAGCACCTACCCTAGCAGTGACATATTGTACAAACGTATGGCACTAACACAGAGTCAGGTGGTCTAGGTGGAGCGCTCACAAACCTTATAGAATAGAATGCAAAATAGAATCACACTTACGGTAGCCTATGTGTGCCTAAATGTAATTGAGTTAAGCACATGTTAAAATACCCCCGCCTGCGCTGTCAAGTTGATAGCTTTTCAATAGCGTAGCTGGTTAACATCGGGTGTTTGAGGAGACGGTCACGTGTGTTGGCAAGTCAGAGATCGCAAGTTTGAGACTCGGTCGGAGCAACTCGAATTGCGGGGCTACTGTTTACAACAACTTGACGTCTGTTTCACAAGCGAAGACACGCCTCTGCCTGATATGA
This sequence comes from Argentina silus, assembly GCF_951799395.1. Lineage (NCBI taxonomy): Eukaryota > Metazoa > Chordata > Actinopteri > Argentiniformes > Argentinidae > Argentina > Argentina silus. Next base: position 17,434,653 of record NC_139661.1, read on the forward strand.
GCCTGATCATACAATCACATCGCATAAAGAGTACAGCTTATTATTGTAGAGGATAATCTGTGTAGGGTATTTAGCAGGGGAGGCTGGTGGAGGTAGAAATCAGAGGACGGGCTCATTGTAACGCATGGAATGGTATCAAACACACCTGTCCTCATTCCATTCCATGCATTACAATGACCCCATTCTCCGATTTCTACCTCCACCAGCCTCCCCTGGTATGTAGGGTGCGGGTTCTGCAGGGGGCAACGCATCGATACATTTGGGGGTGAGGATATGAAGGAGCTGTGATGTCTGACTGATGGGGCAGAGAGGACGTTAGGTCTACAACATCATGTTGAGATCATGTTATATCAGACATTTCAGTGTATTACAAGCCAGGCAGCGATGTAGCAATTCACTGTTATGCCTAACTTACATGGAATTATGGAATATAGCATCCATATTTCCACTGAATAGGAGCAGAATGTGTGAAATGAGAAAACGATATTAGTTTGTAAAATGCCTCAGCGTATTCATGAGCAGAGCATACTTAATAGACAGAAATGAGAACCAGGGCTTTTGTTGATAAGACCAGCAGACAGGTACAATCAATCATAGCTGGAATTTGTCTAAAAGTAACTACTGCAAAATACATTTCTCAGATTGACTTTTCCCCATTAGGAATAATGCTATTGAGAAGTCTATTTCAAGTGTGGCAGTGAGGTATGTTTGTTTGTGTGTGAGAGACAGTGTGTATGAAAAAGATAGTTTGTATTTATGCAAATCCATTTGGTTCCCTGCCTCAGTAATACAGTGGAAATTGAAGTAGGAGAAATGCAATGTGACAAGGGCCAGAGGACACGCTGCAAACAGATGAGAACACACATACACACACACACACACACACACACACACACACACACACACACACACACATATACACACACACACACACACACACACACACACACACACACACACATACACACACACACACACACACACACACACACACACACACACATACACAGGGGAGGGAGAGTATGGGGGAATGGAGAGAGGGAGTGTATGAGGAAGAGAGGGAGGGAGGGAGGGAGGGAGGGAGGGAGGGAGGGAGAGTGGAATTACTGGGTTCAGTAGAGCCAGTGATGAGTTAAAGGTTTGGTTGAAGGCAAAATCTTGAAGCCCAGTTTAAAATGCTGCTGATCAGAGCAGTTGCCTCAAGCTAAATCTGACAGCATCTGTAGCTCAGTGGGTAGAGCATGGCGCTAACTATGCTAAAGTTGTGGGTTCCATTCCTGCTGGGACTGCAGTACATATAAATATTGTATACACTTACTGACTGTCCTGGAAGTCAGATAAAAGTGTCAGCTAAATGTTATATATATTCACCACAGATATGAAATTCTGGCTATGTGGCTTCTGCATAACCTAGTGTGAACTCAATTAACCACCCAGATGAAATACGTAACACTGTATATTCTGTTATATCAGCTTGTGATTGGTCCTGCCTCTCATATTGATATCACTATAGAAGTGAGATGATTGGATGTCAGTACATGAGACAACCTATCATTGGCCTTTAGAGTGATTGGCAGGTGCATCACCCACCCACTCACTCACTCACGCAGTAGGGCCCCACGACTGGTCTTCACTAGATGAGCCAGCCTATCATTTGTCTGCTTTTGTGATTGGCAGGGGCGTGCTCCACTCACGTGTGTTGATCTTCTGCAGGGAGATGTGTTTCTCCAGCTGTCTGCGGAGCTTGACCTCGGCGCCGTACTTCCCCGTGGTGCCATTGTCAGCCAGGATGAAGTGGGAGTGAAGGCTGTTGAGTACGGTCAGCTTACTCAGCGGGTTGGACATGGTCTGGTACGGTCTGACCACCTGAAGGACCAGAAAGGTGTGTTTATTACTGACACAGGTCAGCAAGCAAGGTAATGAACTGGCAGCAACAATATACTCTCTCTGGTCAAGTGTATTGCCAGGTGCTTGAGTTCAAACCACATATGGATGCACACACACACACGCATGCACACACACACACATACACACACACACACACACACAAACACACTGTCTCTTGCCAAGCACACTCAGTGTACACACACACACACACACACACACACACACACACACACACACACTCACACACACACACACACACGCACACGCACCCACACAATGTTAAACATACGTCTTTGCCAACCAGGTCCTCCTGGTTCTCTACGATGCCCCAGGGAGCGATGCCGATGGTGCAGATCTTCCCCCGGGACTTAGAGGCGTGGTCCTTCAATGCATCGCCAACATGCCGGATCACACCTGAGTGTGTGTGTATGTGTTGTGTATAGTAAAGAGAGTGAGAGAGAATGAGTCATGCAGACAATATGTAAGTGTGTGTGTGTGTGTGTGTGTGTGTGTGAGTTTTTTTTTTTTTAGGTGTGTTGGGGTTTGGGGGTGTGGGTGTGTGTGTGTGTGTGTGTGTGTGTGTGCGCGTATGTGTGGGGATGTGTGTGTGTGTGTGTGTGTGTGTGTGTGTGTGTGTGTGTGTGTGTGTGTGTATTAGTGTATGTGTGGGGGTTTGGGTGTGTGTGTGTAGGTATGTAAGAGGGACAAAAAAAAATAGAGTAAGTGTCAGGATGAATATGTAATCTTAGATAGCCCTAAAAGATAAAGTCTCTGTATCAGATGTGCCATACATGAAGAAACAGACAGACAGACAGACAGACAGACAGACAGACAGACAGACAGGTCTCAGCCTCCTCCTCTCCCTCTCTTTCTCTCTCTCTCTCTCTCTCAGGGTGGTTCTGTCACACCTGGAGGGTATCTCATTCCATGTCTCTATCTGACATCCACCATTTTCTGTTCAACAAATCCTTGTCGACATCAGTAATTCACTTTTCTATCTCCTTAGCCCTAACTCTAACCATTGGTCAGCTATTACCTACAGTATATTATTGCTATTTAGGTGTGTTCATCCATAGGTCAGGCCTGTTGTGTGCCTCTCCATGCTGTTCGAATGAGGGGGAGAGTAAGAGTTAAGGTTCCTTCTGTGTTTGTTAGGCCCTGGACCTCTCCATGTACCCACCTAGCCCACCTGAAGAGTTACCTTCAACCAAGACACTGAACCTTATGGTTAAGCTAATGCAGATAGGTTGAGGTTTAGTGTTGAGGTTGATGGTTAACATCCCTGTGTTAAGGTGTTCGTGGTGTTGTGTGCTTGTACATGCAGTGATTCTACCCTCATGGCTAGGCTAATACAGAGAGGCATGTGTTCGTGTTGAGTCAGACAGACAACCAGTTAGGGTGTAGTTGTGTTTTTTGTGCCTTACTACTACAGATAGGGCATGTTAGTGTTGAGCCAGACAAACAGCCATTTAGGGTGTAGTTTGTGATGCGTGCCTCACTACTACAGATAGCCATGTGTTAGTGTTGAGCCAGACAAACAGCCATTTAGGGTGTAGCTTGTGATCGTGCCTCACTACTACAGATTGTTAGTG
>NC_139661.1:17480631-17485631 GCF_951799395.1 Argentina silus
TGTACTATGACAACAAACATTCTCAATGGATGTGAGACCGTTAGTCTGTATGGTTTAGAGAATGAATGGGCTGTTTCAAAAAACTGTTCCAGAGGGTTTCAACCAACACAACCTTTAACAGCTGTCACAAAAATGACATCAACAACCGTAGCAGAACTGTTGGCAGCTATTACGTAACTATTAACATACAGCTGCTGGCAAGCTATCTTGACCTGATTTGACCTATATGGGCTATAAGTACCTAACTTACTCATATATAGGCTACAGTTACCCTGAGAGCGCCACCTATAGGCCTTTCTTCGAACCCTCAAACATGCTCCATGTGCAGCGCCACCAAAACTGCCTCACGCTATGAGTAGAGGATTCGAATCGCCCACGAGTGATCTCCCCATGGCAACCTCGGCGGAGTTTCTAGCGAGACAAGATCGCTAAATGTGTGTACGCGGACCCGAGTAAACCAATCAGCATACAGTACACAAGCATCGGTGTGGGAACAGCGCTCTAGAGAACAGCTACAGTGTGAGTAAGATGCATTTGAGGTATTGTGTAAGACTATCCTCCTTCAGAGCTTCCCAGATTTTCCCACCCCAGGAGCTATATAACACTGCAGCAGATTTATGTTATGCAAATCTATTTTGGGCTTTAGAGCGATATATATTTATTTCCTTGGCGGGCTTCCCTCCCTCGCCTTGCATTTTGGATAAGACGGAGCGTTATCTTTGGCGTTGAAAGGCTCAGGTTCATGCGGCATAGGAGGTAGAGAGAGAGAGGGAGAGAGAGACAGAGAGAGAGAGAGAGAGGAGTAGGGAGAGAGAGGCAGAAAGATAGGGAGAGCGAGAGAGAGAGAGAGAGAGAGGCAGCAAGAGAGAGAGAGAGAGAGAGAGACAGCGAGAGAGAGAGAGAGAGAGAGACAGCGAGAGAGAGAGAGAGAGAGAGAGAGAGAGAGAGAGAGAGAGAGAGAGAGAGACAGAGAGAGACAAAGAGAGAATGGACAAGAGAACCACCGAGAGTGGAAGATAGGGAGCGGAGGTGGGAGGGAATTTCACACTTGTGGTGCCACTCCAGGGGGCATGAAGACAATTCTATAATGATTAACACACTATCTGATTCTCCCTCTCCAGCAGAGACGGGAGGAAGGAAGAGAGGGAGGAGAGGAGAGGGAGGACTTGAGAGGGTGGCAGAAGAATCAAAGGAGAAGACATAGAGAACTGAAGATATCGTAACAGAAGAGGGTGAGTAGGGAATGTAGATACACAGAGGACAAAGAGAGGAGGAGGACAGAGAGAGGAGGAGGACAGAGAGAGGAGGAGGACAGAGAGAGGAGGAGGAGAGAGGAGGAAGAAAGAGCGAAGGACAGAGAGAGGAGGAGGACAGAGAGAGGAGGAGGACAGAGCAAAGGACAGAGAGAGGAGGAGGACAAAGAGAGGAGGAGGACAGAGCAAAGGACAGAGAGAGGAGGAGGACAGAGCGGAGGACAGAGAGAGGAGGAGGACAGAGCGGAGGACAGAGAGAGGAGGAGGACAGAGAGAGGAGGAGGACAGAGCGGAGGACAGAGAGAGGAGGAGGACAAAGTGGAGGACAGAGAAAGGAGGACAGAGAGAGGAGGAGGACAGAGTGGAGGACAGAGAAAGGAGGACAGAGAGAGGAGGAGGACAGAGCGGAGGACAGAGAGAGGAGGAGGACAGAGAGAGGAGGAGGAGAGAGGAGGAGGACAGAGCGGAGGACAGAGAGAGGAGGAGGACAGAGAGAGGAGGAAGACAGAGAGAGGAGGAAGACAGAGTGAAGGACAGAGAGAGGAGGAGGACAGAGAGAGGAGGAGGACAGAGAGAGGAGGAGGAGGACAAAGAGAGCAGGAGGACAAAGAGAGGAGGAGGACAAAGAGAGGACAGAGAGAGGAGAAGGACAAAGAGAGGAGGAGGACAGAGAGGAGGACAGAGAGGAGGAGGACAGAGAGGAGGAGGACAGAGAGAGAGAGCGAGAGGTGAGATGATCTAGACAGAGGATGAGTTCTCAGTGAGGAGATGAAAGGGGACAGATATTCAATTTCAGACTTTCAGTTCAATTGTACTTCTGTGTGCCACAGTTTTTTACAGGGCCATCTGTCACAGACGGTCAATGGTCCATCCTCTAAAAGGATTGTCTGGGGTGTCAGTGAGGAGGACATGTCAATAATAATTTAGAAAGCTTCACTCACACAGGCTACCTGTCTGGGGAAGACTGTAGGCAGTAAAAGATGGGGAACACTACATTTAGAGAGTCTCTCTATAGATGGTTTCATGGTTCAACTAACCACCAGAAACTGTTCAACTAACTATCCACTAACCCTAACTCTTACCCTAACCTTAACCATGGCAAGTTGATGAGTATCGACAGTTCTAGTTGATAGTTGGAGAAATGTAGGGTGATAACCTTTAGTTCCCCTCTGTTTATTTTCTCTAATTCACCAAACACTTATTGTTCCTCTTAATAGAATCATTGTTCTCTCTGGGAACAGACACTTGACCAATTGCTTGCCATTTTAAAGGTTGAGAGGGAAACTGTATTATAATGGAGAATTTAATTACTTGTTGAAAACTCTTGTCAGGGAACTTGATTCATTGCCAGTTTAGGCCCATGATTAATCATCGTACACATTTATTAAATTACCATCTCAAAGAATTCTCTAAAATTCATCTCTTTCTCTCAAAAAAACTTGACAGACATTTATCCTCCATAGTAAGGATGACCTATACATCCACTTGGGCCAGAGCTCAGTAATGAATAGACTGGGCAGGTTAAAAACCAAAGCAATAACCTCCACCAAGAGCAATAACAGAACCACAACACCAGGTCAGGCAGTCTGATGTCCTTTGTGTGGACCTTAGTGGTCTTAGTTAATCTGATATCATTACCGCAAGGTCAAGGCCTCTGCGTTCATCATTCCAGATAACCAATCATTGAAGGATCGATATTTATTTGTGCGTCAGATATTTCTCATCCATCCCTGCTGCCTGGGCTTGTCATCCAGGCTTAAAGGGCACGTGGTGGGTGGTTACCGTAGCGACACATGATGAGGGTGGTAATGGCTTTTTGATTAACTGGCTCTCGTTCAGTCATCACGCTTGGCTGTGACGTGGCAGCATGTTCGGTTGCGCGTGTGACTTTGTGGTGACATTCAGTGGCGGTTGTATAGGGAGAAGGTCTGTATGACCTCGTGGATTCTAGAAGTGGGCACTGGTGGATTCTAGAAGCACCTGAGGTTCCATACAGGGACTGCCTGTTCACACACTACTATAATGACGTCCTGCTACCAGATTCTGTCAACGCTACAAAGGAGGATGAGTCAACAATGTTGCAACTATGCTTGAGATTAGAACTAATATTCTAACAACCCCACAAAATAAACCAGTCTACAGTAAACATGGTGTCCCCCATGAATTATGTACTGTACTGGAGCATCCCCCTCGGCCCAATCAGTGTCATTTCGGAATTTCAGTTGTTCACTCACTATGGGCCAATCAATGTAATTGTGTAAATGCTGGATCTCTATGGCAAGATGCATCATTCACCCAAGTTTCGTCAACATTGTCCCAGTGATGTCTGAGATATTACAAACATACGAACATACAAACATACAGTACGAACAGACAGAGAGCGAGCCACAGTCCCCTCCCTGATGCCATTGTGGGGGACAACGAAACACATTATACCTCTAACCACATTACCGAGTTCCCTTTATTCCCACTAGGAACCTCCATGACAACAGCTGAGGACACCTCAGTCTCTCAGAGCTGGCCTCCTCAGCCAATAGAAACACTGAAGAGTCGAACAGTCCCGAACCAAGCCTTGAGACCACATTCCGTCAAAGTCAATCATTCAGAAAAGTGTCTTGCAGTTTGTTTGAGTGAGACAGAGCATATTGAAGTGTTGTGTGTGTGGGAGAGGGATGAGATCTGAGAGGAGAGCGTGTGTTGTTTGTTTGGATGCAGGTTTTAAGAGCCTCATAGGGATTCCCACGTAGAGATAGATGCATACAGGGTGTACATTATCAGTTGCACATCACTGAGAGTGCCTCACATATTTAAAAAAATGCACATGCAAACACACCTACACACACACACCCACACACACACACACAGAATGTGTTAAGCACACATTCTTGCATGGTAAACATAGTATTCCTATTAAACACACACACACAGACGCGTGTGAAGACACACGCGTGCACGCACACACACACGCACACGCACACACACACACACAAGTGTACGTACGCAAACACACACACACACACACAAACGTTTGAGAATGCATGGTGGGCAGGTTATAAGGCTAAAATCATGGTACACAGAGAAAGTGTCTAATGACCGGCCTGTTCTGAACCTACACTGACACTCTGTCATCTCCTGAGAGGGATCACACCCCATCAGTGATTATAAAACCTCTCAGGCACACACACACACACACACACACACACACACACGCACACACACACACGCACACAAACACACACACACACACACACACACACACACACACACACACACACACACACACAAGATAAGATCTCACGTCAATACACACACGCACACACAGAGGCACACACACATACACACACAGACACACAGACACACACACACACACACACACACACACACACACACACAAAATAAGATCTCACGTCAATACACACACACACACACACAAACGCACACGCACACGCACACGCACACACACTAAATTAAACGAGCCCATCAATTATTACAATAGCACTTAATTAACTGAGCTATACAAATGCAAATGTACTGATGCAAATATAACGCATGCACACACACACTCTCTGGCTTGGTTTTACACCATATAGCGACATTGACACACTTTGATGCTCAGAGATCAAAGAACACTGAGCAGCACAGAGACAAGATCTCTGTAATCACACTTATATCACATTCCCTGTTATACACGGCCTATCACTGGGTTATAACAGGCTGTGAATTGCATCAGCTTATGTAAGTCTGTAG
>NC_139661.1:17493131-17495631 GCF_951799395.1 Argentina silus
ATCGATTGAACATCTACTGAACATTTACAAACCATCTATTTGGGACTATCCAAATAAACCCCGTCCCTCCTCCCGTGTGTTTTCATTGTTAGGCCGAGTGTGTGTGTGTGTGTGTGTGTGTGTGATGGAACTGAGTGGCTCTCATCTCATACTTTGAATTCCAGCTCTGTAGCACGCCTGCGCAGGCAGATCCCTCTGACACATCCTGCTGGCAACGTGACAAGTGTGAATATAAAACCCATTCCCACCTGTCACTCACCTGGACGGAGCTTAGACATTCCTCTCACCTAATGATGGTTATTGAAAATGTTCGTCTTCCCCCGTCTGTTAACTATTTAAACACTGTGTGTGTGTGTGTGTGTGTGCGTGTGTGTGTGTGTGTGTGTGTGTGTGTGTGTGTGTGTGTGTGTGTGTGTGTGTGTGTGTGTGTGTGTGTGTGTGAGAGCATGTGTGCATGTGTGCATGCGTGGGTGCGTGGGTGCGTTTTCCCACCACATTTTGTGCACTTCTAATATGTAAATGCATGTAAATCTCTGGAGTGTTAGTGTCTGACTTGAAAGGTTTTTCCGAGCAACTACAGTACCCCTCACTAGCTCGAGAGTTACATCAGAAACCGCCTAATCAAATGCACGCACCTGTCTGTGAAAAGCCCCAGAGAGTACTTGGTAAATTAGCACATGTACTGTATCTGTGAATGACATTATGTCTGTTTAAAAGTTGGAGTGTACCTGTGTACTGTACAGCGTGCGTGTGTGCGTGCGTGCGTGCGTGCGTGCGTGCGTGCATATGCATATGTATGCACATGTGTGTGTATGACTGTCTGTGTGTGTGTGTGTGTGTGTGTGTGTGTGTGTGTGTGTGTGTGTGTGTGTGTGTGTGTGTGATTAAAACCCTGATCTGTGTCTGTGTAGTGTCTGCACTCCTTTCTCTGGGCAGCTTTTTGCTAGAGGCTGCTGGGTAATGATAGCTCAATGGGCCCCCTGCACAGCCCCTGCAGTCCTCCAAACCACCCCCCACCCCTCTCCCCTCCCATTCCCGCCCCTACCCCCCCGCATCCCCCACCCTGAGGCAGGAAGACCTCTGCTGGGCCGGGCTCTCTCCATCTGGAGAGAAGGGAGCGATTAGCCCGCAGGATGAAGCTCCTCTTGCACAGCCCTCTCTAACACACAGCCTTCTAGAATCTACCATGGACCCACACTAGCTAGCATTAGAACACTGGCGTCCTACCAAACAACATATCTACTGACTCCCATCAGCTAAAATCCCACCCAATTATGTAAATCGCCTCTCTGTCTGTCTCTCTGTCTCTGTCTCTGTCTCGCTCTCTCTCTCTCTTCCTGTCTCTCTCTCTCTCTCTCTCTCTCTCTCTCTCTCTCTCTCACACACACACACACACAAACACACACAAACACACACAAACACACACAAACACACACATCATCATGAAAGGTAGGAACAAAGATAAACTGAGTCAGGCAAACACAGACATACGCTCACTCACAAACACACAGACACACACTGCCTCACAACCACAAACACACTGCCTCACAAAACACACCGGTAACTGTCACTGCCACTGTGTGTCAAATGAGAAGCTGGTCGCCATGGCAACAGACCATAAGGTTTCTTCTTTCTTTCGTAAACTTCTACAACGCTAAAAACTTTGCACTTTAGTCTGAGGTCATTTTAGGCTACGGTCAGCATGACACAACCTCCATCTTCATTACATCTCTCTCTCTCTCTCTCTCTCTCTCTCTCTCTCTCTCTCTCTCTCTCTTTCTCTTTCTCTCTCCCTCTCTCTCTCTCTCTCTCTTTCACGCTCTCATCCATCTTCATTACTCTCTCTCTCTCTCTCTCTATCGATGTCTCCATCTCTTCCTCTGTCCCCCTCTCTCTCTCTCACCCTTTTCTTCATTCCATCCCTCCACCTGAGATATATATTTCTCTCTAATCTATTCTCATTCCCTCTCTCTCTCTCTCTCTCTCTCTCTCTCTCTCTCTCTCTCTCTCTCTCTCTCTCTCTCTCTCTCCCTCTCTGTGATGTGAAAGATAACTGGACTTCTCATCTCCAGCCAGTGCTTGGCCTCAGTAGCCATCATCTTCCATTGTGAGTATCTATCAGCTAGCTGTGTGTGTGTGTGTACAGCATGTGTGTGTGTGTGTGTGTGTGTGTGTGTGTGTGTGTGTGTGTGTGTGTGTGTGTGTGTGTGTGTGTGTGTATGCGTGCATGCAATGGTGTGTGCGTTCATGCCTGCGTGCGTGCGTGCGTGCGTGTGTGTGCACGTGTGCGTGTGTGTGTGTGTGTGTGTGTGTGTGTGTGTGTGTGTGTGTGTGTGCGTATGTGCGTGGTGGGAGTTGGCAGGTCTAATTCCTCCAGCGTCAGGGCAGCCTGCCACCAGGCTTCACAGTGATAACAACACTAGTCTGTCTTTGTGTTGATGTGGGGACTGACTCAACCTCTGCCTGCCTGGCTGTACTGCACCACACAGCGAAGACCGCT
>NC_139661.1:17505631-17513131 GCF_951799395.1 Argentina silus
ACCCTCCACCCTCTGTGCTCCCCGCTTCACCGAGCCTGCTCCCCCCCCCCCCCCCCCCCCCCCCTCCCCGCCCCATATCCCTGGCTTCCCGCCCTCTCCCACACCCATGGTATTGATCGGCCATCAGGGGGTGGGGATTGAGGGGCTCAGTGTGTCCTCTGTAAGTCTTACCGGTGGCTGCTGGGAGTTGAGGGCGCCCCTCTTGGTGGACCCCCCTCTGGAGCTCAGCCTCTTCCAGGACTCGGAGAAACGCCCCCTGGTGGTGGGACGTCCCGACCCCGTTCCCCCCTGCTCCTCCCGTGTGGAGCACACCCGCTCCCGCCGCCCCTCTCTCCGTTCGCTCCCCCACTTTTTCTTAGACGACATTCCACCCCAAATAAACAGAATCAACCCCAAGGTCCGGTTAAAGCTACAGCCACACCACCCAGAGAGAGAGTCTAGGAGAGTCTAGGAGAGTTGGTCTAGTCAGCGCAACGCCACGCTACACCACGCAGCTCTTCAACTCGCTACAGGTGTCAGGTCATCTCCCTTCTGATGTCTGCTCAACTCTTTTCTTTTCTTGTCCTCCTCTTGGAGAAGAGAGGGAGAGGAGTGACAGAGGGTGCCGTCTGCACCCTGTTGCATGTGCTGCCACTATCTCTGCTGTTGTTTCTGTTTCTCTCCTCCTCCTCCTCCTCCTCCTCCCTGGGAGGTATAGACAGAGAGGATAGACAGAGAGGATAGAGAGAGAGAGAGAGAGAGGTAGAGAGAAAGAGAGATAGAGAGGGAGAGAGAGAGAGAGAGAGAGAGAGAGAGAGAGCGAGAGCGAGAGAGAGAGAGCGAGAGCGAGAGCGGTAGAGAGAGTGAGAGGCAGCAGTTGAGAAAGAAAGCAGCAGAGAGAGAGAGAGGGAGAGCGAAAGAGAGAGCGTAGTCTCTCGAACAGTGTCTAGTATCGGCGCGTGGCTTCTCTCCTCCTGTTGAGTGGAGCGCTGAGCTGGTTCTTATGACCGAGAGGCAGAGAGACAAATGCCGTTCACTAAGTCACTCTCTCGCTCTGAACACAGCACCCCTCCTCTCATTCACACACTCCCCCTCTCTCTCCCTCCTTCCCTCCCTCCCTCCCTCCCTCCCTCCCTCCCTCTACACGCTCGCTCCCCACTCCTTTACCGCGTTAGTTCACAGCTTGTGTTCTGCTGACGCTCAGTCTTCTTTTGTGTTGGTGAAGATTAAAGTGTGATATGAAATATTGTTACCAGCAGCTTTACTCCATTATCCAACTAGTCCCTCTTTTCCTTCTCCTTCCATCTCCATCTTCCTCTTCTCTCTCACTCTTTTCATCAAAAAATATTCAGAGGCACGTAGCAGGGGAAGATTACTGAGGAGTTCCAGTGACAGCCAAAAGCTGACACGTCTTCTTCAATGGAGGTGCGCACAGATCAAAGAAGACCTGTGACAAAAGAAACCGGTGAGCCAGAAAGGTAAAAACACAAAGCCAAACAGCTTTGTCTCTGTCTGTCTGTCTGTTTATCTGTCTGTTTATCTGTCTGTTTATCTGTCTGTCTGTTTGTCTATCTGTTTGTCTGTCTGTCTGTCTGTCTGTCTGTCTGTCTGTTTATCTGTCTGTCTGTCTGTCTGTCTGTTTATCTGTCTGTTTATCTGTCTGTTTATCTGTCTGTCTGTCTGTCTGTTTGTCTCTCTCTGTGTGTGTGTGTGTGTCTGTCTGTCTGTCTGTCTGTCTGTCTGTCTATCTCTCCTCCTACAGCTGCCCACACTGGGCTGGGAGCCAGGGGGCACGGGTCACTAATGGCAACCAGTCGCTACACCTGCACCTGAGACTGAGTGGCTGAGGGATACAGGTACATCAAACCACCAGAGAGAGAGAGGAGGGGGGAGGAGGGGGGGGGGGGGAGAATAGATAGAGAAAGAGAATAGAGAGAGAGAAAGATAGAGTGAGAGAGAGATATAGAGTGTGTGAGAGAGAGGAGAGAGAATAATGTGTGTGTGTGTGTGTGTGTGTGTGTGTGTGTGTGTGTGTGTGTGTGTGTGTGTGTGTGTGTGTGTGTGTGTGTGTGAGAGAGAGAGAGAGAGAGAGAGAGAGAGATGGACTACATTGTTTTTGTTCTATGGGGAAAACAGCTATGATTCAACTGTGCTTTGTTGCCGAGAACGGGGACGAAAGTCATTAGTAGCTCCAATTATATGACTGTCAAGCAACAGGTGCTGCAAGTCAACCAATGACACTGTTTAGAGTAGGATAATTACGACTATTCTCTACAGGAGATGAAAAAGAACTCCCAACAGAGTTACCCACTATCAACAACCATCAACAATGGGACTGTTATTGCCAGTAGGCAATAAGAGTCCCATCCACAGACATAGAACCATAAAGCAGAGTGGTGTGTGGAGAGTTTTTCAGAAGTAATCAATCAATAAATTCTGAGTAATGAAATCAATCCATTTTCACTGAGTGAAACCAAAAATATGTTATTATTGTGTGTATTCACAGGAACACCATAGAATTACCGTAGAATTACCACAGTAATACAGATAGACCCCAGAAAGTACCTTGATGAAGGTTCCGCCAAATCCTACCCCGAAGAAAGGAGAGAAAAGTTTTCTTTTAAAAAATGAGTCCCTATTACTTTTGACAGGTTGCAGACAGCCCTGATCCCCCCCTCTCTCTCCCTCAAGCCTCCCCATCTGTCGGGGCCCGCCGCCCCTTATCACACAAGTTGCCCCCCTTTAAGATCCGCCCACTCACGGCCATGTAGTTGCCATGGTTACTACCAAGAAAACTTTGATCTTGCATCATCAATGCTTCATTAGAATTCTGCCACACACCATCACACACAGACACACACAGACACACACACTAATGCACGCACGCACGCGTGCGCACACACACACTCATGAGCACATTCACTCATGAGCACACACTCACACACACACACAGGTACACACACACTCGGGTGCACACACACACACACGGGTACAGTCACACACACACACACACACACACACACACACACACACACACACACACACACACACACAACACACACACACACACAACACACACACTCACAATACTATCTGCCACCCACATAGAGAAAGTGTTAAAAAGAAAAGTGAATATGACCTCAGACGTGAATGACTCATAATATGCTACACACCTGCTGTCTTAGAGGACCATTCACACTCTCTTTAACGACCACTGGTGCTCAGATGAGGAATCTCAGTCCATCTCTTTCCACTCGGGCACTCATCATGACCCAGAATTACTACTTAGCATAACGTCTACAGGACATCGCTGTATGGCAATAATGGTGACTGTTCTACTAATGGTAACTGTCATCATTACACTCAATATACTGTATATCTTCATTCAAATATCAGTTCATAAAATCTCTAATTTCACAACGGCAGATTCTAGCCAATGTAACATCCTACAGTATGAACAGTTCATGTCCATGTACAGTACGTGCTGGGAAATAAAGACTGATATTATATGTACAGTATGCATGAGATAGGCCTATGCTCTATCTCATCTGATTAATAAACATTCGTATTCTTCGGAGGCTGATTCATAATTGATTACTGTTTCCCGCTCCACGATTTCCCTGACAAGCCCAGAGATGTAATTGAGATTCCGAGAGCAAGAGAAACAGGAACATCTGTGCGAGGTAACCATTAGCTAGCGGGGTAACAAAACACTTCAGAAAATTGCTTTCGTGCTTTTGAAATTAGAAAAACAAATTAATTGCATTTGTGTGCAAATTGAGTGCGGTGGATCGGTTAGCAACCAACATCCAATAAAGCCATTTGTCACGTGTAGAAGCATAATCATTGTGGCTGCCATTAATATCATATCCACATTCCATTGGTGCATGTGGACAGTCGAAACATTGGCCAATCAATTATTCTAAATCATTTACCAGCATCAGAGGGGGCTGCTGGAGGTAGAACGGGGACAGGACTGGCTCATTGTAATGCATGGAATGGAATGAGGAATGGTATCAAACACATGCATTTGATACCACTCCTCATACTATTCCATGCATTGCAATGAGCCAGTCCACTGATTTCTACCTCCACCAGCCTCCACTGATTATGTCTACAGTTAACTAGTGCATATTTCTCTCTGTAAGACCACTGAAACTCACACCATTATAAACACAATCTGTTTATTTGAACTTTTAATTTTTGTTCCTGCTTTTCAATTACCTGAATGCTGAATGCACCCATTTTCAAACCCAGCCTCCCTGACGGTACCTCTGTCGAAACAGCCTTCAGCCTAACTGGTAATGAAACACCAAGATTAATGAACTCCTCCTGTTCTCTTTACAACTCCCATGGGGAAAAAACTGAAATGATGTGACTCTGTTGGTCTGAAAACCTGTACATCCCCAGGTCCAACCACTCCACAGGTGGGCAGAAAACTGTGTTCAAATCAGAAGTTACTATCTTGCTTTGGTTTGAACTTCAGAACTAATGTGTTAAGCATTTGCAAAGGCATTCAGGGCAGGGTAACAGAACTTTGTTAACGTTATGTGTAATGTCACTGTTATTACAATGCTATTGTAGCGGAGGTGATATGGAATAAAGCTCCTGTGATGAGACCTGAAAACACAAGTGTTGACCCTCAGACCTTGAGGATGACCGTCAGTCTTCCACGTGGGAGACCTGGGTTCAAACCCCACCCAGATGTGTCGATGCCTGTTATAACCGTCCAAAAACCAGGAAGTGTGTGTGGGCCTCTTTTACCTGTCTGCCATCAGAGTGTTTTGGTGATGTAACAGGAAATACATGGTGAGAAACAGGAAGTGTTTCTTCCTACCTTCAACTCTGCACACAGTGGAGTCAGCACTCTTCTGTTGTGGACTTTCCTCGTCATGGTGCTCTGAGAGAGAGAGAGAGAGAGAGAGAGAGAGAGAGAGAGAGAGGGAGAGAGAGAGAGAGGGAGAGAGAGAGAGAGAGAAAGAAACAGATAAATAGAGAGAGGTGTTGGGGGCATATAATAATATATGCCATGCATTTTTGTATATATGGTCCCAACAGGAATCAAACCCATAATCTAAGCATTACTAACACTATGTCCTACCAAATGAGCCACACAGGCTGACACAATGTGTATGTAACTACCAGTCTAACATTGAAAACTGCTGTGTACCTAAAACAAAATTAACTAAATCAACAGGTGATGGCCAACACCATTTCCATCAGTTCATAGAGCATAAAATAGTTTACCCCAAAATAATCCTACAATAATCCTTAAATCAACAGTAGTACTGGACGGCATTGATCTCTTCCGGTCTTCCGAGACGTGACCCCTCTGACTTCAAGAGTCAAAGACAGAGAGGGACCAGAGGGAAAAAAAGAATTAAAACGTTTGTGAAAAAAGTTCTGTCTCTTAAAGCGAAAACGTTTCTCTTCTGCACGACTCAGAAGCGCCCGATTAACTCAGAACACAACCTTTCCTTTGAGTTCTCAGAGACAACATTATAATTGTAATGTCTTTGGATGTTTACTGAAGGCAGTGGCAGTTTAATAGGAATCTCACCAGTTTAGCTAAATGCCACAGGGGTTTATCTAAACCTACAGTACTAAAAGGGAATGTTTGTGTCAAATCAGAACTAGTCATACGAATTGGATCACAAAAACAAACACATTAATACCATGTTTACCTCTAAAACCTCAGCATCACAACTAAACAACTAAATGCCATGACACTGGAAAACGCTGCAAATGTCACTTTATCACTGGGAGAACAACAGCACTCAACCTATATACCCTGTACATGTAAAGGTATAGAAGTATATACAATATATATGTATACAGATAATTATATACACATATAAGTGTATACAATAATCAACCATTTTGTATGGCCATCTTCATTGCCCTTTGGGAACAGAAATAGACAGGACAAGTGGGAACACATCGGTGTACTGTATGGGCAACAGGAGTTCATGACTATGCTAGTATTCTCTACAGCTGCTGTAAGCCCCAGGGGCGATGTCTCTGACACAAATGCATGAATCTCAGGGAGCTGATTGGAAAGCTACAGTGCTCTAAGGAGATCGTCTCCAGGGTGGAATAACTATTCACTTTAACATGAAGACCATCACATTTGGTCACAGGAGCCTGCGCCCACGCAGTTGAAGTGCCTCATCTCTTCGATGTGAGTGTTCCGAGTATTCGTGAGTCACGCCCACACACATACAGATACACACAGACACGCACGTACACACACACATGCGCACGCACACGCACACGCACACACACACACACACAAAGACACACACATACTGTACACACACATACACACACACGCACACACATACACGCGCGCACACACAAAGACACACACACAAGCACAAAGACACCCACACGAAGACACACAAGAGTGAGAAAGAGTTTAAGAAAGAGAGAACAAGAGAGGGGAGAGATGAAGAGCGAGGGAGGGAGAAGAAGGGAAGGGGAGAGGGGAAAGTTGAGGGAAAGACAGATATTTCATCCCTCACAGTTTTTTAATATTTCCCCTCCCTCTTCCCCCTTTCTTTCCACCCACATCCATCTTATCCACTTCCTTCAGTGTTTATTATCTTCCAGAGCTGAAACTGTCTAGGCCAGGACACCATTAAAACCCTCACCTTCACCCTCCCTCACCCTCCCTCACCCTCCCTCACCCTCACCCTCCCTCACTCTTACCCTCCGTCTCCATCTTCATCACCCTCCCTCACTCTCCCTCACCCTTACCCTCCCTCTCCCTCAATCTCACCCTCCCCCTCCCCCTCCCTCACCCTCCCTCTCCCTCTCCCTCAATCTCACCCTCACTCTTCCTCCACCCTTACCCTTCCTCTCCCTCAATCTCACCCTCACTCTCCCTCCACCCTTATCCTCCCTCTCCCTCAATCTCACCCTCACCCTCCATCACCCTTACCCTCCCTCTCCCTCAATCTCACCCTCAATCACCCTTACCGTACCCTCCTTCTCCCTCACCCTCACCCTCCCTCACCCTCCCTCTCCCTCTCCTTCAATCTCACCCTCACCCTCACCCTCCCTCACCCTCCCTCTCCCTCTCCTTTAATCTCACCCTCACTCTCCCTCCACCCTTACCCTTCCTCTCCCTCAATCTCACTCTCACCCCCCCTCAACCCTTACCCTCCCTCTCCCTCAATCTCCCCCTCCCTCACCCTTACCCTCACCCTTACCCTTAACCTCCCCCTCCCCCCTCCCCCCTCCCCCCTCCCCCCTCCCCCTCCCCCTCCCTCCCCCTTACCCTCACCCTCCCTCTCCCTCTCCCTCACCCTCCCTCACCCTTACCCTCCCCCTTACCCTCCCCCTCCCCGTCCCCGTCCCCGTCCCCGTCCCCGTCCCCGTCCCCGTCCCCGTCCCCATCCCCGTCCCCCTCCCCCTCCCCCTCCCCCTCCCTCACCCTTACCCTCACCCTCACCCTCCCCCTCCCTCATGTGTATAAGGTAAGACACCCCATTGTTATTCTTCTCATACATTCTCACA
>NC_139661.1:17520631-17532003 GCF_951799395.1 Argentina silus
ATTACAATGAGCCCGTCCTCCGATTTCTACCTCCACCAGCCTCGCCCTGCCTTCAGCCTATGGGGAGGTAAACGCTGGAGCATGAAGGAACCAAACATGTGATCGCTGGAAACAGGGAGGAAAAACAATATCACAACCCCTTTTTCCATTAAAGAGAGATACGTGTTCTCCATATCCCCCACCAGGGGGATCAATACACACAGGGACACATGATCTAATGATTCTGATGCGGCTGACCACTTTTTTTTCAATAATGGACATTTTCTCTTTCTGTCTTTCTCCTGGAGACATATAAATGGCCTCTCTGCTCCTGAGAGGGTGTCATCGTGGCTCGTCGGTGGACGGCCAGACGCCCGTTAGCTGTAACGAGATGATGTGATAATGTTAGCCGTAACGAGGTGATGCAGCTGGCTGAATTGCCTTTTGCTCTGTCAACTGATGGGAGCCCCTGGGAGGGCTGGTGGGAGACCCCGACACTTCAGGAGAGAGAGAGAGAGAGAGAGAGAGAGAAAGAGCCAGGTTGACCGCTGATCTGAAACCCAATCAACACCGTGTACTGGCCTCGCTCGCTCTCTCTCTCTCTCTCTCTCTCTCTCTCTCTCTCTCCTCCCTCTGTCTATCCCTCTCTCTCTCTCTCTCTCTCTCTCTCTCCTCCCTCTGTGAATCCCTCTCTCTCTCTCTCTCTCTCTCTCTCTAGCCTTTCAGTTAAAGTCACAGTAGATCTATACCTAATCAGAGAGGTTCTGATGATGGTGGACCAGCAGGCCAAATGCAAGAAGCGGCCCACTCGACCATCCGCTCGCCCGCTCGCCATCACTGAAACGAAACGCACACCATCACAGGGTTTCCTCGGCAACAGCCCCCCAAGTCGATCAATCGCATCATATCACCAGGCAGGCAGGCAGTCAGTCAGTTATGAAAGTTGATGATCGCCACTAGACCCATACTTTCTGATAAGCTATGCTATGCTACAGTTAACAGTGTCTCAATCAGACAGGCCTGAGGTATACCATGCATTACAATGAGCTCATCCTCCGATTTCTACCTCCACCAGCCTCCACTGCTGTGGGTAGCTTGAGACTTACAGTAGGGTTGGTGAAGAAGGGGCTCAGCTGGTTGGCTGGCAGACCAGTGATGTGGCTTAGAGATGAGGCAAATGGGACTTGAAGATTTGCTGTTTCAAAACATCCTTCTGGGTGGAATCACTAAAACCCCGGCTTTATTTAAGCATTGTTGACAAATAGCTGTGTCATATAATTGAATTTTCATTGAATTTCCTCAAGCCTGATAAACTGGTCTCCTACTGTTTAAAAAGGCCAGGCTAGCGTGTTTCCAGCCAGAGGCCTTTCTAATAGCGTCCTGACTGACTGGGCTCTAAGTATCTCATAGCTCTCCATCAGCAGGCAGATAAGGTTAATGCACTGCCTAATGGGCTAGGGCAAATGATGAAGCATTTGATGTTAAAGGGTAATTGAGAAGCTCGGTGTCCGTGCCTGTGCGTGTGTGTGTGTGTGTGGGGAGGGGGGGGGGGGGCGTGTGTGTGTGTGTGTGTGTGTGTGTGTGTGAGTGGGTGGGTGTGGGTATGGGTATGGGTGTGTGTGTACTCGATTTTAAATTAGCCATACTACATCGTGTCTTTTGGAAATAAAAGCACTTGAATATTCATTCCTCAGACACATCTATTATTTACAAAAATAACTGTATGCCTGTGTTTGCCTTTGATGTGAGCTGAGAGCTTTACAGGAAAACGTTAGTGTGTTACTCATAGTAATAAGATTCCACACAACAAAAATCTCTTTTGGTCTATAGGGAGTCATAGAACTTTTAGAGTTTCTCTGAGCGTGAGTCATGATGCTTCTCCTTAGAAAAGTCCAAAAGAGACGTGGAGTGTGGTGATTTGTTATAAACAAATTACAAATCTGGCGTTTCTGTATTTCCACATTGATGACGTATCTGACCCTTCCTTCTCCTTAGATCCCTTGCCCCATGTTCTAAGAACCAACCCTCATATAACAGAGCTGTTATCTGGGGTTGGGAGCAACAAGTTCTCCCTGCCCTGTTCCAGAGAGCCACCAGCCTCTCACAGAGCCGGTGTCTGGGACTGGGAGCAACAGGTTCTCCCTGCCCTGTTCCAGAGAGCCACCAGCCTCTCACAGAGCCGGTGTCTGGGACTGGGAGCAACAGGTTCTCCCTGCCCTGTTCCAGAGAGCCACCAGCCTCTCACAGAGCCGGTGTCTGGGACTGGGAGCAACAGGTTCTCCCTGCCCTGTTCCAGAGAGCCACCAGCCTCTCACAGAGCCGGTGTCTGGGACTGGGAGCAACAGGTTCTCCCTGCCCTGTTCCAGAGAGCCACCAGCCTCTCACAGAGCTGTTGTCTGGGACTGGGAGCAACAGGTTCTCCCTGCCCTGTTCCAGAGAGCCACCAGCCTCTCACAGAGCCGGTGTCTGGGACTGGGAGCAACAGGTTCTCCCTGCCCTGTTCCAGAGAGCCACCAGCCTCTGACATTAAGAAGGGAAGGGATTTACATTACCCCTCAGTGTGCCGTGTCCACGGGGCAAGGGGGTGCCATGGAAACGCACCCCTGTGTCGCTGTCAGAAACGTTTCATTATTCAGGACCTCATGCATCAACAGCTAGAGAACTGGGAAACGACTGACTGACTGAACACACAGCATACACATTAATGTATGCAGCAACATATACTGTTGGCCCGATCCACTGGTAGCCACAGATGTACACATGGAAAGACAAGGAGGGTGATATCAGCGTGTGTGTTCTTGTATCCTTAATCACAATTATATGCTACTGTAAGGGATAACGATATGGCCAATTGTTCTATGTAAAAGGAAGCAAATAAAGTATAAAATACCATAGTCTGTCTGTGTGTGTGTGTGTGGATGTGTGTGTGTGTGTGGATGTGTGTGTGTGTGGGGGTGTGTGTGTGTGTGTGTGTGTGTGTGTGTGAGAGAGAGAGAGAGAAAGAGAGAGAGAGAGAGAGAGAGAGAGAGAGAGAGAGAGAGAGAGAGGCAGGTATATCATTATATGTATAAGACACATGGAATAGAATCTGAATAGAATCTGACATGTAAAAGTAACCTATTGTTGAGGAAGAGCTACGACTGCCTGCATTTCAGCTTGCACACGACTACAGTCACGTAATTCCTAACCTTAGTATGTCTCTAATTAGGTCTACGAATGCAGGATTCAAAAGCCTGTTCATTATATAATTATAACACACAGGCACGGAGAACATTCACGGTTCATTATGGGGACTAGATATGTAAGGTTTTTGATGCCCAGAGCTGTGTGCTGCGTGTAGGAGTACAGTAGCGCACAGAAGCTGATTGTGACAGAGCGCCATTTGGCGCCAGACTCACCATATTGCTGCTTGTCAGTTACAGAGCAAGAACATCTGCAGCGTCTTTTATACTGAGTTATTCCGAGCGCCGTGCAATGTAGGCTAATTCTGTATGTAGGCTGCAGTTGTTTTGTCTCTGTGCAAGTAGACGTACTGTAGGCCTACTTCCAGGCAATCAGTGAAGGCTGGTGGAGGCAGATATCATTGTAATGCATGGATGGGATAGGGAATGGTGTTTGATACCCATTCCTTTCAATGCATAACAATGAGCCTGTCCTCTGATTTCTGCCTCCACCAGCCTCCCCTGGAGTCAATGTTCAGCCAAGACGGCTTCTCTGAGACCAGTAAAAAAAATTAAGATTCTCAAAACTTTCCCTAAACAGCTGTTTCTTTACAAAGACTCAGACTCATATATTCTCATCCAAACGGTGCCTTCTATTATTTTAATTAGCAGATGAGTTTCTCTACTCAAGATGTTTTGAAGATAATAATACAAATCTCCAGAGGCTCATTAAAATATACTATCATCTGCACTGTAAAATGTCGGCCATTTTAATTATCCTTTTTTTTTTTATCAATGTGTTTTTTGTACAATTAAACCATTGATGTTCTTTGAGTAGGATACAATGTTGTTAATTGTTTCAGACTTGTTATCAGTTTGATGTTGAATTTGTTAAGTGTCAGTAGGCTTAATTAACTGACTTCACAGTCCTTATTGTTTTTTTCTATGAATCTAGGACCCCTCGATCCAAAAATCTGCACAACTAATGAGTTACTGATCGACAGTCAGACATCTAGACTAGAACTCTACACACCTTGATGATCACATACCAGGGGAGGCTGATGGAGCACCTGTCGTATCTCAGCTCTCATATGGACATTTCATATGGCATATCTCTCTAGCATGACAACTCATGTCACAGTCTTCTGATGACACAGGCTCGCAAGGGACTGACTGAGAATTAGAACAATCCTGCCCCCAAGTGGTGAGACTGTGTTACTGAAGGAAATACTGTACCACTACTGCGCTACTACTGTGGTTCCCTTCTAGAACACTGTGGTGTTAGCTGTCACTCAGGTGTCATTCTATGAGGCAACACTAGTGGCTGACTAATGTGTGTATTTGGGGAGGCTGGTGGAGGTAGAAATTGCAGGACGGGCTCATTGCAATGAACGGAATGGAATAAGGAATGACATTCCACTCCTCATTCCATTCCCTATCCCATTCCATGCATTACAATGAACCCTGTCCTCCGATTTCTACCTCCACCAGCCTCCCCGTGTGTATATAGTCACTGCTACCATTCTATCACTGTGAATAGAGTCACTGCTGCTAGTATATAATTGTGTGTTGCAACACTACTACATTACTGTGTTACTACTGTATTCTGTGAGGAGTTTGTAAGCAACAATTTCATTGTACTGTCCTACACTCCCCTGTATCCCAGTAACCATGACAACTGGCAAATACAATGATGACAGGACACCTGTTTTTATCACAAAGTATAAATGTTTATCAACTTTGCAATTTCAGAAAAGCATTGAAGATGTCAGATTTCCACGATGAAGGCTTGAATGGAAAAAGAAACCCTCACGAGTAGTGATTCAACATTTCACAAGTACAAAAATTAAAGGCACTCTCACACTCACAGTCAATACACACACCTTTAACAGCCTCTCAACATGTCCATCTACAACTACAACTACAACTACAACAACAACAACAACAACAACATACTTGTCAAATTCACCCCTAACTCATACAGCTCAGTCTCGGTTTAGGCATCTTAAAAAAGCATCGAGTGAGAACATACAATTACAAAAACAAGCAGTTTTTGTTGTTATTTGTTTGTTTTTCTTTACAACAGTACAGTGGTTTAAAGGCAGGTCTCTTTAAGAGTCACACCAGGAGAGGAACTTTACAGAGTGGGGGAGCCCTGCCCAAATTACCTCTAGGAAGCCAAGCTCAGAGGTATAAGCCCTGGGGTGCATTCAACATTGCAGGTAGAAACGCAACGTATAGATCAGACATGACTCCTTATTCTACATGATGCAGACACACGTAGCTGTCCTACACAACACAATTTCGGTCTGAACGCTTCCCTCCTGAACAAGCCTCTCTTTTGGTATGGACTAATCTTGTGTTCGTTTTTTACTGCAGTGTTTACCTCGTGAAAACACCCCCTGACTCTCGTATAAAGACCTAGTTTTGGCATTGATACACTTGAAACAACAACACAGGACCGAAGTAGAGTAACTGTTGCAGAGATGTGAATTCAGTTTGAACAGCGAGAGAAAGAGGACTATAAAGAGATCAAATAAATATGTTACAAAAGAGGTACACATCCTTGATAATAAAAAAAAAAAAAGGCGGAATGGAGAGCAGACATTCTCACCGGAATCCAGAGAGAGGGTCTCTCCCTGTTACAAAGCTGCACTTTGATGGTTTGTGTTTTTACATTCGAGTTCTAACTAAGACTTTAACTAACTGAAACTTTATCCAAAAGCCGAACAAAATGCCCAGGGACGTGCAAAGGAAACACGTAGCAACTAGAGGAGAAAAGAGACAGACACGGATGACAAAAATTAAGAATATAATGAGAGTTTTTCCTTTGGTTGTGTAACAGAGGTGGGTGTGTGAACCACGCTCTCATGTTGCCTGAGACCTAAAGAGACGTGTGTTAGCTTCCCCAGCTGATGCTTAGGCTTCAGCTCAGCAGGCTAACATAGTCTAGCACAGTCTTGCACAGGAGACCCAGGTTCAATACCGGTCGGTCACAGTTGTCCACAGTTCAGTCCTCTTGTTTAATGATGCATTTGTTGAGATGGCAGAGCAGCAGACAGGTCTAACGTCTTTTTTTGTTGTTTTTCTTTGTTACATTTAATTGTAGAATACCAACAGGTTTCATGGCTCTGTGCGATTACTTTGGCTGATATGGCAAATCATTTGTGTCAAGGAAAGTGCATCATTTTGTGCCTCAACAGATCCTCCCCCAAGACCCCCCCCCCCCCCCCCCCCACACACACACACACACAAATACAGACACACACACACATACAGACACACACAGACACACACAGACAGACACAGACAGACACAGACAGACACAGACAGACACACACACACACACACACACAGACAGACACACACAGACACCCCCCCCCCCCACACACACACACACACACACACACAATACAAAATATCCTCCAGATCAGTAAACATATTTGCCACTAATAAATAAAAGTTCAGCAGTTCACAATCATTCGCTGGTTGGTTGGTTGGTTGGTTGTGTTTTTGGGTTAGCTGTGTTCACATTGGTCACTGTTGTCCTGTGGATGTGCCTTCTTCAGTAGCTCAAGGTCTTTGCGTGTGCGTGGTGCAGCCTTGGGGCAGTCATAGGCCTCCAGGCCCAGGGGGAGGTAGCGCTCCTGAAGCCCCACAACCTCGTCTCCATGGCTGGATAGGAGAGAGGCCCAAGTAGGGGGGGCAGAGGCACCCTGGAACCCGAAGAACACCAGGCTCTCTGAAGTGAGAGAGAGAAAGAGAGAGAGAGAGAGAGAGAGAGAGAGAGACACACACAACTCTGGTGTAAGATACCATAATGAGGGGCAGAGGGAGAGAGAGGGATAAAAGGTATACTGAGGAAAAAAGTAGGAGAAAGGCAGAGACATATAATACAAAGAGACTGAGAGAACAAAACAGAGTGACAGAAACCAGACCGGATGTGCCATAATTGGACCCTAGAGAGTCTGTTGTTCAGCGTGACACCAACCTTTACTGTTCAGATCTGCAGCCTTAGCCGTCCCAAGGGGACCAGATAGTGCGCGACACTGGCCAAGCCCTCAGGCTGACCTCGCGTTCCAGAAGCACTATCGATCTAGTCGGGAGAAAATACAACCAATTAGGATCCACCGAATCCAGCGTCAAGTCAAAGGCTTTTGATCATAGGATCAAAGGTTTTTACCAAACAAACGAAAAAGCACTCTTTAAACTCAAAAAACTAAAACTAAAACTAAAACAAAATGTTAGACATCCCGTGACCCCTCCACCCTCACCTCTTTGGTATTCCAGTTTTCAGATACTGCTCCATCTTGGGGTCCATTTTGGAGAAGGGGGACTTCTTGGTGACTTTCCCAGAGCACGCATCCACAGTGACCAGGAGGAAACCGGTCTGCGTGATGGGGAACGTCTCACTGTTCACCTGAGAGACGAGACAGCAGAGAGGAGGGTGAGACATTAAGTACGCTGACACTCCAAAAACAACTACATAACAACCTAATCTTGCATAGCCAGACAAGTGTTTCTCAGATATTGCACAATATCACTAGAACTATAAAGTCCGGCACACAAGATTAATAGAAACACATGCACAGAATAAAAACATCAATGTCAAGACCGTGAGAGGCTTTGACAGACTGACTGAACCAGGGGAGGCTGGTGGGAGGTAGAGGTCGGAGGAAGGCTCATTGTAATGCATGGAATGGTATCAAAGCATTCCGCATTCCATTCCATGCATTAACATGAGCCCGTCCTCCGATTTCTACCTCCACCAGTTTCCCCTGGACTGAACCCGATACTCACAGTGATAAAAGCTTGTGTGTCTCCACTCTGCTGTTCCCTGCTGCTGAGGGACTTGATCCGAGTTTGGAGGTATGAGTTCCACGGGTCACTGGAGAACACCAGCTACACAGAAAACACACAGAGAATCAGGGCAGGGTTTGTATCTACCATCTCTAAAGGCAGCAGACCAAGCGATTCACTTATTCACTTTCCCAAGGTAATGTCATACTGTCCTTTTATATAAGATACTTAAAACTGTCACGAACAAGAACGATTAGTCTCCCTCCAAATAACATCTCATTACAAATGTCACAGATAAATGCGATCAAAAGTACCAACTGTCAACTTTTGGAACTGATTTGATTCTAATTCGACAGTCAAGCTGATTCTAACTACGACCCTGTGGCTTGGGTCACCCAGTTACTGTACTCACCTGGGAGGCCCCACAGTCCTTGCACAGCTGGGTGCTGAGGGTGGGGCATGGGGACCACCGCGGAGGGGGGCTTGGTGTATTTGGGGTAGGCCTTGGCTGTGCAGTACAGGTCTGTCTGGGAGGACGTAGTGGCCATGACCTTTACCCTCTCACAGCCCCTGACAGAGCAGTAACTCTGGCCGTCACGCCCATGCCTCGCCCGCAGGTACAGCCACAACAACCTGGCGGAGGAAGGAGGGAGACACGGGGGGTCCGTCAGGAGAGAGAGAGAGAGAGAGAGAGAGAGAGAGAGAGAGAGAGAGAGAGAGAGAGAGAGAGATGAGAGAGAGAGAGAGAGGGGGTGGAAGAGAGAGTTATTAAAAAGACAAAGAGAAGAGAGTGTGAAAAAGTCAGTGAGAGAAGAGGAGAGTGAAAGCGAGAGAAAGAAAGAAAGAGAGAGAGAGAGAGAGAAAGAAAGAAAGAGAGAGAGAGAGAGAGAGAGAGAGAGAGAGAAAGAGAAAGAAAGAGAGAGAGAGAGAGGGTTTAGTGATGCCATTATCTCCTCTCTCACCCTACACTGCGGTCGAAGAAGTACTTTCTCTCCATCCCTCTCTTCTCCAGGTCGGCGAGGGAGGTGACCGTGCCGTAAGTCTGTGAGCTCATCAAAGGTGTTGCTCTGGCGGTCGTTGATGTCAGCCATGACCTGGAACGTGGTGTCAGGAGGGTAGCAGAGACCCACCAGGACCCCAGTCACCTCTGGGAGTTGAGACACACACACACACCTGTTACAACACTGTTCTACTAGATACTGTTCACACACACACACACACCACACACACACACACACAGTCCCCAGTGCATCACTCACTTGTTGAAGTTGATGAGGGACAGGACTATCTCTCGTGGTGCAGGGCAGTCCCAGTGCAGGGTGTAGCTCTTGCTCATCATGAGGATAGGCTGGTACTGCTGGGAGAGCGCCCCCTGGCTGTTGGTGCCCCGCAGTACCAGAGGAGCGGCAGGGTACTCATCTCTACTGATGGACAGACTGAGGCTGTGGGCACCCTGGGTCTGGATGTATACCTGGGGGGGGGGGGGGGGGGGAGGAGGGGGAGTAATATGGTGAATAGGGTGATGAACTTGACGGAAAATATTTAGATAATTAGTTCATCCGTTGAATCCATTTATACACAATTGTGAAATCTGTGACTGTAAAGACAACATCTCTATTTAGTGAACATTTGAAGCGATGAACCTACAAACGGATCCATGATCCCATGTGATACCATGACTGCTGCTGTTGCCCCCCCCCCCCTTACCTGAGAGTAGGTGCCACTGCAGACCACCTCCCGTTCCACTGGGTGACGTTGGCACAGAGAGGGTGGCGTATCAGGTAGTTGTCTGCTCTGCCCACATAAGTGTCTCTGTACCCCGTCACGGAGCCGTCAACATCATGGAAGATGGAGTTCTTATCCCCGTCAGGTCGTTCTCCTCGAACCACTGGCCCCGGCCGCCCGAAGAACGCCCGCAGGCCCACCCTGACAGCAGAGGGAAATCAAATCAAACTTTATTTAAAGTGCTTTTAATGTTGCACAAAACACACTTTACAGAAATATGACAAATGCAACACAACAACACAACTATTAATAGTAAAAATGTAATATGTCTTCGGAGATCCTAAATGTGATCCTGGAGGCTATAATATTTCAGATCTGCATTTGAATACGTCTTATCCACCAAGGCTGAATGTATGGTGGAAAACAGTGCTATTCCTTCTTCAAACACTAGAGGGCACTCCAGCTCAGAATGAGTTCAGAGGCCTCTCTCTCTCTCTCTCTCTCTCTCTCTCTCTCCTCAGCAGGGGGTAGACCTCCACCCCACCACTAGTTCCAGTAAAGTGCCACTCAGTAACTCGAGCTCTGCTGGGCTCTAGGCAAAGGGGGTTCTACCAACAGATGGGACAGAGCGACCAAAGAGAAACAGACTCAGCGGAGAGCACGAAAACAGAGTCTGCTCGCTCCCTTCATCCCTCCTGCCCACCAGGCAAAAGCAAAGCTGTCAACGTAACCACTGCTGGCACGGACTAAAAAAATATCCTTCAGAAGAGAATTATGAAAAGATGCAAACCAACAGACCAGGCGTTTGAAAGCATTACTTGAAACCAGAGGAGAAATAGAGAAAGCAGGGAAGGAGACAGAGCAGGGAAGGGGCAGAGAGAGAGAGAGAGAGAGAGGGGGATACGGTTATGCGTAATATTAACAGTGTGTTGGAGTATTGAAGTGTGATGTAAGTGTGATGTGTTGGAAGCTGAGCTGTGATAGGTAGCTGTGTGTAGTACTACTAACTGTGTGTTGGAAGCTGAGCTGTGATAGGTTGATGTGTGTCGTAAGCTGAGCTGTGATAGGTTGCTGTGTGTAGTATTACTAACCGTGTTTTGGAAGCTGAGCTGTGATAGGTTGTTGCGTGGCGTCAGCTGCCAGGTGTTCTTCAGGTTGAAGCCCACCGCGCTGGTGAAGCGATCCGCCGTCGGGACGTAACCACGGAACGTGCTCCGAGTCAGCCGCACCGGACCATCGTAGATCTGAAGCCGCGGATCGGGAACGTCCTGTGGAAGAGAGAGAGAGAGAAAAAGAGAGATAGTCCACATCAGTCATCACGAGAAGCAACAGAAATATACAGTATTCTGTTGATGTTAATACTGTACAGAGGTTTAGTTTAGATACTACTTTAAACTCTGGAACTTCAAGAACAGTTCAACATCAGTTGACAGAAGACCAGCCACGGTGTACTGGCTCAGGACCCGGTGCACTGGCTCAGGACCCGGTGCACTGGCTCAGGCCCGGTGTACTGGCTCAGGACCCGGTGTACTGGCTCAGGACCCGGTGTACTGGCTCAGGACCGGTGTACTGGCTCAGGACCCGGTGTACTGGCTCAGGACCCGGAGCTGATTTCGCAATTTTGACATTGCCATGACATGTATCTATCAAGTTTTATGAGTCATCCTAACGTCCAGACTCATCTCATTTGACAGATAATTGTCACGG
>NC_139661.1:17539703-17542203 GCF_951799395.1 Argentina silus
ACACACACACATACACACACACACACACACACACACACAGATCACACAGATCTCTCTTACCTTGGATTCGGACCTGTTTGCTGGTACACTCAGGGCAGGGGAGGAGGGTGAACTCCTCTGTCTGGTGCATGGAGTAGTCAGTACTGGCAACCACCACCTGCTCCCCGGGTTGCCAGGTAGGCACTTCATCCTGCAGGTTGAGGAGCACCTGGTCCACTGCATCCACCTGGAACCCTGAGATGGGAAAACCTGGAAGAGCAGGGGAGGAGGCGGGAGAAGGTTCAAGACTTAATTGTTAAAATTACATTTACATTTACATGTTTGACATTTAGCAGACGCCTTTATCCAAAGCGACTCACAACAAGTACATTTGTCTAAAATAAGTGAATCATCTATACATCTGTCATCATAAGAAAAAAATATATGCTCGGACCAGGGGCCAGGGGCAGTCATAATGCTGAAAAAGGAAGGATTACTTTTTTTATTTATATTTTTTTAATTGTTATTTAGAGTAACAGTAAAATCTACAGTGGAGAGAAGAGTCTGTGATGATGCAGGCTACAGGGTACAAAAACTAATGAGAGAGAGGATCCCAATGCACTTTCTTCATTCATATCAATACATGTACTGTGTCTTATCCATCGATCTTAGTGAGTTATATGTATATTTCAAGCTTTGAATAAATAAAACCTGTTCTTGTGAGCTCTCTAGCCCCATGAAAATGTGTTAACTGCCACTATGGCCCTGACAGATGGGCATGTCTGTGTGTGTGTGTAGGCAGACAAAAAGGGCAGCTAAGAGACAGGATGTGCTGCTAGCCTGCTGCCGCACCCTGAGGGCACACACACACACACACACACACACACATACACACACAGGCGCACACACACACACACACACACACACACACACACACACACACACACACATGCACACACACACACAGGCGCACACACACAGACGCACACACACAGGGGCCCACACATACACGGGCCTACCCTACCCTACCCTACCCTGCAGACACACACTGAGGAATGCCTTTCATGTCCTAGTCTACAAACACAAAGAAAACCTGACCCCTAACCCCTCCCCTCCCCTCCCCGCCCTCCCTTCCCTCTCCCTATTTCCCTCCACCTCCACCTGTCAGGGAGAGTAGTCTGCAAGAACAGACCACCTGGGTCTATTAACCAGCTATGCAGGCCAACCGGTAATATGACCAAAGAACCAACCACATACACACACCGGAAACACACACAGACAGACATACACGGACACACACGCGCACATGCACGCACACACACACACACACACACACACACACACACACACACACACACACTTTGCCTTGTGTTACACGACACTCGATGACTACTGTGTGATGATCACCAGTCATAAGAATCTAAGGTTATTCCTGTGTTGTGTTAACGTTAGCGTGTTTGCGGTGCCCTACCGTTCCTCCACTCGCTGTAGGCGGTGACGGAGAAGCGGACACCGTCCACGGTGGTGAAGTTCCTCTGGGCCAGCGCCCTGCCGCCCGTGTCATGGTTCTCATGCTCCCGCACCTCCTCGGAACACGACACGTTCCCTCCACCCACCACAGCCACCAGGGCCCAGGCCTGCCTGGAGAGGGGGGGGGGGGGGAGAGAGAGAGATGAGGGAGGGAGGGTGAGAGAGAGAGAAAGAGAGAGAGAGAGATGAGGGAGGAAGGGTGAGAGAGAGAGAGAGATGAGGGAGGAAGGGTGAGAGAGAGAGAGAGATGAGGGAGGAAGGGTGA
This sequence comes from Argentina silus, assembly GCF_951799395.1. Lineage (NCBI taxonomy): Eukaryota > Metazoa > Chordata > Actinopteri > Argentiniformes > Argentinidae > Argentina > Argentina silus. The sequence goes on from NC_139661.1 coordinate 17,541,478, forward strand.
GAGAAAGAGAGAGATGAGGGAGGAAGGGTGAGAGAAAGAGAGAGAGAGATAGAGAGGTGAGGGAGGAAGGGTGAGAGAGAAAGAGAGAGAGAGAGAGATAGAGAGGTGAGGGAGGAAGGGTGAGAGAAAGAGAGAGAGAGAGGCATACAATGAGTCTACCACATCTCCAAGTAGAAACCTCCGGACACCATCCTTAGCTTTCTAACCCACCAGAAGAGCAGAACTTGAGAGGGTTCATTAAGTCTCAATGGACCAATGTCAACTCTCACACACATCGCTACGTCAATGCTGGCTCATCAATAGCTCATCACTAAACCCTAACAGCTCATCATTGTGGTGATCTCTAGTCTGTCTCTGGCCAGTGATTGGCCTCAGTCTACTCCCAGTTGTCGTCCTGGCTCGGTTCTGTGTTTACTGGTTGGCAGAGCTGAGAGTGAAACCAACCAATGACTCACCGCCCCTCCTCACAGTACTCCACATTTCCACACACTAAAAGGAGTTGATTTAGGAGTTGAACAGCCTAGTGGAGAACAGTTACTGCTGCTACTGCTCGTAACGTTGCCCCGGCTGTTTCTAACAATATTCATAACTAATGCTTGTTAGCATATGAAGTCACTGTTGAGTCTCACATCTACGTCTACAACAAGGAATACAACTCTCTAATATAGCCAAAACATGACAGAGTTACAGCTACTGTACTACTAATCCATAGATAATGTCATAACC
>NC_139661.1:17549703-17599703 GCF_951799395.1 Argentina silus
TCTTGTAACTGTGTCATTAGCCGAGAGTGTTATGTCTTATTTATGTTTGAGAGAGTATGAGAGTATTCATTATAGACCCGACTATAATATAGGATGCACCACACTGTTATCATGTAGCCTATAAGAGAACAGAACACACTATTTAAAATATGATATTATTGTAAGATATTGTATTCCATTCTACTATTCTATTCTAAAATGCTCTTTCTGTCAACAAACAATACACTGTGTTGTCTCTAGACGTTGTTATCCTGTGTCCCCTTATTCATCCATGAGTGTGTGCCTTCTCCACTAGATGGGAGCATGGTAGCTTCTTTCATTCAGGCTACCAATAGTAAACATTGTGCTACACTACACTGGTAATACCATTGTATTATCTGTATTGTCTTGAACATAATACTGTTCAACACCTACACACACACACACACGCACACAAACACACATTGCTTTTCAACAACTACAATAATGAGAGCCATCTCTATTCATCCAAAACACACTGCTCTATAAGCCTATTGTCCTATTGCAATGAGTGAGCTATTCACTGCCATATTCCATAGGTATTCCAATCCAATATATGAGATTTTCAGATGCAATGTTAGTACAATCAAATTGCAATTCTTGTCACTGTATTCTCATGGTTGTAGATTAAATTACCAGAAGTAATACAGTATGGTAGGCTAGTAAACCCTATGTGTTTTCCCAAGATAAACCCAATAACCATTCCCTACATTGTGTCTGTGTGTGTCTTTAATATGCTATGCAACCCATTCCAGTAGCCCAACAACATCAACACACAGGAGATGTTTTCCTTTGTTTCTCAAATACATTTTTTTTTATTTTCTAGAACCATTTTATTATAACTATTATCAAGAGCATTATTACATATAAGTTCCTTCGATAATGAAACATGTCTTACAAAAAAAATAGAAATGACATCAGTCAGGGTGACCAGATTGAGTTCAAAGGTCATCTGAAGAATTCAAAATGGCCTCACCAAAGATGGCTGCCTAATCATCATATTAACTGTTACAGTAGTAATAATAACTACAATTGAGATAATACAGAGGCTTGTGAAATAAGAATGTCCAGTACAAACATTATTTACAAAGTGAAAATGGTTGAAATAAAAGCATTACCTTGAAAGTACAGAAAAAGTTGAGTCAAATCACCTGACAACAGCAACAACCAATCCTAACGGTTCTCAAATAATCTAACAAACATCAACAACCAATCTCAACAATCTTCAGTTCATCAAACTATAGCAAGCCAGACAGAGTAAGGTGAAGTCGCCCCGAGACGCCGACCCTGAGTCAGTCCTGTGTTATGTCACTAATGGTTCAGGTTAGCATATGGGTGGAGTTAATCTGATCCTAGATCTGTGCCAGGGGAGGCTGGCGGAGGTAGAACTAGGAGGATGGGCTCATTGTAAAGCATGGAATGGAATAATACCACGTGTTTTGATACCATACCTCACTCCATCCCATGCATTACAATGAGGCGTCCTCCGATTTCTACTTTGGCCAGCCTCCACTGAATTCTGTGCCTATGGGGAACTTCACCCAGTAGCCAATCGGACCTGAAGGTTTAAAGTAGCACCCTGGGGCTTGGGCTAGCCAGCACTTGCCCCAGCTTGGCCCTGGCCATAAACAACCCCTAGCTACTGGCCTACTCCCTAGACACTGCCGTAGATCTGAAAGGATCGGGTTGCACTGGGTATGCTATAATACAGTGAAAATTGCACCAAGTCTATCAGGTGGAGCTCCTACTATCTCGATTGTACCAATCCAATCCTTTCAGTCCTACAAGTGTCTCAGGCGAAGGGGCTAGGGGATGTTTCTGAAAAGGGCCCTACGGGTAAGAAACACTAGCCGTTTTGTGGCATGCGGTAGCACTTTATAACATCTTCTAAGGACTTAGTCATTGCATTTCTAATACATCATCAGAATATGTGATTGGGTAATGCTTCGGTTCACCTCGTTCAGCATCAACAGGGTCTTTCATGGAGAACAACAGATCCAGAATATGAGGCAGTCTTTCAGAGGGAAGGGTGACGAGGCAAAAAAATAAATAAATTTTAAAAAGTGCAGAAAAAGGGGTCTAGTTTGTGTCCTCAATCAAACCCTAAAGTGCCGAGTAGACGTTCGACAAAACATTTCCGCTCTCACGGGTTAAACGACGTTCACTGTTGTTCAACGCTGTACGGCATTAGTGGCATGAGCCTTGCTTTGTTGAGACCATGTAATAAAGATCTACCTGGTACTCAAACCTGACCACAGTAGTTTGTTTACAAAATAAATATCTAGAAATACTATTCCTCTGAAGTGTTAAAAGAGCTCTATTGTTACGATTACATTGCACATTATATTATACTGTATTATTATTATTGTTATTATATCATCTTTAAGTACAACTATCCAGCATTTCACTGTGTCTGAAGTCACACAGTTCATCCTACGACAGAGTCGTAGTGGTTTTACTGAAACTATACATGAAGAAAAAACAACTAGTCATAATAATAAAAAACACTGTACAGTTTTACACACCTTTGGAGATGTTTGTAGAGCGTGGTTCGTACAAAGTAGTTGTGTTATCTTCTCCAATATGCTTAACATTTGGCAACACCGGCACTGCTATATCAAATGTTGAGTGTATTGTCTCCTACAGTTCTCAGTCAAAATGTGATGCGTGCAAACTTTATTTAAAAAACATTTGACAACAAATAAACAACAACAAAAATAAAACATCCACATTGGACCAGGCTAGGCTTCTCTGAGCCAGACTGAGGTCAGGTCCGGACTCCAGCATGGCTGGTCGACAGAACCCTCCCGGACGCGGTCAGAGATTCTCAATACAGACCATGGACCGCATCCTTCTGAAAGGCAGCAAAAATGTGAGGCGCGCACACGCTCTTCTGTGTACATATCCATCCTTCTAGACTCTCTAGGACACACACACACACACACACACACACACACACACACACACACACACACACACACACACACACACACACACACACACACACACACACCTCAAATGCTCTTCTGTGTACATATCCATCCTTGTAGACTCTCTAGGACATGCGAATACACGTGCACACGCACACACACACACTTCAAATTATAAAAACTAAATACAAAAAAAAGAAAACCAGAAAAAAAAGAAAAAAGGGTATGGGCATTTTAAGTTGTAATGTTCACAGTTGCAGCAGGGTGGGTATTTGGGGTGGTGGGCGAGAGAGAGGGGAGGAGGGGGGGTTAGTTAAGTGAACTTCCCCGCCCTCTACAAGTTGGCGAGCTCGTGGGCAACAAACTGTTTCAATCGCTCCAGGTACTGTCCGTAGAGCTCCACATCGTTGTGGCCGGCGCCCTCCACCCACAGGGGCTCCACGGGTCTCTGGCAGCGTTCGTACAGCGCCAGGCCGTGGGAGAAGTCGATCACCTCGTCCTCCGTTCCGTGGATCACCAGCACCGGAGACGTCACCTTGGAGATCTTGTCGATGCTTGGTGGGTGTGCCGAGGGGAGGAGACACACACACACACACACACACACACACACACACACACACACACACACACACACACACACACACACACACACACACACACACACACACACACACACACACACGGAAAGAGAAACAAGAAAACAGTTAGGCAAGTCTATCGTTCACTATGATGACACAGATGATGTCGACAAGATTAGAACCCAATGTGAGGAAGTTGTGAGGAAGTTGGTAGCTCGGTTCCTCAATGGAGGTGAAATGCCATGAGAGGACAACCACTAACCACCAGAGGGCGCTGTTGAGCCTGGAGGGCCTCCAAAGGTGCTGATTTTATACCCAAACACATTCTGATACTCCTACAACTGTTCAATATGATCGTGTTACAGCTATTACTGCCACTGCATTGTACTGTACATGACTGTAGCCAATGCTGAGAGCAGATCATGGTAAACACTGAACATATCACAACACATATTGTTTTACTGTTCTATTTTGTAATTTTTGCTATTTTCTTAATATTTTGCTTATTATATATGTATATATTATATAGTTCTTTATGTTGTTTTTTTATGTCCCATGCAACAACCTCACCAAGTCAGTTTCCTGTATGTGGAAATACACCAAAGCCTTCTGAGCCTCTGTATTATGTAATATATTACAAATAGTCATGAACAGGGTGCGACTAAAGGAGTGTGTCAGAGAGAGAATGAAGAGAGAGAGAGAGAGAGAGAGAGAGAGAGAGAGAGAGAGAGAGAGAGAGAGAGAGAGAGAGAGAGAGAGAGAGAGAGAGAGAGTGTGTGTGTGAGTGAGTGACTCACTTGGGAAAGGCGTCGAAGCAGTAGGTTTTCTTGGTGTCAGGGAAGGCCACTCTCATGCCCGAGGTGAGGGGGGAGTGCAGGATAACGGCGGCGCTCTCGTAGCGAGCTGCCAGGTCCACCGACGGCACCGTGCCGATGCTCTGACCGTACACGATCACATTCTCTGGTCTGATGCCGTACCTGGAGGACAGAGACATGACAGAGTCAGAACAGCATGGCACAGACACACACACACCTCATCACCTTCGCCACCGTCTCTCTTCATCACAAACACACACCCTTGGGCGTATAACCCTGATCAGCTACAGGGTTATATGCACCTGACATCTGATACTGTGACTAAAGATGATGATGATGGTCATCACCATCATCATCATCATCACACCACTCTGGTCAACGGTCATATCTGAGCATGCCCTATGATAAGACGCTATCTTAGTCAGCAAGAGAACAGAGGAGATTAGTTCGACTGGCACGCCCACAGGGCTCCAATATGCATGTGCAAGAATCTGTCAAATTCGGCCATGTTTACCTTAATATTTCTAATGGGCGCAATGAGAAATAATCCAATGGGAGCTTTGAATACTAGGACTAGCGTTTCCATTCAGACTGCTTACAAAACTATTTTACTATAATATTTACAGTTCTCAAAACCAGGAGAAGCCAGTCACAGGACTCCCAAGACTCAGAAGAGAGAGAGAGAGAGAGAGAGAGAAGACATTCCAGAGCTGATTATAAAGAACGTGACCCATACAGCCAGTCAGCTGACAGCCCCAGCCCTGAACCGCCGTAGGTCAGAACACGCACGTGCACGCGCAGTGTTTAGCAGCTGTTGGAGAACACAACAACACTCTAGGCTCATCATCGGTGAGAGCAAGGCCACGCTAACCACAGGCGCACTGTAAACACATAGCAAAACACTCATGTGAGAAGAATCACAGCTAGGCTAATTCTCTGACCGGAGGTCACCAAACTGGTTAGGAGTGAGACAGCATTAGAGAAGGACAGGGTACAGGCTGGCTGGGGGGGGGGCTAAAGGTCACAGAAAGGTCAAACGCTTCAGATGACTACAACGAGAGAGGACTACTGGTTTCTATATGGAGCAAAGAACGGATCCACGCGATCCTGGGCTACGTCGAACACGTGTAGAACCATCATGCATTTGGCTCAAACACTCAAGACGAGAGATATTCAGCATCAATCTCTTGTTGACAGTCATCCCTTTTGAATAGGCTAGGGGCCCCATACACGTCAGGCCACATTGCATCTCAATATGATGATGATGATGATGATGATGGAGTCTAATCCAATCACTGGCTTGGCCTCTTCCACACAAAGACATGATAGAGGCTGTCAATAAACTGTTTATGTAACGTTGATGTGTAACAGTTTAATCTAAACCATCTGATGTATACATAGGCTGTACCAGTGGATCAGGTGATGTGAACACTAGACAAGTAGCTGTGTTGTGTGCTGTGCGGTGCTCGTCTAAAGCCTGTCCTGAATAGAGCCAACGCAGCAGAGGAATGTGGTGCTCTACATAATAACCCATATTTCTACACACGTTCCACAACATTGTGCCCTTTTAAGCACGGCCACCTTGTGCTCCTGAACAAGCGTGAGGATACTTCGAACCATCTCCTCTCCTACTCGCCGAATGTCAGCTTGAACCCAGTTCACCTCACAGAGCGTGCTCCATGGTTACGACCACCCCTCCCCCCTACCCGTCCGTCAATCTAGACCCCAGAGACCAAACCAATCTATAATGCATCACATCACATCCTCTCCCTTCCATCCACCTTCATCTCTGGTCTCTCTGTGGTGGAGGTCTCTCTGTGGTGGAGGTGTCTCTGTGGTGGAGGTGTCTCTGTGGTGGACCACAGACATTGGACTAGTGTGATCAGACGCATGGTATTCTAGACCAAGGAACCCAAACATTATAAAGGGTCAGATATGTCCTAAGCCCAGAACAAGGGGCCACATTTCAGTGACATCCCATTCCAAATCAGACTTCCAATGTGGCATTAGTCACAGTCTGTCTGCTGAGACTGGTTTAATATCGTCAGAATACATAGACATTCCAAAGATACCAGAAGAACAAGACCAGAAGTCAACCCTAACAGTCCGGTTGTTTTGGTATGTCTTGTGAACAATGTGTTAAACCTAACACACTACAACAGTAGTCCTACCAAGACACACAGGAGAGAGGGAGGGGGAGGGGGAGGGGGAATGAGAGAGAGAGAGCTGAATGGTGAGAGAGAGAGAGAGAGAATGATGGAGAAAGATTGAGAGAGAGATAAAGGAAGCAGGTTAATAGGGTATAGTGTACTGTGTACCAACTAAAGAAGAGGATCTACGTCATTAATGGCCTCTATCCCTCCAGCCATCCCTACCTGACAGAGACCTGAGCTGTGTGTGTGTGTCACCCCAGACACTGATGTCTTTGTGTTGGCCTAAAGGCAACATCCTCTCATACCATATGACGCTCAAAATCACATGAGTACCTAAACCTCTTACTGCTATGGGCTGCCCTTGTGTTTGTTACAGGTAACTGCTATCGGGACCTTAATTTGTCTACAATCAATACGATTGATCAGAAAGTTACTTTTCCCCTCCTGGGCAGAGGCTGTTGTCTTTGCTGCTGCAGTACCGCCTCTATCTACAATCTCTTCTCTGTTGCTAGGCTACCAGTCAATATTAGACAAGGAGGATTGACTGCTGGAATGCCTCCAAGTCAAAGTGAAAAGAAAATGATATAGCACTATTCTATAGAAACCTCTCTCTCTCTCCCTCTCTCCTCCCCACCCCCACCCCCAATACACACCCTTTCTGAACAGGAACCAAAACAGAAACACAGAGTGTTTTGTTTTTTTCTGAGGGCTTGGCTAATTCTGCTCTTCCGTGTGCTGTCCTCTGTCCTGCTCTTCTCCCCCCCCCCCCTCTCTCTCTCCATCTCGCTCCCTCCCTCCCTCCCTCCCTCCATTTCTCCCTCTCTGGGTGGTGAGGACAGCAGATGGTACTGCCACACACCCAGGTGAGGGGCCTCTATGAAATATCCCTGATACTGGCTGTACTCCCTGGCACTAGGTCAGGCACCAATAAACCCTGTGTGTGTGTGTGTGTGTGTGTGTGTGTGTGTGTGTGTGTGTGTTGTGTGTGTGTGTGTGTGTTTCCATCCAGGTAGATAGCCACACAGCTGTGTGGGACACACCTGCTGACTCATAACTGAGTCACCTGACTAGGCAGATAGAGATACAGGGCCTCGCCCTGCCCCAGAACAAAGAAGCATACAGACGCAGACACACACAATTTACATTTATGGCATTTAGCAGATGCCTTTATCCAAAGCGACTTACAGCAAATACATTTGTCTAAGTAAGTGAATCCTCTATCCATCAGTCATCATAAGAAAAAGTAATCTATGCTAGGACCAGGGGCTATTGGCAGTCACAATGCATTTATTTACAGGAGAGAAAGTTGCACAGGGGAGTAGTGGGGATGAAGAGGTCTTTTGGAGGGACAGTTAAGATGTAGCCTAAAGAGTTGGGTCTTCAATCTACGGTGGAACACACACACACACACACACACACACACACACACACACACACACACACACACACACACACACACACACACACACACACACACACACACACACACACACACACACACACACAGCAGACTACATCTCTCCCAGCCTCATTTAACGTGCATAGTAGCAGCAGCAGCAGCAGGCCTGGAGACATGCAAAGAGAGCTTTTGATGTGATAAACAGAATCAAGTCGATTTATGTTCAAAGTCAGCTGGGTTGATCTCTCTAACAGGCTCACAGCTTCCTCATTTAGACACAGATACACAGACACACAGACACACACACACACACAAACACAGACAAATGACCTCATCCTTTCCAAAATTCCCCCATCACTTCTCTGGAAGCACCCTATGTACTATGACTAATATGACCTGCAATCCAAACACACTACTACTACTACTACTACGACTACCACTACGACTACCACTATGACTACCACTACTTCCACCACCACCACCACCTGCACCTGGCAGGGTTACAGCTGGGCCCCTGGCCTCCATTGATGGCCCCTTCTCCATGGTCCTTATCTGACCTCATTTAGTGTTGTTGTGACAGTTGGGTCAGACAATTGTGCATGGTTTGGGTCAGACAATTGACAGCCAAAGTGGATGTGTGTTTTTGTGTGTGTGTATGTGTGTGCACGTGTGCGCCAGTGTGTTGTAACGGTAGAGCACAGGACCGACCGTGACGTACGCCCGCCGCCCGCCCAGCCACAGGACCCATGCACCATGGGACCATTAAACAAAGACATGGGGGGGGGGGGGGGGGGGGGGATTGATGACTCTGTTTAGATCAGAGCTTTCTGTCAAATTAACTCATTCACAAGAGAAAGTGGGGCTCTGAGGCAGTTCCCTCAATGGGCTGATCCAGGGCCAATCCAACTGTGAGTGTGTCAGTCAGTCAGCCAGCCAGCCAGCCAGCCAGTCAATCAGCCAGGCAGAGAAGAGGCCAAAACCAACAAAGCTCTCTGTCACGATCGCACGCACGACTTGTGCATTGCATAACGTACGGATTGCATGACCAAGAACACTAACACGATGATGGCGTTGCCACATCACCTCCCCGACACCGATGCACCACGCCACCAGCCCTGTCCTGTATCCATGTTTCCTATTGGCTCCCCCCTGCGTACCGACCAGCGGGAGCCTGCGTTGGCGGAGGAGATGTCTGTGCCGCTGCTGCGGCTTCACGCTTTAACGGGATCGGGTACGGCGTTTACGACGCAAGGAGGAGTCGTCACGCAGTGGCGGAGACACGACTGCAGTAGCACGGCCTTGATGGAAACAGACAGTGCTAGACCGCAGGCAGCTAGTACCTCCTCCCTCACGTGCTCCTCGACAGGCACGGCTTATCGACCGTGTCACAGTGTTAAGAGAGAGACCGATTGTGATGTAGGCCACATTCTGGACTCGAGCCCCGTATCGGAGTGACAGGGAAACAGTTTGTTGTTGTTGTTGTTGTTTTCTTCCTCTTCTTCTTCTTCTTCAGCTTATAACAGCTCAAGGGGAGTTTCAGTGGTTGATTAAGAGCCAAGGCTGTGGGGGTTCATACACAAAGAGCCTTGCTTCTACCAGTTCCACCAGTAGGCCTGGTGTAGCATACAGACAGCCATTTAACCTGGGGGTAACAGCTTCAAACAGCCAGCAAATTAGCAGCTTTAAATAAAGAACGTATCCAGTCAGAGACCCCGAGAGCGTTATGCAGAGCTCAATCAGTGTGCAGAATGGGAATCAGGTTTTAATGAAGCAGGAAATGGGGTCAGTGTGTCCAAGAACCACACACAAACTGTCCTGTCATCTCTGATACGAACAGCGATGAAACTGTGTCATTTCCAATCCGAGTCTCACGAACACACACACACACAAGCGCACACACACACACACGCACACACGCACACACACATCCCCCTCTGTCAAAGGATAATTTGATAAAGCCTGATTCTGTTGTGCTTTGACGGAATGAAATTTAAAAGCTGATTTTCTGTGCCTGTCACGGGTGTCAATGTTTGTGTGTAGGCCTAGCCTGTGTATGTGTGTGTGGGGGGGGGGGGGTTCTTTAGAGCAGTGTGTGTGTGTGTGTGTGTGTGTGTGTGTTTGTGTGTGTGTGGTTTGAGAGGAACAAGTCTGACAAGAAGAGAAACAGCACACAAACACAAAGCATGTGTACAGAGCAGGGCGCGCGCACACACACACACACACACACACGCACACACAGACACAAATGTGGTAATGTGTGTAGGAGGAAGATCAGCCACAGAATGGCTATATTCAAAGAGATGAGACAACGCCACAGTAGAAATGGTGAGCCGACAGACAGGTTTCACAGCCACAGTATTTCCTACATGTGGGGTCTGTATGGTAATGAGTTTCCTGTTTAACATAACTGGGACTTCCTCCTGGGGACAAGGGGGGCTATTTATAAGAAGGAACCACTTATTCCAGTCAGTGTCAACAGTGGGCCAATTTGTCCCAGAGTGGCACTCCATAATATTAGTCAGCCATTTCCCTGTCCTTCTCTCTCTCTCAAGTTCTTTTCACTTCTTCTGTAGGCATCTCTCACACACACACACACACACACACACACACACACACACACAGCATAACACGCGGATGCACTCATGCTCACATGAGCTCATGCTCACACACGCTCACACACACACACACACACACACACACACACACACACACACACACACACACACACACACACACACACACACACACACACACACACACACACACACACAGCTGAGCTTAGATTGAAGGAGGACGGGACAGGACGGGGGACTTAACCATAGATCTTTAAATCCACAGGGAGAAGTAGTATATGTGTGCGCGCGTGTGTGCGTACGTGTGTATGTGTGTTTCAACATGGGGGCCCCATCTGGGACCCAGAACAGAGCTGCCAGGAAGCCAGCTAGATAAAATAGACTGCAGAGGGGGATGGGAGAGGGAGGATGTCAGGGAAGACAAAGAGAGGAGGAGAGGAGGAGAGGAGGAGAGAGGGCCGTGCGTGAGGTTATGTGGGGGATCGATTAATTGATGGATGGATGGAAAGAGGAACAGATGGACAGAACACCATTGCCTGGAGAGTGGGCGGGCAGTGGCCCTCCGTCCTACGGAAGCACAAGATGAGGAGGAGAGATATGAGCCTAGCCAGCCTGTAGACGCGTCCTAACACAACCGAATCACAGCTACTTCTCTGAAAACGCCACCCGGCCACATCCACGCACGCAATCCACGACAATTTCCTCTCTCCTACCTCTTCCTCTCTTATCGCATTCTCATCACCTCCTCATCTTCCCACCACATCAATTCCGACCAGATCATCCCCCTCTTTCCCCCTCTCCACCCACCAAACCCACCATATCAAGCCCTCTTTTGTTGTTTTCATTTCAACCCCTTCTATCTATCCCCATATCAACCCCCACCCACCATATACCGCCCTCATTCCACCCTCCACCCTCCCCAGTTCCCACCACCCTAGACAGTGCCCCCCCCCCCCCCCCCCGACACACACACACCTAAAGTGGTTCCTTACCGTGTTCGGAGTGCCTGCCAGGCCGCGTCCACGTCTGCGTACAGGTTCTTCTCCGAGGGTTTCCCTGAGCTGGCCCCGTAGCCCGAGTAGTCGTAGGAGAAGACGTTACAGTTGATCCGGGACCCCAGGCCGATGTAGAAGCTGCTCATCTGTCCCAGGTCCACGGCGTTGCCGTGGGAGAAGAGCAGCGTGTAGCGCGCGCTGGGCGAGCAGCGGACGAACATGCAGGCGATGCGGTTCCCACGCGTGGTGCGCGTCATGAAGCACTCGATAGCGTCCTTCTCGCGGGCCGAGTACTGCCAGTCGGCGCGCTCCGACAGGTGAAGGGTCCAGCGGCTGCCGCTGTCGTCGGACATGAGGGAGTAGGTGGGCTCCGGGGGGAGGAAGGCCAGCTTGGAGGCGATCTTACTGGGGCACGGAGGGCAGCAGAACAGGCAGCACAGCTCGCTCAGAGACAAGTGGTTCATCCTCAAACACTGAAAGGGGAGGGGGGAGGGGGGAGGGGGGGGGAGACAGCAGTTAGCCGAACATCCATACTACTCATGTATTTTAATAGTGGATCGTGAGACATGTTGACTGGCTTGATTGAACCTAAAGACAGAAGCTAATATAAAACTGGATATTGGAGAGTTTTAGTGTTTTGCGTGAGTGTGTGAGTGAGAGAGAGAAACAGAGGGTGGAAAGTGTGTGACAGAGAGTGATTGTGTGTGTGGATTGTAAACCTCATGTCTTGTGTCCATTGCAGGGAAACACTAAGGACAGTCATGAAGAAGCTAGCACATTGTAGAGTTAATGATGGCCACTTTCAACATATGCCCTGCCCCCCTCCCAAAACCACACACACACACAGCTGTGACTCACACAGCTGAGTCTCCACGGATGCACACCTGCCTCCCAATTCACCAACAGACAAATCATGAGTCCCAGACACACGCTGGACTATAACAACTGACACCACTCAGCTTGGACACCCACCTAGGCTAAGCCTAGGTGCCATCTCAATCTCAACAGGGTTGAAGCTCAAATTTCATTCAGCATCCCTGAGGATGGATCACATCAGGTGAAACCAGAAGCCAGCCGCCCAACAGTAGAATCTCAGGTCTTTCCTTGATTCCTTGTGTCCTCTCTCTCCTCACCTCCTTTTCAAAACCCATCGGAGCTCAGAGGGGAGGAACCTCAGACATCCTCCAATGTGTTTTGAGAAAGAGGTAGGGAATAAAGGACGCAAGAATGCAGGGAAAGACTTTGGAGACGTGGCGTAGAGTGCATCGGTTCTCAGAGCTGTTGTCTTGACGACTATGTAAACAGGCATATGTAGCTGAGTAAGTGGAAATGCAGATGAACTCCCTCAGGTCTGAAGGCAGGGATGGTTATACATGCACTATTGATTCCTCTCCCCATCCATGGCCTGGCTTAGCCTAGCATCGTTAGAGAGCTAGCTACAGCACTGACACTGACTGACGAGCATTTATATATAAATGGTTTATTACTCAGAGTACATAGAAGAGGGTTTCACCTCCTACTCAGCCTCAGGCTGGCTTTTAACTTGCTTTTAGTAGAAGTTCTGGGCTATTTTGCGCTTCGTGCCCTGTGGCAAAGTGAAGTCTTCGTTGTGGGTTGGTTTTAGGGTTCGACCTAGTTGGGCTATCAATAAGATGGTGTGTGTGTGTGTGTGTACACAATAGTTCTACAATAAGACTGAGGTCAGGAGTAATCTGCCAACACATTTTACAAAAAGCCCATCTAGTTCATGTCCCATAATAATAATAATAATAATAATAATAATAATAATAATAATAATAATAACAATAATAGAATAATAATAATAATAATCCATAATCGGCTTTTTAGTGGTTTAGTGGAAGCAGCCTGCCAGAATGGAGCCGAGCATGGTGCAGATCACCTGCGCTGGGCAGGTGCAGGCAGGCGAGAGGTTGACAGGCTGCTGGAGACAGGACTCATGGCCAGGTCACGCTACCACAGTACTAGGCTAATGGTCCATCTTTCATCACCATTTTTCTACACAGACAGTCTACAGCACACATACAGATAACAACCACTTCTCCTAACCTATAATATGGAAAGTAGGCTCCAAACAAAAATAAGAATAATGTGATGGAAAGGTTTAAATACGGGACGTTTTCTTTTCAGGGATTAGTCATACCCACTAGACAAGACGTCCTAGAGGACGCATCACTTACCTGGCAAAATTACCGCTTGTATATTTGATGTTGATCGATGTTGCGCAAATGATTACCTATTATTCCCGTATATTAGCAGCTGGGTACGTAGCAAGATAATGACGGAAGAAGCCGAGATAAAGCTCGGATATCCTTTCCTTTTCTGATCTTCCCTTCGTTCGCTCGCTGGCAGGGTACCGTCTTGACGCTTGATGCACACTACCCAAACCAAGCACCGACTGCTTCTTGTGACTCAATCTTGCCAACATGTAGTCTGGATAATAATAACTAAGACTGCCTTGAAAGACGTAACATGTAAAATAAATGTGATGTAATGTTGACAATTGTCAAAGGTTCTGACGTTAATTGAATCCTTGCTGAAAATTATGTGTCTCTTCTTCCACGGACAATAATTGCTTCTCGTCCCTACTGCTGCGGCTCTCTCCGTCGGCTTGTGTTTTCTCGGAGGAAAGCAGAGTGGTAAAAAAAAAAAAAACAGAAGAAGAATATATATTTTTTGTTTTTTGTTTTTGACGGAAATCCTATTTGACCAATAGGATAAAGCACATGTGAAGTGACCACCAATGACACTCCCGTATTCACCGCAAGTGGGCGGGTAGTGTCAAAAACACAGGCAGAGATAACCTAATAATTTGATTGGCTTATTAGGAAACCAATAAAAAACTACTATTTTGTAGCAGAACCCAATCAGATTGTTCAAGGCGCTGCCTCTTTTGTTGTGAATGACGTAATTATTTTTGTGTTTATGGGGTTTCTGAGATAAAAACAAAAATGGGGAAAATAAAAGGTGGTTACAATATGTCAACACTGTGTGCATTTGAAGTTATTATTACTCTGATGGGGTTGCAAAGTTCATGCTAGAATGTTACGTGACGTCACTCATGATAGACCCGTATTCTTCCGGGTTACAATTCAGCATGGCATGTGTCCTGTGATCTCTGAAAAATATATTTTTTTGTAACATGTAAACATCAAGATGAGTTCTCAAAAAGGTAACGCCTCACGATCGCGTGCCCAGAAGCACCAGAACTCGGTCGCTTACAAAAATGATAAGTACGGAGCAACTATTCAAGTGAAGGTATGAGATCTCATCGGCACGCCGTAGCAAAACAACATAGCTAGCCTAGCTAAAATAACTTGACAGCCTGGTAACTAAGCAAGCTATTATGTCTCTTGTCTAGTTTCAGCGGGTTTATTTAAATTAAGTGTCATATGAAGTCCTGTGCTGGGCATATGCCTCCCTCGTATATCAGCCGTGGTCCGTGACTGTTTGTGTCTCTTGTGATATGATTGCAGAAAGCTAACTCAAAGCTGCACGACGGGCTATGCTTACGCTGCAAGGAGGTTCTTGAGTGGAAAGTCAAGTACGGCAAATACAAATCCCTTACCCAACCTCGTAAATGGTGAGACACAGACACACACACTTGCGCTCTCTCTCTCTCAGTCAGACACACACGCACTCACTCACAACATGCCGAATACACTTGCAAAGGATGAGTGCAAAAGAAGCTGCTGTCAGTCACATAGCATTTCAGTACTTGCACACAGATAGAAACATCTTAATCTATCTCTGCTCTTGTATCATACCCCTCTCTTTAATCTCTCTCATCCTCCTCTTCCTCCCTCAACCTTTTGGCTTGCAACAAAGACAGAGTGAAGCTTGTTTGGATTATTGTTGTGTAAAATGAAGGGGAAAGAAGGGGGTGTGGGAAAAGGAGATGGTTATTCAAGAGGTGTTTCTGTGTGTTTCTATGCTCCTGTGTGGTTCAGTGTGAAGTGCTTTGAGAAGGCTGTGAAGGATGCATATCACGTCATTTGTAAGCCCTGTGCCGTGAAGCTGGACCTGTGTTCCAAGTGTGGGAAGAACGAGGAAATCGTCATTCCGTGAGTGCTCCCACGCCATTGTGTGTGTGTGTGTGTGTGTGTGTGTGTGTCTCTTTCTCTGTGTGTGTGTGTGTGTGTGTGTGTGTGTGTGTGTGTGTGTGTGTGTGTGTGTCTGTGGGTTAAGCTGTTGGAGGCGTTGCTGGGGAACAGTGGTGTCTGTTTCGGGGAGAGGGGTGGGGGGGCGCCAAAGAGGATTTAATTGTTCAGGGAGCCGCCTGTCAATGAAAGTCCAGACAGTGTTCCCGTAGTCACAAATTACATGTTTTATAAATTACACTTTTAAGTTTTTATAAATGATATACTACTGTGTTGTATTTGATGATTTTTAGATTTACAGGACCTGATTTACAGGACTTGATTTTCTTCATACTTTGGGCAAATGTGAAATGTATATTTGTTGTCTGTGAGTTTTTAAAATGTATTTTAAGCAGTTAACTAGCAAAATGTGAAGTCCTACAAAATCCCCAGTGGTACATAATACAATAGCGCCATCTGGTGGACATAGTAGTCATTTCAGTGTGTAGAAATCAAGGTTTTAAGATGTTTCTTGATTTTTTTTATTTATCCCACTGCTCATAGGGTAAGGAAGGCGGGAGAGGTAGAGGAAGAGGAGGAAGACACCAACCAGAAGAAAAAAGGATGTGGCCGGAAGAAGAAGGATGTGGATGAGTTTGACAGTGATGATGATGACTTTGGGAGTGATGAAGATGATGATGATGAATTCTTTAGCAAGGACTCGGGGCCTAAGAAGGAGGCAGCAGCTGGAGCCAAGGCCTCTCTACCTGACGTGTCACGTGTTCGTTTCCAAGACTAAAAATAACCAATAAGGAACATCCACAACTGTCCCTTTCATAGAGCCCCAGAGGCTTGTAATGATGTCATACTTGTTTAACTAATTTCATTTTGTTCATATCTTTATCCCTTGTGATTATACATACTTTTGATTTGAATCATCATTCCACACTGTAGATTTCTACTCTGAATTAACAATACAGTAACGCACTGTTTTGCATTAGGGACATAAAACCAACAAACCCTGTCTTGATCTGACTGAAGTGTTTTCTAATAAAAACCCTACTCAGGTCACGATGTGATGATATGTTTATGGAAGGGTGATCCTCTTAGGTATAAATGAGAAGTGTTGCTGGCCAAAGGTTATTAGGGGAAAAGTCAAACACAGGAGATTTGTTTATGTAATATGTAGTGTCTAAAATCAAGCAAAGTTATGAATAATGCATGTTCCAGTATTGGTGTAGGATGTACAGTACTTGACATGTCAAAATCTTAGCTCTATGGTTCCATATATTGGTTGTCTGGACATCCTTTTGTCACCTACTCTATAAAGTGTTATGGTCTCTTTCTCTGGTATTGGAAAGAGGAAGCATGTTGTCTTCTTTTGGCTTCATACTCCAACAGTTTAGATTTGAAATCAAACATCTACATTCATGAGGCTCAAGTAAAGTCTGCTAAAATCAACAGTTTGAAACATCATTAAAAAAAGAAAGAAAGCACTGGTCAGCTCAGCAATCGCAAACGGGATGGTAGGCCAAGGAAGACTTCAGTCGATGACCATAATAAAAACATTAAAAATGTTGATGAGGAACACTCTCCAGGAGGTAGGCTTGAATGTGTCGGAGACTATCCGCAGAATACGTCACCAGCTGAACTACAGAGACTTCGCTGCAAGGTACAAACCACTAGTTATCTTCAAAAAGGATCGTCAGGTTACAGTTTGCTAAAAAGTAAACCTAGTAGTACGTAAAAAAACCTGCAGAGGTCTGGAAAATGGCCTTGTGGACAGATAACACAAATATGATCATGTACCAGAGTGATTGCAGTTTGGAGAAAAAAGGATCTGCCCAAGATTTACAATATACCACCTCATGGTTTGGGCATTTATAGCTGTCACAAGCTGTCACAAGCATTTATAGCTGTCACAAGAACTGGCTAACTTGTCTTAATTGAAGATGTTACTGCTGACTGCAGCAGCAGAATGTATTCTGAAGTGTACAGAAACATCTTGTCTGCTCAAGTACAAGCAAATGCCTCCAAATTCATTGAATGGCACTTCAACATACAGTAAGACAATGACCCCAAACATACTGCCATAGCAACTAGGGAGTTTTCAGAAAGTTATTGACCTGCCATGTCAATCTTCAGATTTAAATCCAATTGAACATGCATTCATTTCCTGATGATACGATTTTAGGCAAAAAGACCTCAAAACAAACAACAACTGAAGATGGCTGCAGTACAGGCCTGGCAGAGCATCACCAGAGAATATACACTGTGTCTGGTGGGGTCAATGGATCGCAGACTTCAGACAGTTATTGCATGCAAAGGATTGTCGACCAAATACTAAACATGAGTACTTTATTTGGACATTATATTATTTTTCCCCCTGAAATAGGGGGAGTATTTTTTTTAAATGTTGTACTTTCTAAATGGTGAACCCAATCAGAAAAGAAAACCCATTGAATTCAATCTGAAAATATCTACTTTGACGCCATACTAATGGTTTGATTTCAAAACCAAACTGTTGGGAGTATCGAGCTAAAATAAGACAAAATGCTTCCTCTTTCCAATACGTATGGAGGGCTCTGTACGTGTGATATCACTGATAACTTAAGAAATGTTGAAATGTTCCACTTCTCTGTTTGTTAGGATGCCAGATTAATTGATGCTCTTATTTAGGGCCTTTGGTGTTGCTCACACGGTTTGGTTCTGCTTATTCAAACACACATGACCGATAGAAGCCTGCAATGACCTGTTTGACTCTTAACTTTCGACTGGGGATCTGCTATTCTAGCAGCCACTTGTCACTGAACCCGACTGACCTATGGAAGTTGGCATAGGTGCATAGTCTAGACCTCTCAGTCGATAAGAGACAGTGCTTTTTCATTGAGAACATCAGGTTCACCTCTGTGATTGATAATTATCATAATATGCACATTTGTCAGTTAGCAACAGCATGGAACTATGGCAGAGTGCCTCTGAAGACCGATCTCCGAGCAGCCGTCTCTCCAAGATTTGATCTATTTCAAATGTAGGCCTAGTTTGGGATTGGAACATTTAACGGAATAGGAACGTTGCCCCAATACGAGGCTTTGCTCGCGGTTTTCACTCGAGAGGGTACGTGGTCGGCCTCCCACACTGTTTAACCTACTCGCGGAAAAAAATTAGAAAAAATCTAGCGATCCTACCGGGGGAATGAGGCAATGGTTTCTCGAGCTCTAGTCGCTTAGATTACTCTGCTGCGAGGGTGACTGCATCTATCTTCCCTTTTCTGGAATGACGACAGTGCTAGATTCGGGGGAAGAGCGTGTGGAAAATGTGACGAATAGGCTTGCCTATTAAAAACCATATGTTTTGCGCGACATGACGCACACACTGTAGAACTAGATCACCCTAGCTCCAACCCTACTCCAGCCCAACATAGGCTTCGGATATTAATAACACTTGTGTAGCCCTAATTATAACACCAATAATTGATTTTCTTAATGATATCATAACATTATGGATTCCTTGCTAGCATAATACTTAAGATAAAATTGGCCTTGTCAATAGGATACGGCTGTAGTATAGTTGCCTCCTGTTCAAACTCAGAATAATACAGAATAATATTATTACAGGCTAATATTACTACAGAATGATATATTTTTTTACTCATTTGACATAGTGGGCTACTGTAAGTAGGATGCCATTTGTGTTTTTGTAAGTTTGGTTGGCCTTTGATTTTGAATTCATTAATCAAATTTGCTCTGACATTCTCTTGTGGTGTGTGTAGGTCTATTATGAGATTAGACGAGTGTTCTGTCTTTCGCTCTCTCTCTAATGATCGAAACTAAGATGCGACAACAAAAGAAACACTTCAAGGGCACGCTCATTGGCCAGACGCACTGTACAGGTGGAGTAGCGCGCTCTCTGTGATAAATGCGCACTGAAAACGCCCACTATCCTCGAGGATAAAACCGTGGGACCTTGGACTTTTTTTTATTTATTACTACACTGTGTCGAACTCTGCCCAGACTTATCTAGTAGCTATGACCAGCTCCAACGGATCCACCGTGGTTATTTCTCACGTCTACAGGGGAACATTTGTGCACTCGACCCAACACACAGCCGTACAAATTCTGGAAGATACACTTCTGGCTGTGGATACAGAGGGAAAGGTTTGCAATGACACTGCATCTTTTGATATTATGAGCAAAATAATCAATGCATTTAAAATGTATAATCTGAGAAGCAAAGGAAGATCTTGGAAATGTTTAAATAGGTTATAGCCACATGTATTACCGCTACGTTTATGTTGATGTAAATCACTAGTCTTACAGGACGAAGTCAATCTTTGCTCATGATATTTAGTTTTGTATTATTTCGACATTTTGATTTATCTTATTGTCGCAATGCCGAAGCCTTTCGTTCTATTAATGAATTGTAGAAATGAAAAGGTTGTGGGGCTTTTCCAATTGAACTCCCAACTGAAGCACCAAAACTATTTGACATTATAGGCTATAGAATGTGGCATTCTTTTGACTCAAAGGGCCGTTTGGCATTTGTGTTGTACCGACGCTTGTTTGGATAAAATGTAGACTATCCGGTTTCCTATAATCATCTAATTAAATAGACAATTATTGGTATAAGTCCAATATATTTGGTGATAATAATAATAATTCAAGAACATTTTATAAACCTTTCTGTAAAAAGTATAGTCTGTTAAAGTGTATTTTATTGCGTAAAGGTTGACCAAGCTGAGGCATGCAAGGGTTAAGAACAGCAGGTGTGTTATTACATACTATGACTAATCTTCCTCAAAGGTGTTCCTTGTAATTGAGTATTTCTCTGTCACACACACACACACACACACACACACACACACACACACACACACACACACACACACACACACACTCCTCATCTGACCTCCTGTCAGGCTGCACTTTAACTCCAGCATAGACCGGTTTGGGGGGGGGATTAACACACACTCTTATTGTCTCTCTCTTCTTAACAGCACCATGTCTCTCTCTGATTTTCATATTGACAGATTGCTTTCATTGGGAGAGGACAGGAAGTGGACAGCCTGTGTCAGAAGTGGGGGTTTGAGACGTCCGCTGTTACACAGCTTGGACAGCAGTGAGTAAACATAGTAGCACTGTCTATTATGACAAATGTAATTCATGATTTAAAACATTGATTTCCCTCCCATAATGACCTAGATGTCCATTAATTCTGTTGTTGTTGTTGTCTGTTGTAGTGAGTTCTTCATGCCAGGGATGGTGGACACCCACATCCATGCCTCCCAGTACAGCTATGCAGGCACAGCCCTGGACCTGCCCCTGCTGCAGTGGCTCAACACCTACACTTTCCCTGTAGAGGCCCGCTACAAGGATCTGGAGTTCGCCCGCAAGGTCTACACACAAGTGGTGGTGAGCTGACTAGCACTTCACTAGCACTGTGGCTGCTACTAGCACCTGTTTTCATAGGTGTTTTTTTTTTTTCCGCAAGTGGGGCAGCCCCACTCCTTCCGTATAGTTTTATTAGTGTATTGGATAGAGATAGTGGGGAAAGACAGGAAAGGAAGGAGGAGAGGGTATGTCAGTAGGGTATTGGCCGGGTTTGGACCCATGCCGACATGGACATTGTATGTGTGCTGAAGGGTACACCACTGGACCGTCTCAGGCCACATAGAAGTTCTTGATTGTGATGATAGTGATGTACATACTCTAGATGAATGCACTTCTTGTAAGTCGCTCCGGACGACCGTCTGCTTCATGACTAATATTTGCCGTAGATTGAAGACCCATCTCTTCAGACTACATCTTAACTGTCCCTCCTATGGACCTCTTCATCCCCACTACCTTCCTTTCTTCTAGCATTGTGACTGCCAATGGCCCCTGGTCCTAGCATAGATTAATTTTTCTTTTGATGACTGATGGATAGATGATTCACTCACTTAGTCAAATGTATTTGTTGTAAGTCGCTTTGGATAAAGGCGTCTGCTAAATGCCATAAATGCAAAATGTAATGTAATATTTTTGGGCTGAAAACAGAGTCAGTTTACACTGTGTCCCATTGCACTGACTGACTTGCTGAGACCCATACAGTATTGAGCAAGCCAACAATGTGTCTATGGTGTAAAAGTTAGTTCCTTTGTTGTCACAGCTGTCGTAGTGCCACAATGTGTGTGTAGCATGGTAGATTATGAGCAATGGGAGGATGTATGGAATGAACCATGCTGACATGATTTCTCTGTGTTCCAGAGAAGAACCCTGAGAAATGGAACCACTACCGCCTGTTACTTTGCCACCATACACACAGATGCCTCTCTCCTGCTGGGCCAAATTGCAAGTGAGAAAACACACACACACACACACACACACACACACACACACACACACACACACACACACACACACAAACACACACACACACACACACACACACACACACACACACACACACACACACACACACGCGCGCGCGCCTCACGTGCATGTTGGTAGAGGACCAACTCAGCCCAGATATTCTGTGAAATCAGTGTCATTGATCTCTGAACTTTGACCTGTTCCTCAATGGCCCTCACTCCTGTGGATAAGTCAGGGGTTTGGGAAGTCTATCACAAGGTTTGCCTGTGTGTGCATTACATAATAATGGAAAGAGATTCGAAAAATAAATAGGGAAACAGAGTTTGGAAAACACGTTTCTGACAGTTTTTATTTATGATGTTTAAACCAAACTAAACACACTCCACGAGTCACTTGGAGGAGTGAAGTGTAGTTTGTTACTTTGTCATCTACTGTAGCCTACAGTAAAACTGCCATGTTTCTTTACTCTGGTTGCACCACCACCACCACTCTTCTACTACAGTTCGGAGAGTCCAGAGGTTGTGTTTGGAAGAGAGGAGCAATCCTGCAGAGAGATTTTAAAGCCGGTTATACCATGCAACCATGGGAAGAACTACAGCTGGTGCCAAAAACATGTTTCCTCATTAAAACCCATGTTAAAATGTGTACTCCATCTGGCAAAACAAGAGTTTTGGACTGCGATTTCGGTTTCTATTATCTCCATATATGATATGTAGTCTTCTCCCTGGAACTGATTTTGTTTTTCCATAGCCCACAAGCATAAGAATTTAACATTAACCATTTTTTGGGTTAATAAACGCACGTCCAAGGCATGTGTGTCGGTGAAAAAGTAAACCCGATGCAGGTCAGAAGAACACTGAAATGAGACTCTCCTTTAGCAACTGACTGCACAAATCAGATGTCACTCTGAACGCTATGATGCCATAAACGGCAGTTACTGGGCGGTTGTAGTTAGCTGTGTCAGGTTAAATATGTTCATATATACAGTACCAGCCAAAAGGTTGGACACACCTTGCCAAGAGTGTGCAAAGCTGTCATCAAAGCAAAAGGTGGCTACTTTGAAGAATCTAAAATATAAACCATATTCTGGTTTGTTTAACACTTTTTTGTTTACTACATAATTCCATATGTGTTCCTTCATAGTTTTGATGTCTTCAATATTAATCTACAATGTAGAAAATAATTAATTAATTATATAATAATTAAATAATAATAAATTATATAATAATTAAATTTAAAAAAATTAAAAATAAAGAAAAACCATTGAATGAGAATGTGTGTCCAAACTTTTGACTGGTACTGTATATGAGTGGGTTGGAAGGACAGAGAGTTATGCGTCACGAAGACTGTAAATCATCTCAGACAGGACATAATATAATATATGCCATTTAGCTGACGCTTTTATCCAAAGCGACTTACATTGCAGTGAGTGCATACGGTTCTCAGTGCTTCATGGCTCAGCGCTTCTAATTTCTGAACGACTGATTTAGCTGATTAGGCTTAATTAGCCTATTTTCCTCATCTGTAGTCTGTGTGAGAAACATTAAAACAGTCACTTCTTATCTATTCACCAGGGGAGGCTGGTGGAGGTACAAATACGTTCCTCATTCCGTTCCATTCCATGTATGTCACACCAGAGTCTGACTCCCTTTACGGCCACACCCCATTTCTCCCTCTTCACTCTGACCTTTATCTTAACTGGTGATTGTTGCTGATCAAGTGACCTCTGGCACCATTCCTTTCCTTCTTTCCATTGCAGATGAGTTTGGACAGCGTGCCCTGGTTGGCAAGGTGTGTATGGACAGGAACAATGCTGTGAAACATTACAAGGAGACACCTGAGGAGTGTCAGGAGGAAACCAAGAGGTAGGTGGTAGTATATGAGGGGGGAAGGGAGAGGCTGTGGCAGTATGACATGGGCCTGTAAAGAGATAAAGGCTATCACACCATCAGCAAGGCATTGTACTCTAGGCTATGCACTGCGTTGTGGGCAGGTCATAAAAGCCTACAGTGTTCTTTTGTGGAATGTGGTGTTTAATCATTATTCTGTGCCCTCCAGATTCATCTGTGAACTCCTGAAAAAGGAGGTAAGATTATTTTTTTATTTTTTTATAAAAGTAAACAACATTCAACTTTACGTCTGCGCCTGAACTTCTCAGGTGAATGTTAGGTATCTGTCGATCTGTGAAGAGACACACACTCCGGGGACAGAGTAAAGCGTCTTAACCATTATCCATTGACATAGAGACTATTCTAAGGGGGTTAGCACTCAGTCACGTGCATTTATTGCAACCCTAAAATCCCAAACATCAATGGGGCATAGGCCTTACAATTGCATTCAGGTGGTTTCTCACTGGTGGTCTATCTGGGTTTGGACAGTACCCTCTGGTGAGACCAGTGGTGACTCCTCGTTTCGCTCCATCCTGCTCTGCCGCCCTGCTGGGTCACCTGGGAGAGATCGCCCAGAACAACCATCTGCACATCCAGGTGAGCTCACCTGCCCTGCCTGTCACCACAGCAACCCACTCAGGCGCATCATCCCATGGGAGTACTGTTACTATAGAGGCCGTATTATAGGCTATGCTAGGATCTGGGGGCGCGAGATAAACATTGAATCGTACTTTTACCCTCTTGGGAAGACTGAACCATATACCGTACCATAGAGATAGACTTTGTAACATTGGCTTCCTAGCTACTGTAATACACAATGGTTATACTGTAAATCATAGGTGTGAATCCCAAAGCTTCACAAACATCTTTGGCTCCATAGCCTGCAAGGCGACTTGAGGTTATTGTGGTGCTATGGTACTTAGCTGGCGGGTTCAGGAAACTCACCCTGCCCTGGACATTCTAACAGTTGAGTGGTCTTGTGTTTGGTCCCCAGAGTCACATCAGTGAGACTAAGGAGGAGGTAGAGCTGGTCAAGAAGCTGTTCCCTGAGTGTGAGTCCTACACAGATGTCTACCTCAAACACAACCTGCTCACAGACAAGGTCAGTCTAGTCTACTACACACACAATGATGGTGGTGGTTCTGGTGGTGGTGGTGGTGGTGGTGGTGGTGGTGATGATGATGATGATGATGATGATGATGATTGTGATTGTGATGGCGATGGTGGTGGTGATGATGAGAATGATGATGATGATGATGATGATGATGATGATGATGGTTCACAGACGGTGATGGCTCACGGTTGCCACCTGACCGACGAGGAGTTGAAACTGTTCAGGGAGACAGGGGCGTCAATCTCTCACTGTCCCAACTCTAACATCTCGTAAGTGTGTGTAGAAGTGCAGAAGATTAGAGAACTCAGGTTATGATATGTCGGGTTAATGTTTGTCCTCTTTATTCCTGAGATGAGATAAGATGAGAGATTATACTTATTTATGCCTGCAGGGAAGAGTTATCTTTTTATCCTATTCTCTTGCTCTCCCACCTCCTCCTCTCTATCTTCTCTCTCTCTCTCTTCTCTCTCTCCAGATTGTGCAGTGGAATGCTTGATGTCCGCAGGGTTCTGAACCATAAAGTGAAGCTGGGGCTGGGAACAGGTGGGTGGTCCCCCAGCTGCACTGCAACACAGACCACTCTTCCTTTCGCTAGAGAGAGAGCAGTATTCTGTCACCAGTATTCTGTATGGGCTTATCTGAGTGTGTATTAGTTGGATATGAAGTTAAGGCACTTTGTGGGATTATTCACTATGTGTGTCACTGTTGGTCCACGTTTCTAGGCGTGTGGAGCGAAACATCTGCCGATGTCCAGAACAAACACATTGATCCGGAATTAATATCTGAAATCTGTGTGTGTGGCTGTTGGTCCATGTTTGTGGGCTTGTAGACGTGGCAGGAGGCTATTCTCCCTCTGTACTGGACGCTATGAGGAGAACGCTGGACACTGCCAAGGCCCTGACCATCCAGGACCCCCAGCACCACACACTAACCTTCGAGGAGGTCTTCAGACTGGCCACGCTGGGAGGGAGCCAAGGTGGGGGGCCAGGGGGGGGTCAATACATCACTTTATACAGTGTCTTTACGAATACTTTACATTGCTTTATTCACTCCACAGGGAAGTCAAAATCATAGAGTAACAGATTGAGTATTCCCATACATGTTGGATATAAAATACAAAATGCATGAATGTGTTTATTGATTAACACTGAGCAGTGTATTGACTGAGTGTTTGGTTCCCAGCTCTGTCCCTAGACGACCATGTAGGGAACTTTGAGGTCGGGAAGGACTTTGATGCGCTGCGTATTAACACTGCAGCCGCCGGTGGGCCTATAGACCTGTTCCAAGGAGAGAGCCCCATGGTAGTCCCTGAATACACAAGACCGTTTTCACACACATTTGAAAATTCCAATATAAATCCACTTTTCATCCCACACACACACACACACACACACACACACACACACACACACACACACACACACACACAGACACACACACACACAACAAGCCTTACATTACTATGACATTGATCTGGCTTCTATTTGATTTCAGATGCTGTTGGAGAAGTTCTTGAACTTGGGTGGGTGTTTTCTCTCTCTCTCTCTCTCTCTCTCTCTCTCTCTCTCTCTCTCTCTGTCTCTCTGTCTCTCTCTCTCTGTCTCTCTCTCTCGCTCTCTCACTCGTTAAAGGTGATATGAATTGCTATGTAAGAGTGTTCACCTGGTAACATGTTGTTGTCCCTTTCCCTTACTCCTGCAGGTGATGACCGGAACATTGCAGAAGTGTATGTAGCAGGGAAGAGGGTGGTCCCGTTCGCATAGAGCCCTTAGACTGCTGCCTTGCTGTTATCTCCCCCCCTGAACAACCACCATCACCATCGCCATCACCACTGCCATCACCACTGTCATCACCACCGCCATCACCACCGCCATCACCATCACCACCGTCATCACCACCGCCATCACCATCACCACCGCCATCACCACCGCCATCACCATCACCACCGCCATCACCACCGCCATCACCATCACCATCACCACTGTCATCACCACCGCCATCACCACCGCCATCACCATCACCACCGCCATCACCACCGCCATCACCATCACCACCGCCATCACCATCACCACCGTCATCACCACCGTCATCACCACCGCCATCACCATCACCACCGCCTGACTGCTGTTGTAACATTGCATTAATGTGCTAAATAATGCACTAAGTGAGACTGTGGAGAACGTCAGCCATCCACACAGTGTCGTCCAGTGGAACATCTCTGACCGTAGCTCTCTGCTGTAGGCCTGCTTTAGTCAGTGGTTGAAGCTTGGAGGTGCCTTATGCTCCATGAATCTGCTCCTTATGACGTTCAGAGGCCTTACCATTCCTATGAGGACAGTATAGGAATGATAGATCATGTGTGTGCTGCTGAATGTATGTTTGTATTTGTCAAGCTCTTTGGTTTTTCTATTTTAAAGTAGCATACACTATGTCCAACCTTTAAATGTAGCTTTAATACTAAATCGAAAATGACTAAATCTATTTTATTTAACCTTATTCTAATCTAATGTTATTCTGTCTCAATGCTGCTTCCAGCTGCGGTTCTGAACATTGTACCATATCCTATCCTATAAAATATAACAATTATGTACTGTATGTATTCCAAAATATGTTATATATTAAAATATTATGTATGATTTTATGGCAAAATGTGTCCCTGTGTGTTTTTTAAAGTTGTAATTTTACCAACCTGAACAATAGACTCTGGGGCCTACACTCATGTGGTTAGGGTTAGGGTATGGGCAGGGGAATGCACTGGCAAAGAATTATGTCTCTCTCTCTCTCTCTCTCTCTCTCACACACACACACACACACACACACACACACACACACACACACACACACACACACACACCCTGTGAAGACCACTCTAAGTCTATGGTAGACCACCTGTGTGTGACAGCTGAAAGAGAAGAGATGACAGGAGAGAGGTGTCCTTTTGACAGTTGCCTTTGCATGTTCACCATCAATTCTGAGGCTTGCCGTCTACTAGCACTGTTGATGAAGAGCTTTGAAATATATAGGAGGCAGGTGTAGCAAACAAATAAAAACAACAATAGAAAACCCATCCCCCAATCAATAATTGTGTAGGCATGTGTATACTGTTGACTTTGTGTGGACCTCAGGAAGAGTCTGTTGCAATTGTAACTGCTTAAGGGGATCCAAATAAACAAACATAGTGTGTGTGTGTGTGTGTGTGTGTGTGTGTGTGTGTGTGTGTGTGTGTGTGTGTGTGTGTGTGTGTGTGTGTGTGTGTGTGTGTGTGTTGTATGGAAAATCAGTTTCTGAGGTTGGACGACGTAGTGCTTATAAGGAGTATGTAGGCTCATCTCATTTGTAACCGTTTGCAACCGCTTGAGGATCTTGAACATAGCCGTACCGATGATTCTGAACACATCCGTGGTTGACTACAGCTCCTAACAGGAAGCAACAGCTGGGTAGGATCAAAACTGTTGTTCTGCTTCATTTACTCACACGCTTTCATAACGGCTTCAAATAAATTTGAATCACTTATATGTGAGAGTTTAGTTTTTTTGCATTGAATGGCACACATTTCACACGCTTTAAAAATGTTCATTGGCGATAATAACGTCTAATAACGTCATATAGGTGTGTCCCTCTTGAAGCACGTAGAATCCCTGACCAAAGGTTGCTTCAACTTTGTATAAGTGCCATGTAGTTGATAATACCGGTAGTTTCAGACGCGGCACGAAACGGGAGGTGCTGCGGTATTACTGAAGCCTACGTGTTCTCCTTGCTCTACACCTTACTCTGCTCAAATTGATTGTCCTTCGAATTCGTAAGTCTATCAGCGTCGAACTCTGACACCTTGTGTGCGCGCGCGCGCGTGTGTGTGTGTGTGTGTGAGAGAGAGAGAGCGAGCGAGCGAGAGAACGAGGACGAGAGCGAGCTGCAACATAGGGACTGTTTATCACGGTTGTATTAAAGTGTGGTTACTCTCCCTTCTCCATCAGCACAACTGTACCACCTAAAACATGGTGACCCATCAAGCCTACCTCTAAACCTCCTTGAGCATTGATATCAGCACTCATTCAGTCATGCCATTGTTCCGAGCCGCTGAGCCCAGCCCTAGTAAGGCTGAGAAACAAGGTGTCAGGAAGAGGAAGGCGAGAACAGGAAGAGGAAGAGGAGGATGGGAGGAAGATGGGCGCCCTCCACCACTCAGCCAGCTGTGTTTGTGGAACTTGGCGGAGAACATGAAGGAGGTGTGGGTCAAAGACTACCATGACAACTACATGGACCAGTACTGCTTCAGACACATCATGGGCCCCTTCAACCAGCTGCGTGAGTCACAGTCACAGGGGTGCTCGTGTCTGTGTTGGCTATACAGTGCTTTCGGAAAGTACTCAGACCTCTTCACTTTTTCCACATCATGTTATGTTACAGCCTTATTCTAAAATGGATTAAATATTTTTTTTCCCTCATCAATCTACACACAATAGCCAATTGATGAGTTTTTTTATTTTTTAAATCCATTTTAGAATAAGGCTGTAACATAACAAAATGAGGAAAAAGTGAAGGGGTCTGAATACTTTCTGAGTGCACTGTATGTGCACTCAGAAAGTATGTTTAATCACATGAGTGCACATGATTTACTGTTTTGGAATTGTGCAACTGTGTGTGCACATGTGCATTTGTAATAAACACATTCTCAATCTCTCTGTATTTCCCTTTTCCCCTCTCTCCCCCAGCCGGGGAGCTGGTGGAGGACCTCCTGGCTGTCCTCTCCTCCAGACGTGAGTTGTCCCGTGCGGCGCTGCACCTCCTGTTGGTGCCCCAGCTCAGAGGCCTGTCTCTGGGGGGCTGCTATGCCCTGGTCACCCCCATCATCTGCACCCTCATCGGGGCTCGCTGCCAGGTCAGGCCGGACCAGGGCTTACTTACACTGTGTTTTGTTGTCCCCTCGCAACAATAAAAAACAATGCATTACTTTGGACTCTATTATACATAATAGAATAGAGATTTTTAGAAGAGTAGATTTAGTAGACACCTTCAGTACACAATTCTGTGTATGAGGGCATGTGTGACACAGGGGAGGCTTGTGGAGGTAGAAATCGGGGACAGGCTTATTGTAAGGCATGGAATAGTTTCAAACGTATTCCATGCCATGCATTACAATGAGCCGTCCTCCAATTTCTACCACTACCAGCCTCCACTGTGTCACAGATCCTCCAACACAGCTGTATCTCTCACTCATCCACATTATGCCCTCCTCCTCTTCCCTCCCACACCCCTACCTCTCCATGTTTACCCTTCTGCTCTCCGAACCTCTCCTCTGCGTTTCTCTACTCTCTCTCTCACTCACTCACACAGGCTCTGTATTCTCTGGACCTGTCCGGAGCCCAGCAGGTTTCTCCCCAGGTTCAGTGTGACCTCCTGGGCTGTCTTCCCAGCCTGCGCTCCCTCTCCCTGGCTGCCACCCTCTGTGACAGACGGGTCCTGCGGGTGGTTGCCCACCACTGCCGCGCGCTGCGCCACCTCGACGTGTCCCGCTGCCACAACTTGTCCCCCGCAGACCTGCTCGCCCTGGGGGGATCCCCCTCCCCCTCCACCCCTCCGCCCCCCCTCAGCAGCCTGCTGGCTCTGGACGTGGGGTTCGGGGAGGAGGAAGGGGACGCGGCGGCCGCTGCAGCCTTCCTCCTGCTCTCGCTGCCCAGGCTGGAGAGGGCGGCCTTAGAGGGCCTGGGGGAGGGTTGCAGACTCATACGGCGCAGGGAATTCGGAGGGACGGAGGAGCTCACTGCTAGAGCGGGGGTGTCCAGCTTGAGGGAGGTGTGGAGAGAGAGGATGCAGCAGGAGGGCACGGCCGGAGTGGCCGGGGAGAGGGAGAGAGAGAGGGGGAAAGCAGGGGCAGCCGTAGAGGGAGAGGAGGAGGAGGAGGAAGAAAGGATCTTGTGGAGGAAAGATGAGAGCGAGAGTGAGGATGAGGGTACAGAAGAAGAGACAAGGAAAGGGGCAGATGGGGAGACCGAGAGAGGGAAGAAAATAGAGAAGGACAGTGTAGAGAAAGGAGAAGAGGGAGGGAGGACAGGAGCAGGAGAAGAGTGCTTCACTCTGTGTCTTAGGGAGGTGCAGGGTCTAACCTGCAGGAGTCTGGAGGCTGTTGGTCAGCTATGTCCTGACCTGCGCTCCATCACTCTGGACTGTGAGGAGGAAGAAGTGGAGGTAGGGGGACTGGGCTGGGGTGGGGGGTCCCGTCTGGCTGCAGGTCTGGGCCGGTGGGGGAGCCAGCTCAGGAGCCTCTCCGTGCGGTACCCGGGGCCCCTGGATGATCTACTGCCAGCCCTGAGTGTGGTGGGCGCATCCCTGCTCTCACTCACTCTGGAGGGGGTAACAACCAGCCCACACACCCCTATGATGGAGCTCCTCCATGCCTGCCCCAGACTGAGGAGCCTCCTCATCCAGGCTGACCCCCCCTCAACACCACAGGAGGAAGAGGAAGAGGAAGAGGAGGAGGAGCAGGACAACTCCAGGTATCTACCTTGTCTACCTCAACTGGGCTCTCTCTCATTGAGGTAAGTCAGGAGTCATTGCTCCAGACATGGCCATCGTCTTGCAAGCCACGACTTGTGCATTGTAATACACATTATGGAAAGAGACCAATATAGCTCTGACTCACTGAGCTCTCAGCAGAGTAGTCATAACTGCTGGCACAGAGCCATGACTCAATCAGTCACATGACAGTGGGGAATCCCTAGTGATGTTCTGCAGTTACTTTCTTGGTGGTGGATCAGACCAACTGTCTGAATCACCATCTCAATTCAAGCTACTTCCCTCATTTGAGCAGTTGAACTTCCTCAATGTATGATTTTCAGTTTATTATCTGTCTCTCTCCTCAGTTTCTCCTATAACCAGCAGCAGAAGAAGCCTGTCATGTCCTGGGGGTCTCTAAAGGAGGCGCTGTGGTGCCTGCTGTCTGGTTCTCCCCTGCTGGAGAGAGTCTCTCTGGTGGCCGTGCCCTGTCCCCTGGACCCTGTGTTCTGGAAGGTTCTGAAGCAGCCTGCCCCTGGTGACCCTGGCTGTTCCTCCCCCCCTCTACAATGGTTACGCAACATCAGCCTGGCACGCAGTGATGTTTCCATGGTAACGGCGGCGGGGCTGGTGAGTGCCAGTAGCCGTCTGAGCAGCCTGGACTTGACTGGCTGCTGGGCGGTGAGTCTGGACAACCTGGGGCAGTTACAGAAGACGGCCACCAGGAGGCGACATTGTCTCACTATCACCTGGACATGATGCAGTTTGTTTCAATCAGAGACCAGACTGACCAGGAGGGGGAGCTCTCTCTCACTCACTCTATATTTGCATGAACTAACACCTCATATATTTTATAACAAGAACATCTTTGTCATCATAGCATTATGAAAACAATACCATTTTTTACACGCCTACTGTATTTGATGCAAGCGATGAAATGATGACACTGCTCTCAACAAAAAACTGTAAACATATACAGTTCTTGTTTTTTTCCCCTTCAAAGCACTGTATAATAAAACTATGCAATTACGAGACTGCACTTATTAAAAAACGTTTCAATATATTCAGTTGTATTTGTTCCCCTTCAACTTAAGTCACCTTATTGTTTTCACTCACTCCCAGGGTTGCCATGATACCAAGAAGCTGTGGAGCGCCTGATATGCCCCCAGGTTCTTGTTCCCCAATAGGAGTTTCACTGATTGAGGCAGTAGGGTGAAACTAGGTCAAGATGAATAGCATTCTCCTTTGTCTCATTCACTCAATAGGAGTCATTTTGACCAATGATTAACCTTTAGTCATTCTCATGCCAGACTGGCATTATGAGTAAGCTGCTTTTCTCAATGTGTTCTCAAATGGACTGTTGTTTTCATTAAGCTGTTTTTATTGAAGCACTCTTCCATTCATTCACTCACTCACTCACTCACTTACTTTCATCCACCCGCATACTGTATATTCCTCTCTCTCTCTCTCTCTCTCTCTCTCTCTTTCTCTCCCTCTCTCTCCCTCTCTCACCCTGTCTCTCTCTCCTTCTCTCGCTCTCCCCCCTCTCTCTCCCCCTGTCTCTCTCTCTCTCTCTATCCCTCCCTTCCTCTCCCCCCCACCCCCCTCTCTTTCTGAATCAAATATGCTGTGTTGCTCCAGTTCTGTAATCTTGGTGATTCAAGGGGAGCTTCCTAGATAGCTGTTGACACATCCTGTTAACCCTGAGGGCAAGGCCAACGTCCCCCCCCCCACCCCCCTCCTTTTGCTGTTGATCGGTCAGTGACGTTGCGGAAGAGAGGGACAGAACAGGTTGAAAAGGACAGGAATGAAGAACAGAATGTGATCATGCCGAAGTGTGTGTTTGAATGTTGTGGCTAGAGAATGTGTTCTGTGTTTGAGATCTCATTGTCGGGCCTGAGCTCAGACTGGTCTAATCTGGTTATGCTCTCTGGGAGCTTAGTGACGCTACCTTAGGTCACCCCCTCCCTAATCTCCACCCCCAGCAGCCCCTCCCTTTGCTGTGAACTCTTCCTCTACTTCGGGACACACTCCAACTTTCTCCTACAGCCCTCTACTACCTGTGTGTCAGTGGAGGCTGGTGGAGGTAGAAATCAGAGGAGGGGTTCATTGTGATGCATGGAATGGAATGAGGACTATTTTCCTCATCTGTAGTCTGTGAGAGAAACATTAGAACAGTCACTTCTTATCTATTCATCAGAAGAGGCTGGCGGAGGTAGAAATTCATTCATTACAATGAGCCTGTCCCTGGATTTCTACCTCCACCAGCCATCACTCTCTCTCTCCTGCTCCCAGACCTTCCAGCTTCTGTTGTCTTCTCTTCTTCATGTTTCTATACCTCCCCATTCTTCCTGCTCTCACACCATCCTTCCCTCTCTTGTTATTTACCAATACCAATTCCCTCACTTCTATTTCTAGCTTCCTACCCATTATCACCCCCCCACCCCCCACCCCCTGCACAGCTGGAGATTTAAGAGGATTGGATATGGCGGAAGTTCACCCGAACCTAATCAGGAGTTCAAAGTGGAGTACCATATTGCATTTACCCATCAAGTGCTGTTTCATAGTACTTACATACATTCCCTATGCCCCCTAAAACCCCTCTATCGCCTCATCTAACTGTCCCCACTCGCCCCCCACCCCTCCCCTCCCCTCCCTCCCCCGCTCAGCTGACTGAGGTGGATTCATCTGGTCGCAACATCTGTCACTATCACTCACTGTGATGTCATACCACTGAGCTCAGCTTTTCAGACGCATGAACACTCAAACACACTCACTGACTCACTAATGGAGTGTGACACAGACAGACGCTTTCTATGAGTGTGTATATCTGCCCTACCCCCAGAGAGGGGTAGGGGACCTCTCCAGCTGTTCCAGGATCAATGTGAGCATGTTGATTCTCCTCTGTATCCATGACTCTCATCAGCTGCCCCCACTCCTCTCCTCTCCTCTCCGTTCTCTGAGGGAGGAGGAGGTTAGGGTACAGAGGAGAGGGTGAGATTGAACGAACGGGGGGGGGGGGGTCAAGTCATAGGTGTCTCTCCTTCTGACACTCTCCCTACCTCAGCTGTCCTCGCTCAGAGAGGTGGTTGGAGCAGAAGGGAGAGAGGGTGATATTGAGGTGCAGGGCCAGAGTAGTCAATCTCACTCTCTCTCCTCACCAGGGGTTAGGTTATAGGGGTGATATTGAACGACGGGGAGGGAAGAAAGGAAGGAGTCTCTCTCTCTCTCTCTACCTCAGCTGTCTGAGCAGCTGCCAGTGTAAAGCCATCTGCCTCCACACTCCCCAAACGCTTGTGACAGGTGTGTGTGAGAAAACACACCGTGTCCGGAAACACAAAGTGCTCCTAACAACTTTGGCAGACAGCTCCCCCGTTACCTTGGATAGAGAAGAGCATAAGCCCTCAGCCACAGTGTCAATCCTAGATCCAAGGACTACATGTGGCCCTATTTGAAACCCCCCACCCCCCTTCCTTCCTCAAAATAAATTACTGATCTAACATTAATTGATTGGTAACAGCAATGCAGTGAAAAGCTTGCTTTGACCAATCCAATGATTTTAGATCAAGGAAGGGAGGACAACATTTTAGTATTCAAGTATTTGAGCAGGGCCTGTATACTTCCATACATGCCCTGACCCCAACCCCAGCTACAATCCACCACGCTAATCCGGTCTATCCCCACCACTTCTGGTCATAAAGCATGGCTGTGGCTGCGATCAAGGATGTAGACAGAGAGAGATTGATAGTCCAGATTATTAAATGGGTGAGAATCACATTGGAAGAACACAGGGGGACAAATTGGGAAATCTCATCCCAATTCAACAGACCCTGAATATGTAATAAGTAATACAATACAACCAGGCTTTGTAATGTCTCTGTACATAGTATTTATTTACATGATACAATTCTGCTGTAATGCTGGGTAGCAAGATTATATGTAATACATAAATATCAACACAGTTTGTTGTTGCTGTTGTTTCTTTTTTGTACAAATTTGCATATAACTAAGAATCATAAAGGAAAAAACTCAAACGGATACATACAGTTCTCTTAAAAAGAAAAACCTCACATCCCTATAGGAGAAAAAAATAATCTATACAGGTCACACACGTCTCAATGTTACACACACACGCACACACACACTTACTTCTCTACAATGCTCTATTTCAGACACACAGACCCATAGCAGTTATCGAGCTGAAAAGAGAAGTTACTCTGGTATCTATCATTTTTTTCAAAACCTAGCTCTGGCATGCTCCTGTAGCTTTGTAAACATGTGCTGTTTAACCCGGATTGCTTCACAGACGAAGGGTTGAGGGGGCACACACACACACACACACACACACAAATCTCTGACAAACATGTGCTCACACACTCATGCAATCGCTCTCTCAATACACACAAAATTAATAATACATAGCATGGCTCACATACCCTAACTCCACAACGGCACTGAATACATATGCTAATATCAGTACTATATTAATAAAAATAAAAAAAACTACAACAGAAAACAAACAAATTGTCTCTCAGTGGATAAAATAAATGGCCAAACAAACACTAGTCCAGTGACGCCAAATCCTACCATTCACTCAGGTGTTTCATACTACTGTAGATCCATGCAAATGATCCCATTCATACCCCCATGTATCCAGACTAAAACAGACGAGGAGTCCAGGATCAGTCTCTCCAGCCCTCTACTTCAGGTCAGGGTTGGAGATTATGACCTCGGATCAGATTTTAGGACCTCCTCGGCTCAACTATTTCTATTCCGTGTCCCATATGTTGGAGTTAGTGAAACAAGTGTTTTATCGCCGCTTGCATGTCTCTTAAAAAACAAAACGGAAAAGGCCGATAGTCGTCACATGATGAATGACCACTATCAGACCAGAAATGCTGGCAAGAGAATACCTACAAAAAATGTGATATCAAGGTAAAGTCCCAGACCGGACACCCTCTGACGGTAGGTTCTAGAGGGGTGGTGAAAGAAGATGACGACAGAAGCTTCACGTGGAGGATGTGACGAGGAGAAACACACACTTCCTGCTGCTGTGAGGTAGGCAAGCTAGGTAGGAGAGTGTAGACAGACTAGTCTGAAACAAAGCCCATGTGCAACGTTGGGACAGCAGACGTACTCTTCTGACACACAGTCATACTCTTCTCCACTGACTCAACACTAACGGAACAGATGGTAGGAATGGAGACCTGAACTTCTCTTGACAGGCTGGCTATATGTATGTATGTATGTATGTATGTATGTATGCATGTATGTATGTATGTATGTATGAATGGATGTATGGATGTGCACAATACTCTGGCAAAATGGCCTCCTCCAGTTTGGCACAAAATGGCCACCAGCTCAGGTGAAAGCGGTGCAATTTCTCCTGGACAGTTACCCCCGGTAACTGCTCTTCAAAAGACAACACATGTTCTTTTTTTTTTCAAAATTAAAAACCACAGAATAGCGGCAAAGACACACCACCGGAGAGAGGAGGGAAAACAAACTAAAGGATTAATCAAAAAAGCAGAAAAAGAAAAAAGGTGATGATTCATGCATCCTCAGACAGGATCTTTTCTTTCTTTTTCTCTCCTCAAGGTTGTGAATTTCAAAATGAGTCCGTTATCCTTTTAGCCACTCGTGCCAGCGTTCATGTCAAAGGTCGCACACAGTCTTTGTTAGAGGTGAGCACCCTATATTCTCTGGATTTTGTCGGCGACCACAACAGGGTTCTCCTTGCGGATCTTGGCAGCTGCCTCTGCTTTGTAGTCGTAGGGACAGTTGTGCTTGTCAGAGTACCGGTGGATCCCGCAGAACAGGTTCCCACAGCGACAGTCGAACCCTGGTAGGGAGCACAGTTCAAAGGTCACGGGTTAGAGGTGAACCACCACATGAGCAAATCACCAAAACAAAACAAATCTCAATTCAGCAAAAACAATTAATTTCTCTGTATGGCATCATATTCAGTACATTGTGAAGAGCTGCAAGTCCAATTCTAGTTATGTTCCACAGGAGAAGCCCCATATCCTGCTCGGTCATGACTGTGTATGATGCTTGTATCATTGTGTGTTTTGAATGTGTAACGTAATGTATATGCAGTTTGGTTTGTTTCAATTTCAAATTTCTCTGTAACATGCTGCTATTTTTTTTTCTTTCTCCTCCCTCAATGAGACTAACCTGGATACAAAAATAAAGGTTAAATGAAATATGACAGTGCTCACCTGTAAGGCCCACCCTTTTACGACACATGAAGCACCTGGCCTTCTTGGGTTTGGGGGTGTCCCCCTTCCCCTCGTCACTGCTCCCAGCTCCAGTACTCGAGGCGGTGGGCTGGGTGACTACTGCAGGAGACAGACAGGATGGAGAAAAAAGAAAAACAGTTAATAAATACTTTTCCGTTTGTAGAAGACAGTGTTCTTGTCTGAAGCAGCCTCAGCAGGCAGTGAATGCCCTGAGGTGCGAGGGTTATTTTTAAACAGGCTTATTTTTAGGCTGCCTCTGTGTCTTCAAGGCTGTAAGTAAACCAACAGTTGGGTCTGAGGTATGCCAGGGTGCATCAAAAATAAACCCAGAGCTAAAGTGGGTCGCACAGAGTGATGTTTGCCTTCAGAAGTGAGCGTGTGTCTGTGTGTGTATGCATGCATGCATGCGTATGTGGGTGTGTGTGTGCGTGCATGCGTGCGTGCGTGTGTGACTTACCGGGCTCTTGGGGATCTGGTTTATCCTCTCTCGAGATGCTCATCTCTGTCATTTGTTGAGTCACTGGAAGAGAGCCTTGAATAGTTCTACAGGAAGAGAGAGAGGGGGGGGGGGGGAGAGAGAGAGGGGGGGGGGAGAGAGAGGGGGGGGGGGGGGGGAAGAGGGGGGGGGATGAGTAAGAGGTATAAGAGAGCGAGTGACAACAACTCTTGCTACTGTATGACATCACATCAATTAACACACACACACACACACACACACACACACACAGTGTACTCACCTAGACATGTCTGTAGTAGAGCCTGAGGAGGTGTCTACCTTGGCTAGACTGGCCTCTAGTCTCTGGATGGCTGAGACCCCTGCTGAGGTGGGACCACTGGCTGATGCTGTGGTACAACAAGGCAGAACACCAGATGAGACACTGACCGACCATAATTAGGCGCCATGTTTCCGCTGTCAAACGGATCTATAAAGTTATATTTTTACTTCATGTTAGAACACAAGATTACATTTGTTTAATTTGATTTATATGACCGGAATAATGCATTTGCAGGCTTCAAAAGCACCCCTTTTCAATGTGACGTAGTGTTGAGGTTGTGGTTCTTGTTTCGAATAAAAAGCCAAACCTTAACATAAGTGTCTGGGAGAAAACAGCAAAAATGTTTGACCTCAAAGTCTTTGGGGGAACAAAATCCCCCAAACCCCCCCCTGCACATTGTTATGAACCAGCTGTCTCTCATTATGCCTTATGGAAAAACAGAGGGGTGGGGGGGTGAGTGTAGATTTGTATCATGTGGTCGTCACGGAAAGGGGGGGTGGGGCTTACCCATGGGGCTAAGGGGGCTCATGCGGTCACTGCTCTGCTGGCGTGTCAGGTGGTCCTTATAGCAGACAGAGCACATGCCATTGGTCCTGGGGTTACCATAGAAACCACAGCCAGTGGCACAAAGCATGGGCGCCGAGCTCGGGTTTGTCTCCTGGGCCATCGCTGTGACAGACAAAGGGAGCAAGGAGACTGGTTAGTGTGTGTGTGTGTGTGTGTGTGTGTGTGTACATTTGTGCAGGTGCATCTGTGGTGCTAAAGGTGCGTTTAAAAAAAAAAGTGCAAAAAAAATGATCACAGGTTTGATATCTTAGCCAACGACATACCAGGAATAACAGAGACTGACAAAGAGATCTTAAATGGAGCTCAACTTATATAGCAGTTTAAACAGTGTGTTGAAATTCACTAGCTGAACAAGAAAGTAGAGAGAGGTTCTTGCTAGGATTGTTCTGGCCTGGCCTACTTGTCAGCCGGGCCACTAATGAATGAGAGCTTCACTGTTTGACCTCAGCTGGAGAACAATTGAGACTTGTTCCTTTTTCCACCTTGGCAGAAACTGAATGACACATCACCATCACAACGCCTTATGACATGTGTGTGTGTGTGTGCCATGTCATTATGTATCATTACCATAAATGAATACAACCCCATGTCATCTGCCTTGGTCCACCTCCAGCTAGTCCTGATTAAGCACATTTCTCTGTGGGTATTCATTCACTGCCTGCCTGCCTGTCAGTGACAGAACAGGGCCAAATAGGAGAGAACAAACCCACAAGTCTACTCCCAGTGCTGCTCACTGAATAAGTAGGCCTAGTTTCAAAGAACGTTCCGCCTCCCAATTGCCACACTAGTAATTTGAACTTCACAAGAGTCATTTTTCCCACACACACAGTCAGGGAAGAAAGCCAGTGGACGTGGGTTACACAAAACAAAGTCACAAAGGCAAATGCCATATCCTGCAACACAATATTGTAGCCAAGGAAAGAGCAGGACACATGCCTATGAGACAATAGCTAATACAAATAAACACAGTGATGAACTGGGAAATAGGATGGGGAGATGAGCTAATATTTATCGAGTGTCCATGGCGTATTCCATAACAACAAATAACACAACAAACACAAACATAACCACTAACTACGCTAGGTGGCAACAGCGTCAAATTTCACCCGACACCTCACGTCCTCCTGTTCTAGGAAAAAAAAGAAACGCAGCTGCTTTCACGTCGGCCCAGCCCACTCCGTATTCCAGTCACGGCCAAAACACACCAGTAAAAACCAAGTGTCTGAATGTTCCAGAGCAAAGGGGGGTACTCGGTCTGACTCTGCTCAGAACGTTCTGTGTACACACACCGCGCGAAGGACAAACAAGTCCCCTGGCAGGCTGTTATGTCTGACAGCCCTTTGCCCTCTCGGATAGGCCTACCCTCCACCATCCGCTCGACACTGACGCGTCAACAAAAGGGTTTCCTTGGAAAACATCACGTGTCTGCCTGCTGACTAACTGCAAATACCCGTCGCATATCGAATGCAGAGAGAGTTGAGAGAGGTACAGGTTAAGTAGGTATGCGTGGAGTTTCGATTGCTGTAGTACTAGGAGAGAAACACGATGCTTGACTTCCTATTTTTACCACAAGGGCCTGCCTGCATGCAATAAGCGGATGTTCTCGCTCTAACTTCTCCCAGAGAGACAGAATAACTTTTATTTTAAACCCAGTCCTCTGTGCTTAACAGTCAGACAAATGATTGAATATGCCTGTACCAAATAGTGACAAACAATGGGTTGCCTGCTGCTGCTGCTCTCTATCACTCGAACAGATGCCAGTGGGGCCACCTGTCAATCAAAATAGCTCCACGTGCGTCTGTCCTGAGACAAAAAAAAACCCAGAGAAAAGTAGCCTTCTATGTTTTCTGAGGTTGCGACAATTCAGTCCACTTCGAATTTCCAGGAAATGTGTTTCAACTGATCAACTCAAACCGTATCCAAGCACATTTGCTTACAGTTAGTTAACCATAGCCCTGGGGATTTCCTCCACAATGAATGGCTGGCACAATCTGCTTATTCACGAGGCTCGACCTGAGCCAAACTTTGGATCAAAACCACCTCAACTTCCAACTAGATGTTATGAGCTGATAAGACAAAAGATCAGTTAACTTAGAGGGATAGGCTCCGGTGGACCATCGCAAACTACCACATTACACGAGCTCCTGAAAATATTCTTAGCCAATTAGAGCGATATGGACGGCAGCAGGCGAACAATCAACATCACTGTTGTTTAGCTATAGCTGGCTGACAAAGAACATATTGTGAATGTGCTAACCTGTAACTAGCTAGCTAACATTTCCTGACCCAAAAGCACTGAGTCACGCTAGCCGAAATGTGCAGCTAGATAGGACTGGGATTGATTGACCTGCAACATTGTTGCGAGCAAACATACTCAACCATTTGCTGATACAAAGTAAGAACACAGCCAGAAATGTATCAATGTCGTTTCACAACATGTGTAACAGTATCGACAACAGATAAACAATACTGTATCTTTGGCCCTTGTTCTTTTGTGCTTTCTTTGTCTGCAATCTCTTCCTGTTTAGACGCCCCCAATCAATGAAAGCATTGTCTGACTTTGATCATAGGCATAGCAAGTTAGGCCAATAAGCAACTTTTAGCTACATTTGTAACCAGACAGAATACTGTCGGCCTATTTATGCGACGTTGATACATTTCATACAATTAAATGTGTTCCAGGGCAGAAGCACGTAGCAATCAAAAATAGCCAGCTTATAATGTATCGAGAACATCGATACTTCTCTGACCATTGCTTCGAACAATATTTGATTGGGAGTTTTAACTGTAGGCTAATGCAAGGTTGCAACTCGGAGAGTTTTAAACCTATTCCAGACAGCTTCCCTTCCCCCAGCCTGAAAACAGTAGATAGCAACCACTAGCTGGCTCCCTCCCTTGTTTTTCCTCGCCCAGACTGGTCACGTTCGAAGGCTTGTGATATTTTCAGCGAGGAGGTGGTGACAACTTTAGCGATCCAGATCTTGTTTACCATTAACCCCACCAAGCAGAAATCGGACCTTTGATTCACTGTATACAACAAACATCAATAGACTGAATTGACTGTCGGAAAAAATGTTTCCTTACGAATTTCCACAACCTTACGTTGTTTGACAGCGTAGATCCAATGTTCGGTCTTCCATCCCTTTTTGTCTTCAACCATACACCCCAACAACACACTATTTCAAAGTAAATTCTTACCTGTACAATATGATCGGATTCACACAAGATGTATGATCTAGTTGCGCAGTCGTTTATTGATAATGCTCCGAGGTCTGGAGGCAAAAATATCCTTTCCGCTCTGTGCTCCGTATGTAATTTTGTCTTCTCGTCGGTCTCCCCCTCTCTCTCTCTCTTTCTCGCCAGTTGCACTTGATCAGTGTTTGTTTCCTTCTTTAGTAAGAGGAGTGGCGGATGATGTCACGGAGAAAAGAACGTGTAGTGATTGGCTGCTCGAGATGCCCTGGAGCGCGTGTCCCACAAATGACTGTACCGAAGGGGTTGGGCCAGCACTATAAAGCATAAAGCATAGGGGAGGTCTACATGCAATTACACATTCATTCGTTATCCACCCACAGTCCGTGGGTATATCGACACTTACCACGGTCTGTATTGAGTAATATATGTCGAAATGAGTCGTTCACACAAAGCTGGGTGGAATAACATCACATTACTGTAAGGACACCACAGACCTTATTCTTTCTCCATGGAGAAAGAGGT
The DNA here is from genome assembly GCF_951799395.1 of Argentina silus. NCBI lineage: Eukaryota > Metazoa > Chordata > Actinopteri > Argentiniformes > Argentinidae > Argentina > Argentina silus. The sequence continues at coordinate 17,592,409 of NC_139661.1, forward strand.
GGGTAAATCTCTGATATGGCGTAATACACGGACTGCTTCGAGTCACATCTCATCATCTCCCCACTCCCTGCCTGTCATGATGTTATGTTCCGGAGAAACAAAACAAATTGAGAGTGATACCTGAAAGGCACGCGATCTATGTATGACGTGTGTTGTTGGCACTGATGACTACTACCAGACCTATTGACACTGCTACTTGACCTACATTTTATTTGAGAATTTAGGTTAAGTTTATTGGATACGTACATTGTGTGTAACAATATTGGGGCCCGTGTAATCCAAGCATCTCACTGCTCTGCTCTCAGATTATGTGACAATAAAGAACTTTGAACTTTGACGTCTTTTCTTGAGAAACTGGTCTTGCCGCGCTGCTGTTGTGATCGTAAACATCCCCTAGGAGGGAGATAATTGCCAAGGAAGTTGAGATACCTTACAGTACAAAGACAGCACCTGAAGTACAATGAACAAGGTGCTGTTACTCACTTTTATTTGACCATACCAGGGTTCATACTGTGCCAGCACCATGCCGGGCAGTACAGGCCCCCTCACAGGGAAAGCAAATGATGTGCAAATGAGCATTGTTTACTTAAAACATCTCGCGAATTTCGGCCCGTCATCGGTAGCATGTTATCTGCTCAAATGCTGTATGTTTCCACATTGATACACTACACTTCATTACACACACATACACACACACACACACAGACACACACACTACTATACTGTTTGTTCTACTTGGCTCACTATGTGAGGACATGTTGCTTGTTTCAGCGGTGTTGTGCTTGAACTTGGGGCATAGGAGCACTCAGCATGTCTGCCCTGTGGGTCTACATGTCCTTGCATGTTCCCCCTGGTCTGTAATGTCAATCCCACCCTACCCAACAGGACGTCCTGGTTAAGATGACTACAAACATTGGGGTGGGGGGGGGGGGGGGGGGGGGGGGGGTGTTCCCCAGTAAGTTAATCAACAAGGAAATCATGAGTTGTCATAGAGGGCGGGGTAGGTAGACAACCAACCTGTTTGTTCCAGTGCAGACCTGTGCTGAGCTGCTACCACGATACCTGGCTGACTGTTGATGTTATTGTCCTATATGGTATGGGCTCCATACCATGACATCACATTGTGTTCCCTGTCAACATAGACTGTAGGGGTGGAAGGGAAACTCACACAGGAACTCTCAGACACACATCCATAAACACACAGACACAGACAAACAAACAAACAAACAAATACGCACGCACTCACTCACGCACGCATGCACGCACGCACACTCTCTCTCTCTCTCTCTCTCTCTCACACACACGCACATAAAAACACACACACACACGTAAGCCTATCAGTGCACTGCGTTTGTGAACTGCTGTTCACAAACGCACGCTGATAGACAGAGTGACACAACTACAAACGTAAATAGACCCACCCAAACACAAACAGGGATATAGACTGAAACACAAAGCCCCACCCTCACTGTCTTAGAATGAAGATTGTGACAGGTTTATGACAGGTTTCCCCTCCCCGAGAACAACAGTTGACAGTTTCTTTCAGCCCCTGAGAACAGTACTTGTAGAGGTATTGACAAGTCATTTGCATGTCACACTTCCTTCATGAATGATTACCTACCATAACAAAGCATTTTGAGGACGACTGAGCTAATTTACACATGATTTCCATTAGAGGGGATGAGCTTCTGAGACACTGAACTACATTGTTTGGGTAAAGGAAATATTCAATCAGGTTAATACAATATTGTGGGACAACACTACAGCTGGAAAAAACCTTGTTTGGGAAACAACAGTTCAAACGGTAGGCCTCTCAGACTTTTGCTTTTGGCATAACAGAGTCTCTCAGAGGTATTTGGGTCCTATACGAAGACAGATAATGTGCCATTATCATACAAATGTACTAATGTTTGAGTGCTGTATACAGTGTGTACATTTCAGTTATCTGGCTGTTAAACAACGTATGTTGCTCAAGCCTAGTGAATGTGTGTGCTTGTAACATATGTGTGTGAGCTGTGTTTATTCAGGCCTTAGAGGGAGGAAAGCAGAAGCAGGTTTCTTAGAAATGTGTTTTTTTTCTATGTCAAGGTTCATGGGTTTCAAGAGGGGTTAGGAGAGGGGAGGTGAGGTGGGGGGGGTATAGAATATCTTGCCCCATCCCCCCGACACTCTGTCATGGGGTGCACTCCCTGCTTGGACAGGGGCACGTGAGATAGGTGTCCATGTTGCCATGACAATGGGAACATACTGCCGTGTTTAACTCATTTACTGGATGTATGTGTGTGTGCATCTCGGATTTCCTGTCTGGAGCTTTTGATCAGAGATAGGCAGACACACACATACAGAGTTAGACACACACACACACACACACACAGCTTTTCTGTCTGTGTGGAGTCAGTGTAGTGACATTGTTAATAAAGAGGTTTGTGAAATGGCAGCTTACCATTTACATAAACTGTGTGGTGCGTGATAAGGTCTTTACTACACAAGACAAACACCACTGCCTCAAAAGTTGATCCCCACCCTACTCTGGAGTTAATGTGCAGCCTGAGAGTAGGCTAAGGGAAGTGAGATGAGGGGTGTATGTGTGTGTGTGTGTGTGTGTGTGTGTGGAGGCACTGAAGAGGGCACAGAGAGACACCATTTCCTCAGTTTACAGAGGAAGTATGTCTGTCTGTCTGTCTGTCTGTCTGTCTGTCTGTCTGTGATTAGGCTGAGCTACAGCCAATAGTTTGCCTACAGTCATACTTTTGAATTTGTTTGTGTATTTTTGTATTTTTGTCTGGTCAAATAAAAAATAAAATATCCTGTTATGAGAGAGAGAGAGTGCACCAGCGAGACAATGGCCTTGAAGAGAGAGACAGCAAAGAGAGAGAGAGAGACAGCAAAGAGAGAGAGAGAGAGAGAAAGAGAGAGAGAGAGAGAGAAAGAGAGAGAGAGAAAGAGAGAGAGAGAGCACAGAGAAAGAGACTGGACAGAAAGCAAAAGATGTGAATGTGAATAGCTGACTCAGCAGTAGTTGATCGGTTGTTTCCTCTTCCTCTCGGCTGGACTGGCGTCATGTGTGTGTGTGTGTGTGTGTGTGTGTGTGTGTGTGTGTGTGTGTGTGTGTGACGCCACTGTGTGACTCATCATGCATTTATATGTTCTGTTACAGGGAGGAGTTTACCCAGCTTACTCAGTCTTTGTTTCTGCCTCCCGTATACCCACACACACACACACATCCCTAACCACACACACACACACACACACACACACACACACTCAGTGCCCTGAGCTGCTGGAGGTTTGGAGGAATAACCACGGTCATATTACCATGGGGGAAGTCAGGGGAAGACCAGTACGGAGCAGAGGGGTGTAGACCAGTGTGGTTGTTTGAGTATGTGCCTCTGAGAATGTATAGTCTTTGGAGATAGTCTTTATACATAGTGTGTTTGTATTGTTATGGATATTTCAGTGAATTGAAGTGAAATGAAGGGGGTCGATGAGAGAGAGTGTCTCTTTGTTTGTGTGTCATTCAGTGTGTGTGTGTGTGTGTGTGTGTGTGTGTGTGTGTGTGTATGTGTACGCATATGTATGTATGTACAGTATGTGTGTGTGTGTGTGTGTGTGTGTGTGTGGGTGTGTGTGTGTGTGTGTGTGTGCAGCAGATGTTCTGTTCTGTTCTCCAGACTGGCTGGTCTTTGTTGCTACTCCCTCGTGCAGACGGGGCTCGCCACGTGCGTCTGTGTCTGTGAACTGCAGCTCCGCCCCCATCTGTGTGAGCTGTCAATCTTAGAACTCAAACCCCTTCCCTAACTCCTCCCTCTTTCTCCCTGTTCATGTCCCTCTTGCCTGTGACGCGTCTTACTCACGCTTGCATGCCTTATTACTTATCTCTCTCCCTCTCCCTCTCCCTCTCTCTCTCTCTCTCTCTCTCTCTCACACACACACACACACACACACCCACACACACACACACCAATTAGTTGTACACACAATCGCATGCTTGCACAAACCCTCTCTCTCCTCAGGACGCCTGTCCCTCCCCCTTCACTCTCTCTGTAAACACAGGCCTCTCTCTGTGGGGACATGTTGTTATGTGCTCTGAAGTTTCCCCTGTGAAACACACTTACTTTTCAACCACATCTTTCCACGTGCCACATTTTCTCCCTCTTGCTACCTTTCTCTCTCTTTCTCCCTCTCCTTTTAAGAAAACAGAGACAACTCCTCTTCTGTTTAATTATCATTACTATATACACAACAGAACATACTGACACAAACACAATATGAGCATACCGTAAAGCCAGGCAGTTTTAAATCTGTATCATTATTCTCAGAAATAGCTCTATTGAATCTGTTTCAGGCAAAAAAAACATGATGTCCTGCTGAAACAACACATCATTGTTCTTACATCTTCAACAATGTGTGTGCGTGTGTGCGTGTGTGTGTGCTTCTGATATCCCGCGGCAAAAACGTGTGCTGTGTCTGAAAAACACCTGCAATACCTCAACTGTTCTCAGTGCAAGTCTGACACAAACAGCAGCTAGAGTCGGCCCTCAGGGCAAAAACCCTCCATGCCTCTTCACGTTTAGTGTCAACCGTATTGACTGTTGTACATAGACAAAGGACTCAAACACACGACTCTGAGATAAAATTCTTGAATCAAAAGAATAGTCTTTACTTTCCAAAAACAGGGTTCGGTATACAGGTAGGCAGTCAAAGGGTAAGGCATATAAATCCAATAAGGAGAAGGCAACAGGCAGAGTCAGGGAAATAGCGGAGATCAAAAACCAGAAAACAAATAACACAAAGATAGATTGGCACAAAGGACGAAGACGAACTGGCACAGAGACAGGGGAACACACAGATTAAATACACAGGAGAGGGAAGGATGATGAGGGACAGATGACACCAATCAGAACGGGGTAGACATCACACAGGCGGGAAACACACGGGCAGGAAGTGAAGTGTCTGAAATGGGAGACAAGGTGAGAAAAACAAAATAAAACATGAAACAAAGACAAACATAAACTAAGGAACAGTGCGAGACGTTACAGTAGCCCCCCCCCCCCTCTAGGGACGGCACCTGACGTCCCCGGCAGGTCAGGATGAGCTTGGTGGAAATGAGACCTGGATCCACAATGTTCTTCGTGGAGACCCAGGATCTCTCCTCAGGACCGTACCCCGAATGAGCGAATGAGCGCCTGCGCAGACAGGACGCTGACCTCCGCCTCCAGGTCAGGGAACAATGGGGGCTGATACCGATAGGCACACTGGAAGGGGGAGAGACCAGAAGCAGAGCCCTACAGGGTGTTGTGGGCATACTCAGGTGGAGCCTGCCCCAGGTGGCTGGGTTCCGGGACACAAGACACCGTAGGCAGGTCTCCAGCTCCTGGTTGAGCCGCTCGCTCTGGCCATTAGACCGGAGGAGAGACTGACGGTGGCCCCGAGAAGAAAGCTGAACGCCTTCCAGAATTGAGAGATGAATTGCGGGAATCCATGGATATGTAAAACATGAAACAACATTGCCTCCGCCGTCTCCCTGGCAGAGGGATGAAGTGCACCATGTTAGAAAACCTGTCCAGAATGGTGGTGTTACCTTCCGAGAGGGGTAACCCTGTGACGAAGACCTTGTTCCAGGCGCACGCAGGACGGGCAGCCACATACTCTACAACCTCTCTCTCCATGGATGGCCACCAGAAGTGACAGGAGAGAAGGGAGGTGTGAGCCCAATGGATGACCTGCAAGTGATGGGAGACAGGAACAAACAACCGGTTCGGGGCACAGCCTTCCGGTACTTGGCCGTTAACACTTTCCTTATTGACCTCTTCCTCAATGCCCCATGTAACAGCCCCCACCACACAGGAGGAGTGCAGGATGTTAGTGGGAGACCTTGGGGCTGAGTCAGGGTCAAAAAGGCGAGACAGAGCATCGAGCATAATGTTCTTGGAACCAGACCGGTGTGACAAGGAATAATTAAATCTGTTAAAGAACAGAGCCCACCTGGCCTGCCTGGAGTTGAATTGCTTGGCGGTCCGGATGTACTCCAGGTTCTTGTGATCGGTCCAAACCAGGAAAGGGTGCTCCGCCCCCTCTAACCAGTGGCGCCACTCCTCCAGAGCCGCCTTGATGGCCAACAGCTCCCTATTTCCCACATCATAATTTCCAGGGGAGGAAAGTGCAGGGATGGAGCTTGTTGTCCCCTTGAGACCGCTGGGAGAGAACAGCCCCGATGCCCACGTCTGAGGCATCCACCTCCACAACAAACTGTTGACGGGGAACCGGGAGAGTGAGGATGGGTGCTGAGGTGAAGCTCTCCCACAGCCTGGTCCGCCTGGGGAGACCACTGGAATCTGACAGCAGAGGAGGTGAGGGCATCCAGCGGGGCGGGAACAGTGCTAAAGTTTCTGATGAACAGTCTGTAAAAATGTGCAAAACCCAAAAAATGCTGCACTAGCTTCTGCCTGTTAGGCATGGGCCACTCAGTAACAGCACTGACCTTGGCAGGGTCCATTTGAATGTTGTCCTCCAAGATGATGAAATCCAGGAAAGCAACGGTGGAGGCATGGAACTCACACTTCTCCCCTTTCATGAAGTTGGTTATCGAAGAGGTGCTGGAGAACTTGGTGGACGTGCTGGACATGGGTTTCCTCGTCAGGGGAGAAGATGAGGATATCATCCATATAGATGAAGACAAACTAAATAAGCATGTCTCGGAGAACATAATTTACCACAGCCTGGAACACAGCTGGGGCATTGGTGAGTCCAAAAGGCATCACAAGGTAGTCATAGTGACCACTAGGAGTGTTGAAGGCTGTCTTCCACTCGTCCCCCTCCCTTATCCTTACTAAATGGTAAGCATTTCTAAGATCGAGCTTAGTAAAGATCTTAGCCTCTTGTAACGGTTCAAATGCTGCCGACGAAGAAGAAGCCAGCCCCAGCAGGAGAAGAGGATGGGCAAATGACACCGGCAGCAAGGGAAGAGTCAACGTACTCCTTCATAGCCTCTCTCTCATGGGGCCGAAAAGGAATAGGGACGCCCTCTGGGAGGAGAAGTTCCTGGGAGCAAGTCTATAGCGCAGTCGTAGGACCGATGAGGGGGTAACCCAGAATGAGAAGCTGTAAAAAAGATGGAAGCTCAGAAACTCAGTGTGTTTATTGGCGATGATTGATTGAATCGGTTGAGTGCGGTGAGTGACTCTGCACAGGAGGCGACCATCTAGAGCGTTGGCCTCCAATGGCTTGGGTAGGGGAACAACATCAAGGCCAAGTCTCTTGGCTAACCTCCAATCAATTAAACTCTCATCTGCTCC